>NC_060149.1:665168779-665484246 GCF_021461385.2 Schistocerca piceifrons
CGGTTACGAAAATACTCGCGACTTATTCCATGCCTCTCTTGTACGTCGACAGTGCTCCACGAAATCACTGACCGACTTCCACACTGTCGTTCGATGACGACAATGCCCAAACTCGCGCCAGCTGAAATAGAAAAATTACATCTCCTCGGGCAAGCATGAGAGTACGCAGCACGCTTACGAGGACTCTGATTAGCCAGGAAACGTTTAACTCTGGATCCGAATGAGTTCCTGGCACTGCTACATTAATAAAGCTGTCTTAAGAAAGATCACGAGCCCTGTTCGATCCACGAGACAGGGATAAAACTGCCACTACTCCCGCACGAATGACAGCTTTAGCAATCTTCCTGCATTTAGAACAATTCCGAGACCCAGTCACCGGACTGGACAACGCACAGCGCTAAAAGACAATACATCACCTCCAAGTGGTTCTGTACACAACACGCGGAAGTTTTTACTAAAGTCATATCGTGGCCGCTTGAATTTTTCGTTTTAGCTAATAGATTTTGTGTAGCTATGTTGGTATTAGCAATTGTTGTGGGTTAGTAGTATTAATAAAAGTTGTTGATTTCTTGGAAGAGAGAGAATTTCGAGACCGCTATTGTTAGTTCTATAATTGTTCTTACGGTGTAACTGAACTTAAGTGACGTAGACGTTTAGTCTTTTTTCATTAACTGTAAAATTTTACCATGACTGAGCGGTGTGGGCTCTGTCGTAGGTTTGTGAATAGTGGGTTACGTAGTGGGATTTGTTCGAAGTATTGTCATTGGGGGGAATGCAGGCGGAAGCCAGTGGTCATTATAGCGAGATCCCCTCCTGGGGAATGTAGAATCTGTAGTAGAAATAAGTTGACAGAGGGGCAGGAGTGTAAGATCTGTGTCCTTCACGTGCGGTTACAATACGCAAAGGGAGAAGTAGATTGGTTCAGGAGGGTGAAGGGTGCTGCGGAATGGCAAATGGCATTTGACAAGAAGGCAGCCTGGAGGAGGATGTATTCTGACAGTTGTATTTTGCGTATAAGCAAGTCAGAGCTGAGTGGAGAGGAGCCGCTTGTATCTGTAGATGTAGGAAACATGCAGCAGTCCTCAGCAGTTAGGAGGCCTAAGTCAGTTGCAAAGTCTAACAGAAAGAAGATGGTTCTGCTGCTAGGTAGTTCGCACGGTAGAGGTGTGAGCCAGCAGTTGTAGGAAGTGTTGGGGGGGTGAGTACCAGGTAACCAGCATTGTGAAGCCTAGTTCAGGGTTGGCTCAGGTGACTGACAGCATAGGGGAATTATGTAGGAATCTTAAGAAGGAGGATCAGGTAGTGATAGTGGGTAGAGCAGGGAATAGTGTTGATAGGGACGGGGAATATGATATAGGTGGTGACCTGGTAAAGATAGCTACTCAAGCTGGTGGCACTAATGTGCATTTCGTGCAACTGTTCCAGCGTCATGATCGGCATCATCTTAATGCGGATGTTAGGCGAGTTAACATGGGGCTGGAGAAGGTACTGATGGCATAGGGCTTGGGTCACATCTCAGTGGTGCCAGTTGAGTCTGTCAGTAGAGGGAGTTTCACTAGGCATGGCCTGTGCCTCGATAGGTATGGGAAGGGGAGGCTGGCAAAGCTTGTAGGTGACAGTGTACTGGGTGGTCGTGGAATAACTCATGGAAAAAATTCCTGTAGTAGTTGGTTTTAGAGCTGCACCTTCTTTGGACTGAAGTCAGCTGATAGGTATACCTGCTTAAAGGAAGACCCTCAACTAAGGGATCGCCTTCAGAGGACGTCATGCTTCCACGTAGAGAAGGAATTAGCATATTTCATCAAAATATAAGAGGTATTAGAGATAAAGTTAGTGAACTGCTTATAGATGCTGACTCTGAAATTATTGATATATCGGAACACCACTTAAATAATTTGACAATTCAGTGGCTTCTTTTACCAGGATACAGATTATCTGGCTGTTTTTCAAGGAGTTCCCTGAGGTGTGGCAAAGTGGCTGTGTACGTAAAAAACAGTATTCCGTTTGAGTACATAGACGTATCATGGCACTGCACTGAACAGATATTTGAATGTTGTGCAGGGGCAGTTGAATTTAGTGAAACTAAACTTCCAATTTTTGTTGTTTACGGGTATCTTAAGTCTGACTTCAGAGCACTTCTGCTCAAGCTAGAGAGGGTTCTTCATTCACTTTATAGGAAGTACTAGAAATGAGTTGTAAGTGATGACTTCAGTATTAATTTTGTATATGATTATGCAATAAAAAGGATGTTGGTAGATCTCCTAAATTCATATGATGTGATGCAGGCCGCGTTTTTTCCAACGTGGATGCAGGGGAACAGTAGCACAGCCTGAAACGTCCCCTTAGAACAATTTATACCTGACTGTGCTTAACCTGACACACAATATTTTTAGCGCAACGCAATCTGACTTTCAAAAATCCCTGCAAAAGAATGGCCCTGAGTAACATTAAACTATACCTTTCAGAAATCACTTACCTCACAAAAATCTTCATTACTCTAACTACTGCAGTACAGCGAGCGCCACTACTGCCAGCTAAATAAAAGATTCAAACTACGGAAGGCACTAACTACTGATAGGGATAGTTAGCAAATGAAAGATATTAATAGAGAACAAACAATGTATTTACCTTGATAGTCATATATATATAGCAGTTCATGACAAATTACAAAACTCCGCCATCTCTCTCCCCACATCCACCACTGCTGGCGGCTCACCTCCAACTGCGCAACGCTACGCGCTGTTCACATCCAGCTGCCGCTGCCCAACACTACAATGGCAGACAACAATGCAAACTAGCCACAGACTGCACACAGCACAGCTAGTGATTTTCACACAGAGCGCTATGTGGCGTTACCAATAAGAAAACCTAAACAACCTAATAGACAATATTTTTATTCATTCTTCATTACTAGATTGGCATTCTATTAGTAAAAGGGTGAATGGCTCAGACCATGATGCACAAATTCTAACACTAAAACGCTTTTGTACTTAAACAAATGTCACATATAATTACAAACCATGTAGGAAAGTTAATCCAACGGCAACAGAGAGTTTTTTAAACCTCGTCAACGAACAAAAGTGGCAGGATGTTTATAGTGCTGATAACATAAGATGACAAATATAATGCTTTCCTTAACATATTTCTCATGCTGTTGGAGAGCTGCTTTCCATTAGAACGTTCTAAACTGGGTAATAGCAGTAAAAGGCAGCCTGGGTGGCTGACTAGTGCGATAAGGATAACATGTGGAACAAAATGGGAATTACATCAAAATGTTAGAAATAGTCACAATCAAGTTACAGTAACTCATTACAAACAGTATTGTAAGGTGCTTAAAAATGTTATTAGGAAGGCAAAGAGTATGTGGTACGGAAATAGAATAGCTAATTCACAGGATAAAATTAAATCATTTGCTCAGTTGTGAAGGATATGTCTGGTCAGCAGCGGAAGGTTTACGATTAAAGCCAGTTCGTAGCAAAAATATTTCTGTTACTGATAAATCACATACACTATGTGATCAAAAATATCCGGACAACTGGCTGAAAATGACTTACAAAGTCGTGGCGCCCTCCATCGGTAATGCTGGAATTCAATATGGTGTTGTCCCACCCTTAGATTTGATGACAGCTTCCACTCTCGCTGGAGCCGGCCGCGGTGGCCGAGCGGTTCTAGGCGATTCAGTCCAAAACCGCGCGACTGCTACGGTCCCAGGTTCGAATCCTGCCTCGGGCATGGATGTGTGTGATGTCCTTAGGTTAGTTAGGTTTAAGTAGTTCTAAGTTCTAGGGGACTGATGTCCTCAGATTTTAAGTCCCATAGAGATCAGAGCTATTTGAACCATTTGAACTCTCGCTGGAAGGTTTCTTGGGGAATGGCAGCCCATTCTTCATCGGAGTGCTTCACTGAGGAGAGGTATTGATGTCGGTCAGTGAGGTCTGGTACGAAGGCGGCGTTCCAAAACATCCCAAAGGTGTTCTATAGGATTCAGGTCAGGATTCCGTGCAGGCCAGTCCATTACAGGAATGTTATTGTCGTGTAACCCCTCCGCCACTGGCCGCGCACTGTGAAGAGACGCTCCATCGTGTTGAAATATGCAATCGCCATCCCCGAATGGCTCTTCAACAGTGGGAAGCAAGAAGTAATTTAAAACATCGATGTATGGCTGTACTGTGATAGTGCCACGTAAAACAACAAGGTGTGCAAGCCCCCTCCATGAAAACCACAATCGCACCATAACACCACCGCCTCCGAATTTTACTGTTTGCACTACACACGATGGTAGATGACGTTCACCGGGCATTCGCTATACCCACAGCCTGCCATCGGATCGGCAAATTGTGTATTGTGATTCGTCACTCCACACAAGTTTTTCCACTGTTCAGTCACCCAATGTTTAAGCTTCTTACACCAAGCGAGGCGTCGTCTGGCATTTACCGGCGTGATGTGTGGCTTATGAGCAGCCGCTCCACCATAAAATCCAAGTTTTCTCACCTCCCTACTAACATTCATAGCACTGGCAGTGGATCCTGATGCAGTCTGGAATTTCTGTGTGATGGTCTGGATAGATGTCTGCCTATTACACATTACGACCTTCTTCAACTGTCGGTGGTCTCTGTCAGTCAACAGACGAGGTCGGCCTGTACGCTTTTGTGCTGTACGTGTACCTCCACGTTTCCACTTCACTAGCACATCGGAAACAGTGGACCTAGGGATGTTTAGGAGTGTGGAAATCTCGCGTGCAGACGTATGACACAAGTGACACCCAATCACCTAACCACGTTCGAAGCCTGTGAGTCCCGCGGAGCGCCCCATTCTGCTCTCTCACAATTTTTAATGACTACTGAGATCGCTAATATGGAGTGCCTGACAGTACATGGCAGCACAATGCACCTATACGAAAAACGTTTGTTTTTGGGAATGTCCAAATACGATCACATAGTGTATATGTGCAGTATTTAACAATCATTTTCTGAGCATTGCTGGTGAATCAAATGAAAATTTAGTTTCTACAGGGAATCATATAGCTCTCTTGGCAAATGCCTTTCTGAGATTGACGTCTGAAATACTCCTCTGTGATACAGACAAGGAGGAGATTCAGTCAATGATTAAATCACTGAAGACTAAGGACTCCCATGGTTATTATGATGGAGTGCCTAACAAAATCTTAAAGTACTGTGTTTCACATGTTAGCCCTGTTCAGAAGTACGAGCATTACGGAATACGGGGAGTAACAATTGCTTCACTTCTTACTTTAACAACAGATAGCAAAAGGTCATTATTCACTGTGTTGATAATGTCTGTGATGTGGGGTCTGAGTGGGGTGCCCCAGGGATCAGTGTTGGGGACACTCCTATTCTTTATTTATATAAATGATATGCCCTCTAGTATTACGGGTAACTCTAAAATATTTCTGTTTGCTGATGACACTAGCCTGGTAGTAAAAGATGTTCTGTGCAACTCTGGCTCGGTTTCAAAAGGTGCAGTTCATGACATAAGTTCATGGCTTGTAGAAAATAAACTAACGCTAAATCACCGTAAGAATAAGTTTTTTACCGTTTCTGACACACAATTCAACAAAACCCGGTGTTTTAATTCCACAGAATGGGCATATGATTAGTGAAATTGAACAGTTCTAATTTCTAGGTATTCAGATAGATAGTAAACTGTCGTGGAAAGCCCGCGTTCAAGATATTGTTCAAAGACTTAATGCTACCATTTTTACTATTCGAACGGTACCTGCAGTAAGTGATCGTTCGACACAAAAATTAGTCTACTTTGCTTATTTTCATTCGCTTATGTCGTATGGTATTATATTTTGGGATAACTCTTCCAACTCTAAAAAGGATATTTTTGGCTCAGAAACGAGCGGTTCGGGCAATAAGTACTGTAAGTTCGCGAAACTCTTGTCGACCTCTGTTCACAAGTCTGGGTATTTTGACATTGGTCTCCCAACATATATATACAGGGTTATTACAAATGATTGAAGCGATTTCACAGCTATACAATAACTTTATTATTTGAGATATTTTCACAATGATTTGCACACACATACAAAAACTCAAAAAGTTTTTTTAGGCATTCACAAATGTTCGATATGTGCCCCTTTAGTGATTCGGCAGACATCAAGCCGATAATCAAGTTCCTCCCACACTCGGCGCAGCATGTCCCCATCAATGAGTTCGAAAGCATCGTTGATGCGAGCCCGCAGTTCTGACACGTTTCTTGGTAGAGGAGGTTTAAACACTGAATCTTTCACATAACCCGACAGAAAGAAATCGCCTGGGGTTAAGTCGGGAGAGCGTGGAGGCCATGACATGAATTGCTGATCATGATCTCCACCACGACCGATCCATCGGTTTTCCAATCTCCTGTTTAAGAAATGCCGAACATCGTGATGGAACTGCGGTGGAGCACCATCCTGTTGAAAGATGAAGATGGCGCTGTCGGTCTCCAGTTGTGGCATGAGCCAATTTTCCAGCATGTCCAGATACACGTGTCCTGTAACGTTTTTTTCGCAGAAGAAAAAGGGGCCGTAAACTTTAAACCGTGAGATTGCACAAAACATGTTAACTTTTGGTGAATTGCGAATTTGCTGCACGAATGCGTGAGGATTCTCTACCGCCCAGATTCGCACATTGTGTCCGTTCACTTGACCATTAAGAAAAAATGTTGCTTCATCACTGAAAACAAGTTTCGCACTGAACGCATCCTCTTCCATGAGCTGTTGCAACCGCGCAGAAAATTCAAAGCGTTTGACTTTGTCATCGGGTGTCAGGGCTTGTAGCAATTGTAAACGGTAAGGCTTCTGCTTTAGCCTTTTCCGTAAGATTTTCCAAACCGTCGGCTGTGGTACGTTTAGCTCCCTGCTTGCTTTATTCGTCGACTTCCGCGGGCTACGCGTGAAACTTGCCCGCACGCGTTCAACCGTTTCTTCGCTCACTGCAGGCCGACCCGCTGATTTCCCCTCACAGAGGCATCCAGAAACTTTAAACTGCGCATACCATCGCCGAATGGAGTTAGCAGTTGGTCGATCTTTGTTGAACTTCGTCCTGAAGTGTCGTTGCACTGTTATGAGTGACTGATGTGTGTGCATTTCAAGCACGACATACGCTTTCTCGGCTCCTGTCGCCATTTTGTCTCACTGCGCTCTCGAACGCTCTGGCGGCAGAAACCTGAAGAGCAGCTTCAGTCGAACAAAACTTTATGAGTTTTTCTACGTATCTGTAGTGTGTCGTGACCATATGTCAATGAATGGAGCTACAGTGAATTTATGAAATCGCTTCAACCATTTGTAATAGCCCTATATATATATATATATATATATATTACTGTCGTTTCTGCCTAAAAATATCAGCTAATTCCCAAGAATAAGCAGCTTTCACTCATTTAATACTCGGCAGAAATCCAACCTGCATTTGGATCGGACTTCCTTAATTCCTGTGCAGAAAGGTGTGCAGTACACTGCTGCATCCATTCTCAATAAGCTACCACAAGAACCAAAAAATCTTAGCAGTAATCCACGCACTTTCAAATCGAAACTGAAGAGTTTCCTCATGGGTCACTCCTCGTATTCTGTTGAGGAATTCCTTGAAAAATTAAGCTGATTCTTATGTTATGTTGTTAAATGCGTTTACTTAAACTTATGGCTTGACTTTTTTTGGCTTCATAAACATTTTATTCTTATCTGTTATTACTTTTATGTTGTAATTTCATGTACTGTCACGTTCCATGAGCTGGGAGATCTGCTCCTCAATTTGATCCTGCGGAACTTGAGGTGTAAATAAATAAATGATAATGACTCAGCGCTACGTACAGTAAGAGTCACACCAAACCACTTCGAGCAAATGTAGTTCATTAGCTTTAATTAACATTCATCAAGTGTGGGTCTTCCATCGAATAACATCTCCAATCAACTAATGGCTCACGCTCTAATACGAAGTTAGTTTCTTACTTGTTGCATTCTTCATATGACAAAATTTTGCGGTGTGGAACATATCACCAGAACAAACGCACACAAAGAAACTAACACGAGCGCGCGCGTGTGTGTGCACATGAAACATGTTATCAGAGCACACAGTCACGAATATATAAAGGGCAAAGAAAAATTAGCGTACTCGGATTTTGCAAG
This sequence comes from Schistocerca piceifrons, assembly GCF_021461385.2. Taxonomy (NCBI): domain Eukaryota; kingdom Metazoa; phylum Arthropoda; class Insecta; order Orthoptera; family Acrididae; genus Schistocerca; species Schistocerca piceifrons. Next base: position 665,176,908 of record NC_060149.1, read on the forward strand.
TGATTCCCCTCTTACTGGCAATACAAAAGTGTCTGTCATCGAATTTCGTCCTGCGCTTATTTCGGGCAGTAAACGGAAGTTAAAGGTTGACAATCTGACAACACTGTAATCACATTCGCTGTAACTACCTCCGTCAGTAAAAAAAATCAGTCTGTGCAGTTGGTGCAGTGGATAGCGTTTTTGGTTAGCAAGCAGGAGGTCGAGGGTTAGATTCTGGATCGAGGCTTATTTCTTTTTATTTGCTAAAAGTAGTCTGCGTGGCACGATGTCTAGCATCTTAACCGTCATATAGCGATTACAGTGGGCCTTCTAAAAAACATTTGTAACTATGTACTATGAACACAGGAATCGAAATACAATCGTTGTCATTGGTCAGCTTTTAAAGAAGCCTTTTGCACGTCGTGGACGAAAATTTTTTCGCACCGCTGCATCTACTAGATTCCAAAACTGTTTTCTGTGTACGCTCCCCCATTGGTCTCATCGCAATTATTTACAAAGCACATTATTAGCCCTACTGGTGAGGTAAAGCCTTAACAAAGTGTAATGAACCTGAACTTCGCAAGAATAATTAATCGATAGGACCATTGGGGGAGCGTACACCCAAAAGAGTTTCCAATCTAGTAGATGCAGTGGTGTGAAACAGTTCGCGTCCACGACATGCAGAAGGTTTCTTTAGAAGTTGATCAATGAATATGATTGTATTTCCATTTCTGTGTTCGTAGTAAATAACTGCAAATGCTTTTTAGAAGACTCTTTATAATCGCTGTATGACGATTAAGACACCAAATACCGTATCACACAGACTACTTTTAGCAAATAAAAACAAATAATTCTCTACCCAGAATCGGACCCTCGACATCCTGCATCCTACCCCAAAACGCTACCCACTGCACCGACTGCACAGCACTACTGCTGTATCTTGACAGGGATAGTTACCATAAATGGTTCAAATGGCTCTGAGCACTATGGGACTTAACTTCTAACGTCATCAGTCCCCTAGAACTTAGAACTACTTAAACCTGACTAACCTAAGGACATCACACACATCCATGCCCGAGGCAGGATTCGAACCTGCGACCGTAGCGGTCGCGCGGTTCCAGACTGTAGCGCTTAGAAACGCTCGGCCGGCATAGTTACCATATTCGTGATTGCAGTGTTGCTAGATTGCCAGTCTTTAAGTCCATTTACTGCCCGAAATATGCGCAGGATGAAACTTCGTGAGGGTCATTATTGTATAGTGTGTATGTATTGTATGTGAGGAATCTGAGGAATCGCGCTGCTCACCCTGTAAAATACAGGGTGAGTCACTAACTATTTCCACATAGAATAACTTCGAAAGTACGATAGTAGCTGAAAGGTTTATGGGACAAATGTTGCATGGGACAACGGGGGCCATAATATGACGTTGGTTTTTCGTTGCTAGGTGGGGTCATGTCAGAGATATGAAGGTCAACTTTGTTTTTTTTTATTATTATTTTTTATTAATGGGATGCTATAGTTTGGTACTTATTTTCTGATAGCGGCTATCGAGACGAAACCAATGATGTGCAACAGTAAGGTTATTGAAGGTCAACGAAGGTCAAAAAGGTGGTATGAACGTCCATTTACAGATGGTGTTCGAAGTGATGACCTTTTACATCAATGCAGGGCGGAAATCTTCTTATCATGAATTGAGTGGTATTGCTTATCACTTCGGCACTTATGGAAGCTCATGCTCTAACAATTCTCTCTCTCATATCGTGCAAATAGTAAATATTAGCCGAGTACGGCGTATCCTTCTAACGTACCGTTTACATGTAAACACCATTCAACGGTTTTGCAATACAACACAAATAGGAACGGTAAGACTAGTATCATAGAATCAAGCGATTGTGAATGATGTATTCCTTCGAAGAACAAGTCGATATGCTTCTTATTTACGGAGAATGCCAAAGAAATTCAGTGAGAGCTAGAGTCTTATACGCTGAAAGATATCCTCAACGTACTTACCCTATACGTCGTACATTTAAATATGTGTATGATAAATTCAGAACAACTAGGACTTTAACGCCTCGTAAAGATATCCGGCAAAGGAAAGTTTTTAACAAGGAAACAAAAATAGGTACTCTTGCACTGTGGTTCGAGATACTTGTGTTAGTGCGCGTCAAATCGCAAGGCATGAGCCAGAGTAGTGTTGCTCGTGTTCTGCATCGCCGTAAACATCATCCTTACCATATCAGTCTCCACCAAGAATTAACTGGTACGGATTGTAAGCGTCACACTGATATCTGCCGATGGGCTCAACTTCAGATTCAGAAGGATGGCACATTTATTAATTTGATTTTATTTACCGACGAGGCTACATTCACGAGCCATGGAAATGTTAATTTGCATAACATGCATTATTGGATAACTGAAAATCCAATTTGGCTGCGGCAAGTTGCACACCACGAACCGTGAACAGTGAATGTATGGTGTGGGATTCTGAACGACAAAATTATAGGCCCCTGTTTCATCGAAGGAAATCTTAATGGTAGGAGGTACACCACATTACTGCAAGGGACATTAGGTCTGTTATTGGAAGAAATACCTTTAGGAATAAGGAAAAGAATGTGGTATCAACACGATGGGTGTCCGGTACATTTTTCGCTGATGCCTAGAAGAAACGAGTTGCAGAGACAATTCCCAAATCGCTGCATTAGACGTGGAGATGTGTCGTGCCCGGTTCGTTCGCCAGACTTGAAGCCTCTGGATTTTTTCTTGTGGGGATGCGTAAAAGACATTGTTTATAAGACGTTCCAACTACATCTGAAGATATGCGAGAGAGAACTGTCACAACATTTGTTTCGATAAGCGTCGATGTCATAAGGAATACCACTCAATCCATGATAAGAAGATTGCAGCACTGCATTGATACCAATGGTCATCACTTTGAACACCTTCTGTAAATGGACGTTCATGCCACCTTTGTGAAATTCGTTGACCTTCAAAGACTTTACTGTTACACATCATTGGATTCGTCTCGATAGCCGCTATCAGAAAATAAGTACCAAAGTATAGCATCCTATTTAAAAAACCAAGTTGACCTTTATATCTCTGGAGCGACCTCACCTAACAACAAAAATCCAACGTCATATTATGGGCCCGTTGTCCCTTGCAACTTTTGTCCCACAAACTTTTCAGCTACTATCATACTTTCGGAGTTATTCTTGGTAGCAATAGTTAGTGACTCACCCTGTTTATGCATTGAAGCACCGAAGCAACTGGTATAGGGATGCGTATCCATATACAGAGATATGTAAACAGGCAGAATACGGCGCTGCGTTCGACAACGCCTATGTAAGACAACAATCGTCTGGCGCAGTTGTTAGATCGATTACTGTTGCTACAATGGCAGGTTATCAAGGTTTAAGTGAGTTTGAACGTGGCGCTCGAGCAATGGGGACACAGCATCTCCGAGGCAGCGATGAAGTGGGGATTTCCGTACGACCATTTCACGAGTGTACCCTGAATATCAGGAATCCGGTAAAACATCAAATCTCCGACATCGCTGAGGCTTGAAAAAGATCCTGCAAGAATGGGACGAACGACGACTTGAAGAGAGTCGGTCAACGTGACAGAAGTGCAAACCTTCCGCAAATTGCAGCAGATTTCAATGCTGGGCCATCAACAAGTGTCAGCGTGCGAACCATTCAACGAAACATTATCGCTATGGCCTTTAGGAGCGGAAGGCACACTCGTGTAGCCTTGATGACTGGCCCCATAAACACCGATATTGGACTGGAAACATGTTTCAAATTGTATCGATCGGATGGACGTGTACGGGTATGGAGACAACCTCATGAATCCATCGACCCTGCATGTCAACAGGGGACTATTCAAGCTGGTGGAGGCTCTGTAGTGGTGTGGAGCATGTGCAGTTGGAGGGATATGGGAACTCTTGATTCGTCTAGATACGACTCTGACAGGTGACACGTACGTAAGCATCCTGTCTGATCACCTGCATCCATTCGTGTCCATTTTGCATTCCGAAGGACTTGGGCAATTCCAGCAGGACAATGCGATACCCCATACGTCCAGAATTGTTACAGGGTGGGTCCATTAACACTTCCTCTGGCCACCAAACTCTCCAGATATGAGCACTATTAAGCATATCGGGGGTGGTGTTCCGAAGAGATCTCCACCTCCTCGTACTCTAATGGATTTACGGAGAGCCCTGCAGGATTCGTGATTCGTGGTATATATATATATATATATATATATATATATATATATATATATATATATAATCTCCGAGCACTATGGGACTTAACTGCTGTGTCATCAGTCCCCTAGAACTTAGAACTACTTAAACCTAACTAACCTAAGGACGCCACACACATCCATGCCATATATATATATATATATATGGTGAGTCAGGAGGAAAGGTACATGCTTTGAGACGCGATAGTATTAATGATTCTGAACAATAAACTTCATAAGGACATATGCCCTATTGCGAATGGTTTTCGAGGTAGAACGCGTTTAATATCACCTTTGTACGTTTTTCTTTAATAACTCGAAAACCGCACACTCCAACGAAAACGTGTCTCAGTACACAATTAAACTAAATTAAATTTTCTACAAATAAATGGTCCTATTTATTTTTTGTTTAGGACTAAGAGTTTGCGCAGAGAGATCGCGGGAATTTTGAAAATCTCACACGTGAGCTGTAGCTTAGGTACTTTTTGTATGCCACTTTGAGGTAATTTTCCGACTTGATAGACCACAAGCGTACTGTATCAAAATGTTCGTCTCAACTTTCTTTATATTACTGCCGTGCGTTGTAAGCAATGACAATAAATAGAAATTTACATTAAAAGTGTTCTCTCTCGGAAATCATTCGGAATAGGGCATATGTCCACATGAAGTTCTTTGTTCAGAATCAGTAATGCTATCACCCGTCAAAACACATACCTTTCCTACTGACTCACCTTATATATATATATATATATATATATATATATATATATATATATATATATATATATATATATATATATGAGTCGGCATGTTGGCATGTCAGTACATTATAGGGTTTCACTAGAAGTGACCCCCTACGAGAGTTCAGGGCGGTCGAGCAACAAGACGGTAAGGAGCTATAACACACGGAACATCAGTGATACAGTATGAAATAAACATCCATGTACTGCTGAGAGTTTTACAATGATTCATTCTCCTCCTCAGCGTGGCAACAGCCCTGCTAGGTCCGCGATCCAGGAATGCTCTGAGTGGCGCGCCAGAGCCCGTCGTGGAATCTGCGGTCGAAGCACCTGGTGTTGTCGGCGGTCTGTTGGGCGGCCTCGTGCAGGGCGAAGCGGATGTCGGCGTGCTCCACAGCCTAGCGTGGCTGTGGCCCTCCGCCGAAACCTCAGCGCTCTCGTTGAGTGTAGTTGCGCTAAGCCTTGCCGCAGTAATCTGCGCGGATTACACTTGCCGGAGAGACATTTGTACGGAGCCTGGGTCTCTCAGGTAGCAACAGGCGAGTACAGTAACCCTAAGAATTAGTTTCCTGTCTAGTGGTGTAGCACAAGTGCTGTACACAACGACACATGTTACTAGGAATTTGTTTAAAGATATAGCGAAAAGTTAAACAACACTTTCAGACTGTCTTCAGGAGTCGGATGCAGATGAAAATCGTTCGGAATCTCTCACTATATACTGAAGAGCCAAAGAAACTGGTACACCTGCCTAATATCGTTTAGGGCCCCCCACAAGCACGCAGAAGTGCCGTAACACGACGTGGCATGAACTCGACTAACGTCTGAAGTAGTGCTGAAGGGAATTAACACCATGAATCCTGTAGTCCTGTCCATAAATCCGTAAGAGTACGAGGAGGTGGAGATCTCTTCTCAAAGGCACGTTGCAAGGCATCCCAGATATGCTCAATGTTCATATCTGAGGAGTTTGGTAGCCAGCGAAAGTGTTTAAACTCAGAAGAGTGTTCCTGAAGCCACTTCACACTGTAGCAATTCTGGACATGTATGGTGTCGCATTGTTCTACTGGAATTCCCCAAGTCCGTTAGATTGCACAATGGACCTGAATGGATGCAGGTGATCAGACAGCATGCTTATGTACGTGTTACCTGTCAGAGTCGTATCTAGGTGTGTCAGGGGCCCCATATCAGTCCAACTGCACACGCTCCACACCATTACAGAGCCTCCACCAGCTTTAACAGTTCCCTGCAGTCATGCAGGGTCCATGGATTCGTGAGGTTGTCTCCACACCCGTACACGTCCATCCGCTCAATACAATTTGAAACGAGACTCATCCGACGAGGCAACGTGTTTCCACTCATCAACAGTCCAATGTCGGTGTTGACGGGCCCAGGCGAGGCATAAAAGTTCGTGTCATTCAGACATCAAGGGTACTCCGAAGGCCCATATCGATGATGTTCCGTTGAATGATTCGCACTCTGCCACTTGTTGATGGTCCAGCATTGAAATCTCCAGCAATCTGCGGAAGAGTTACTCTTCTGTCACATTGAACGATTCTCTTCAGTCGTCGTTGGTACCGTTCTTGTAGAATCTTTTTCAGGCCGCAGCGACGTCGGAGATTTGATGTTTTACCGAATTCATGATATTCGCAGTAAACTCTTGAAATGGCCGCACGGGAAAATCCGCACTTCATCGCTGCCTCGGAGCTACTGTGTCCCATCGCTCGTGCGCCAGCTATAACACCACGTTCAAACTCAGATAAATCTTAATAAACTGCCATTGTTGCAGCAGTAAGCGATCTAACAACTGCGCCAGACACTTGTCTTATATATGCGTTGCCGACGGCAGCGCCATATTCTTCCTGTTTATGTATCTCTGTATTTGAATACGCATGCCTAGACCAGTTTCTTTGGCGCTTCAGTACATTAACAGTTCTAACATAGAAACGGATAAAATAATGTATTTTCGAAATTGCAAGAGACATTTAGCCGACTTTGTGTCGTTTCCAGGGAACTGTTGTGACTTGGCAAGACAGCCAAGCCACTAGGAGGTGAAGCCGAAAGGCACGCGTTTAAGCTCACGCAGGCTGGCGTGAGGTCTGGAACAGTTAAAGGATTTGAGTCTAGCAAATAAAGTACGTAGCTGTTGGAATACTTAACTTTAATCCATAATTGGTGAACATCGGTCTGACGGTACATGCATCACAAGATAAATAGCAATTGATAATGGCGCCTTGCTATGTCGTAGCAAATGACGTAGCTGAAGGCTATGCTAACTATCGTCTCGGCAAATGAGAGCGTAATTTGTCAGTGAACCATCGCTAGCAAAGTCGGCTGTACAACTGGGGCGAGTGCTAGGAAATCTCTCTAGACCTGCCATGTGGCGGCGCTCGGTTTGCAATCACTGACAGTGGCGACACGCGGGTCCGACATATACCAACGGACCGCGGCCGATTTAAAGGCTACCACCTAGCAAGTGTGGTGTCTGGCGGTGACACCACAGGAACACCACAAAAAGATACTCTCTTTTCGTCTATCATTAAATTTATTTTTGATATTTTCATTGTTTACGAGATTGCGAGTTAGTATGACGTGCCTTAAATTCGCTTCAGTGTACACATAATAATATTTACAGTGATTGTGACATTTTGTTCATCACTATAATTTCTGTATGATATTTAAAATTAATCGATCAAACTGGTGGGTAAAGATTTGTATGAACTTTTGATATTAATGTGTCTATTCTTCGGTTCAATCGCTCAGAGACTTTGCTAATGCGATGGCTCCTTCCGCTGCAATAACACATATTTCTTGGCATATGCATGTTATTGAGACACTGGGCCACAAAGCTGTCGTAGAAGTCCGGAAGCTTTTGCGTTTCCATGCTTGTTCTACTGAATACACACCCAACCATCGTCCAACAATTCCAGAGGAAGATGTACTAGAGGTGAAGACATTCTTATGGAACAGTGTAGCTCTTCATTTTCCTTATAGGCAGGAACAACGCGCCAGCACCAAACCTGTTTTCACAAACACTGATTTAAATGGCAGTTGCAACCTGCAAGCTCTCTTTCAGGAAACAGACTTGTTGCTGATTGGATGATTGCAATTTCGATATCCATCATGAGAGACGTAGGATTCCATTCAGGCACATTGGATATAACAGCTCCAAAAAATGATCATATGTTTCTCGCTTTTTGTTCAGCAGTGAAGCATATATAGGCAGAATAGTGTTGGTTTCGTCCCAAGTACTACTACCAAGGAATTCCTTGAGTGCAAGGTAGAAAGTTCAGTCTTTAGTAAGGCTCATTTGAAAGTGCTATGTTAACAGCTATGAGAGAAAAAATATTATCTGCTAATGACTGACCATGTGAATCAGCAGGGCGACAGAAAATACTGTCCGGAAGGTGTAGAGATCAACCTTCTATGCGACGTATGTATTACACTTCACAAAATCGACATCATTGACATTCAAGAAATGTTCTAAACAAACTGAATGAAAAATTGCACGCCACACTGATCACAAAGATTCGCACCATGAAGACCTATGGTGAACTCGATGGAAGTTACAAACTGTGCAGGACGTTCAGCTAGGTAGCTGCTCTTAAAGAATGTGTATAGATATTGGTGTAAGCGGGTAATAAGAACTAATGAAATGTGATGATATGCAAGCAAACTCGAAATAGCCTGTCACGGAGCTAATCATGAAACTGGCTATCCTTTACGGCGAGGCTTGAGATAGTCCAGCAATACATTTATAGGCATAAAAAAACAATAGCACCAGGTGGTGTCAACTGCAATCTCACACACTTTTCAGAATGGATAATTTGCTCTAAAGGAGTATGATTCTGTACGCAGACCAGGAATCAAGCAAAAGTAGGTTATTTTGATCAGCTATTGGCCAGAAGAAGAAGTGCTCATACCACAGTTGTTATTCTCTTGTTTATCGTCTCTACAAATTTTCGGGTCGATTTCCTAGTCTGCCGAACGAGACGGCGCAGAGGTTAGAACTCTGGATTCACTTTCGGGAGGACGACGCTTCAAACCCGCGTCTGGCCATCCTGATTTAGGTTTTCCGTGATTTCCCTAAATCGCTTCATGTAAATACCGGGGTGGTTTCTGTTAAAGGACACGGCCAACTTCCTTCCCCATCATTCCCTGATTCGGTGTGACCTATGACCTCGCTGTCTGGTGACCTCCCCCGAATGAACTAACCAATCCGCAGTCTGCTGTGCTCGTCAAGTTGACTTTTTGTTTGAAAAATCATTATCTCAGGTCTTCTAGTTCTGTAGCACTGTCTGAAGTTATGCAACTACCCACTGCTTCCCTTGAAAAAAATGTTCAAATGTGTGTCAAATCTTATGGGACTTAACTGCTAAGGTCATCAGTCCCTAAGCTTACAAACTACCTAACCTAAATTATCCTAAGGACAAACACGCACACCCATGCCCGAGGGAGGACTCGAACCTCCGCCGGGACCAGCCGCACCGCCCATGAGTGCAGCGCCTCAGACCGCTCGGCTAATCCCGCACGACGCTTCCCTTGAAATCACTGCAATCTAAGTCGCGCGCAATTTGATGTACATAACATAGTACGTCACTATCATACACATCCTGTGAATTGTGTCGAGCATCCCTGAAACGTGCAAACACCAGTTTTTGTAACAAGTGCCCTTGTCCTCCCGTTGTGCACGGTCATACATTATTCGAAATCTGTCCAATTCGGAATCTGTCCATAATGGTGTTTTGTACTATACTGCCGATGACCTTCCTTGTACGTAATTATGTTTAGTACTGGTTCCTTGGGCAGTAATTGTCCTTTAATACGTTTCACCGGACACGGGATTTGTGGCTCCCTGTCCGACAAGGATGTTACACTATATGACTCGACACTTGTTTCACTATCACTTTCACTTGTTAAGCACGTATCGTCGTCATTGTACTCCTCATGTAGATTGTCCGCACAGTCGAGCGTGTACTACACCACACATTCTACTGACTCATCTTGCGGAAACGCTAATATTTCATCTGCCACTTCCTTCTCACCCTGTGAAATTCCGTGGATCCCTTTCTGACGAAATGTCAACTTCGGCAACGGTTGTTGTACATATAATGCAATGTTTGCTTTGTTTATCGTTGCCAGCACTCTGCTTTGTATCAACACCAATAGCAGTGTAACATGAGGGTCGAATGCCGTAAATATCATTGGCCTTTTGTGACCTCGCACTCAGGGCATTCCTTGTAAGATCATCGCGAAGTACAAACAACTGTCCAAACCGGCCGCCGTGCGGGGTAGCCGTGCGGTCTCAGGCCCCTTGCCTCGATTCGCGCGGCTAGCACCGTCGGCGGTTCCAGTTCTCCCTCGGGCACGGGTGTGTGTTTTGTCCTTAGCGTAAGTTAGTTTAAATAGTGTGTAAGCCTAGGGGCCGGCCGGTGTGGCCGAGCGGTTCTAGGCGCTTCAGTCTGGAACCGCGCGACCGCTACGGTCGTAGCTTCGAATCCTGCCTCGGGCATGGATGTGTGTGATGTCCTTAGGTTAGTTAGGTTTAAGTAGTTTTAAGTTCTAGGGGACTGATGGCCTCAGATGTTGAGTCCCATAGTGCTCAGAGCCATTTGAACCATTTCTTTAAGCCTAGGGACCGATGACCTTAGCAGTTTGGTCCCATAGGAACTTACTACAAATTTCCAAGTTTTTCAAACCTGTTGCTCGAACTCTAGATGATTTTCCCTTTTCACTAGCAAATACAAATATTCTGTTATTCGGTCCTCTATTGTTATCTGCAGGTAAAAATTTGTTGCCAACGTGCATCAGTAAATTATTTTCTTGAAAGAATATTGCTTCATCATCAGTTGGACCTTGTGTACGTCCCATATAATTTAGACTAATGCTACGCAGCGATTGCTTCCCACATCTATGTGACGGCAACGATGCTAATAACTCATAGCCTCGATTGAACAGATGCCCTGCTTCTTCAGCGTAAATTGGTGAAATGGTAGTAACTGTTTGTTTTGCACGCTTTCTGCACTTACAAAGTGTTTTCGCACTTCATTTGTTGCATCATCTGTAATACAAACATGGCTACCTTCGCCTAAAAGTATGCTATTTTCAGTGGATAGTCGTTCTTTGCACTTACTCTTTCTGCAGTTTACACAACGGCAGAATATTACATCTTATTTGTTGGTATAACCCACAAAATACTAAAATACTGATGCTTATTTTAAAACAATGAAGGTTTGCCTTCGGCGGCCTTCGTGAACTCCCATCTTCACAACACTAAAAACATGGAACACTGTTTACCAGTCGGAGATAACCTGCAAAAAAAAAAAAAAAAAAAGGTTCAAATGGCTCTGAGCACTATGGGACTGAACGTCTGAGGTCATCAGTCCCGTGCAACTTAGAACTACTTATACCTAACTAACCTAAGGACATCACACACATCCATGCCCGAGGCAGGATTCGAATCTGCGACCGTAGCAGTCACGCGGTTCCAGACTGAAGCGCCTAGAACCACTCGACCACAGCGGCCGGCGATAAACTGCAGTACTGAACTCTGGAAGAAAGCCGCTTGCACCACAGCCGCTCTGTCAACAAAACGACGTGCGGACAGAGTCCTTAGAACAGGAAGTTGATTTTCCCCTCAGTACGTAGTATGTAGCGGCTGACAGGCAGGTATATCCTACTTCTGGAACAGCCCGTACCGAAGCACTACTACCCGAAGTGTGTCGGACTCCTTGGAAATGTCAACGCATTCCATCTCTGTACAAGTGTCACTTCGTGCAAGTGTCACAAACTCAATCTGCATCACGGCTGTCGTGATGGGGAGAATGCAGACGAAGGTCAGCTCGATCGGTGGTCGCAGCATGCAGCAGGTAAGGCCGCGTCCTAAGTAAGCGACAGAAGCGACAGTCATCGCGTGACAGCTTCGGACGACGAAACACCACCGCAGGTATGGTTACGGAAGTGTCCTCTGGTGGAGCTGTCTGTGGTGCTGCCTGTCCTCTGCTACAACTGGCGACGTTTGAACACAAACGTGTTTGAATCTCGTCGCTGCAGCATGCGCAACAGGGGAGCGACAGCTACGAGTCTTCTCGGCAAAGCAGTGGAGCGAACGCGCCGGCTGCTATGAATTACTTATCATCAGATTTTAAGAAAAATATTCGGTGAAAAAATTTGATTCTTCTGCATCTCCACAGCTTGATAACTTTTCTCGATAAAGGTCTCAATTTATTTTCGATATTCATCGTAGTTAATGTACTGCACGAAACTGGGTACATGGCTGTATGAAATTTTTAAGAGTTTGCAGACATTCCCTATAGTTCACTTTAGGCCATCCATGATTGCCTATGAAATGTAACCAGTGTATCAGAATTATATCTAAAGTTGAGAGCGAAATGTTTTTTTTTTTTTTTTTTTCATTCTTGAGATATTGGTTGTTACATCCGCGGACGGGTCGCTCGTGCCGCGTCCGAATACTTTCAAGAATCAAATGGTCTGGTCGTAAAAATCTCCGTATCTCATAAACGGTTCAAGATATCGAAACGACGTTTTTTGGAAATGACAGCAAACAGAAAGAAGTATTTTATCGTATGATACGTTTTTGTCAAGCGTGTGAGCAAAGCGAAAACAAGACTCCCTATAAATTAAACAATGAGGTTTTGTCCGTATTTTCTTAGCCAAATAAAGAGAGAGAAACAAGCAAACGACGTATCAAAGTGACCAGCATGACGTCTAGTTTTGCACGAAAATATTTAATTGCTTGAAAGTAATAAGGGTAATTAAGGAAAACTTAGTTACTGAGTTGAGGAAAAATTGAAATATTCCACGAAAAGCTGCTGCAAGCTATGTAAATGAAGCGTCAAAAAGTTCAAGACCTAACTATGTTGCACATGAAAACATACATTGGTGCGATATTTAAATGTCAAAAGGGCTTCCTTCGAATCAAGTACTAAAGTTAGAATTTTCGATAACAGAAGACGTTGGCAAGGCAAATGAGGTGTCAATAAGCATACGACTGAGAAACATTCGACGTGCCTTTGAATGATGCTCGAAATCATGAGCAGAAAATGAGGTGCAACAAATGTTTCTCTAATATTTTTTATTTCATACTTTTAGATAAAAAATTTCACAAAACGTTTGACTTTCTTCTCAAAAATTTTATTTGCTTTTCTTAGACAGACTACTTAGATTAACTGAAACGCTTGGCCTTAATATGCTGATGAATTCCGTTCTCCATAATCAAATATCAGTAAAATTTCATGGGTGTTCATTGTATTTTATTAGGAATTTAATGTGTGTGATATACTGGGATTTGCGTATATACACTTAAAGATCAAGTACTCTGGCAAGAACTTAAACATATACTTACCGATGCACCGTAAACAGTGTACATGAAAGTTAGTACATAGAATTATAGCTGAGTCAGTTAAAATGTAAGAAGCAGCCGGACTGAAACCACGACATTAAACCAACCGCGCTTTTTAACCAAATACGTTACCGCTACAGAACAGCTAGCTCTCGCTAGGTCTGCGCGTTCTTTATACAGGGTGTTACAAAAAGGTACGGCCAAACTTTCAGGAAACATTAATCACACACAAATAAAGAAAAGATGTTATGTGAACATGTGTCCGGAAACGCTTAATTTCCATGTTAGAGCTCATTTTAATTTCGTCCACCTACGCTCAATGGAGCACGTTACCATGATTTCATACGGGATACTCTACCTGTGCTGCTAGAACAGCACACGCAACATGTGGTTCATGCACGATGGAGCTCCTGCACATTTCAGTCGACGTGTTCGTACGCTTCTCAACAGATTCGGTGACCGATGGATTGGTAGAGGCGGACCAATTCCATGGCCTCCACGCTCTCCTGACCTCAACCCTCTTGACCTTCATTTATGGGGGCATTTGAAAGCTCTTGTCTACGAAACCCCGGTACCAAATGTAGAGACTCTTCGTGCTCGTATTGTGGACGGCTGTGATACAAAATGCCATTCTCCAGGGCTGTATCAGCATATCAGGGATTCCATGCGACGGGGGGTGGATGCATGTATCCTCGCTAACGGAGGACATTTTGAACATTTCTTGTAACAAAGTGTTGAAGTCACGTTGGTACGTTCTGTTGCTGTGTGTTTCCATTCCATGATTAATGTGATTTGAAGAGAAGTAATAAAATGAGCTCTATCATGGAAAGTAAGCCTTTCCGGACACATATCCACATAACATATTTTGTTTCTTTGTGTGTGAGGAATGTTTCCTGAAAGTTTGGCCGTGCCTTTTTGTAACACCCTGTATATAAGGTAGTGAGTCATTCGTCCGCGTTTATCGGCTGTTAAAAGTTCTTGATCATGTAAAAAACATTCGTCTTTAATTGACTGATGAGGTAGTCTAATGCTCCTCTGTACTCGAAGCATTTGTCTGGTGATCTTCGTAGTTGATGATGTAAATTATGGAATTCTCCATGAAGATTCCTCCCTTTGTGAATTTCATAAGCAGCACTCCTTTTCGTATTGTTTACCTAAGTAAAGCTAATTTTGCAACCTTACTCTCAAGCTAAAGTGTTCCACAGTTTAGGGGCGGCGTTTTATTGAAACAGCTGGTCGGCAGTAAGTAGCCATCTTGTAGCAGGTGATGGTCGCTGGCACGCAGAACGCCCGAGCTTTTCGCCCAGTGCTGCTGTTTGTTGCTGGAGTGTCGCGTATCCAGACGTCGCTCGCTGTCGGTCGCTCCGGAAGCTTATGCAGGACACGGCTAAGGTGGCACACGTACTGCCAAGGGATGGCGGCACCAAGCGCCCTGCTGTCGAACAGCTTGCAGTCAGGCAGATAAGTTCCTCATCCACAAAAGATTTGCTCAGCCCTCATCTTCATTCGCTCACCATTTTGACTGGCGGAAACGACAGCTCGCAGCGTTGAAGTTTCCCTCACAGCCGAATCCCTGCCGACACTTAGAAGTACAGGGTGATCAAAAAGTCAGTATAAATTTGAAAACTTAATAAACCACGGAAAAATGTAGATAGAGAGGTAAAAATTTACATACATGCTTGGAATGACATGGGGTTTAATTAGAACAAAAAAAAACAACAAAGTTCACAAAATGTCAGACAGATGGCGCTGGACAGCAAAGCTGCTACCGTGACGGGCGAGAGGTACGCCAATATGTTACAGAATCGCGTCATCCCCAGCCTGGCTGATAAACACCTGCTGGAACGTACGATGTTTATGCAAGATGGCGCTCCACCCCATATTGCTAGACGTGTGAAAGATCTTTTGCGCGCGTCGTTTGGTGATAATCGTCTGCTGAGCCGCCACTTTCGTCATGCTTGGCCTTGCAGGTCCCCAGACATCAGTCGGTGCGATTATTGGCTTTGGGGTTACCTGAAGTCGCAAGTGTATCGTGATCGACCGACATCTCTAGGGATGCTGAACGACAACATCCGACGCCAATGCCTGACCATAACTCCTGACAGTGCTGTTCACAACATTATTCCTCGACTACAGCTATTGTTGACGAATGATGGTAGACATATTGAGCATTTCCTGTAAAGAACACCATCTTTGCTTTGTCTTACTTTGTTGTGCTAATTATTGCTATTCTGATCAGATGAAGCGCCATCTGTCGGACATTTTTTGAACGTTTGTATTTTTTGTTTTTTGTTCTAATAAAACCCCATGTCATTCCAAGCATGTGTGTCAATTTGTACCTCTCTATCTATATATTCCGTGATTTATTCTTTCGAAATTTATACTGACTTTTTGATCACCCGGTACACTCCAAACGCAGCAACTGGAAAACTTCGTATATCACCAGATCATCCTGCAACTAATAGAACTGGCGTTCTACCGGTATCGGTGATGCCGACGAAACGACCCTACCATGCCAACAGCTTGGCTCGTTGAGCAACGTAGGGGCCAGCTAATACTTGGATGGAGGCCGTCTGGGGAAACCCGGGTGCCGACATGCAAGTGGCGTCCCACTGCAGTGCCACACGACATTTATTTGTTTTTTACCATACTCTGTGGAAGGAAAAGGGGGTGTGGTACCTCCCGTACGGGTAATCGAATGTGCTCTAGCTTTTCGAGTCTTTTAGCGTCCTCTGCTAGATTAATATTTAAGTTTCAGAGCTTCAGAGCGTTCTGTTATGCGAAGTTGCCAGCCAGAAGAACGTTCTTGAATAGTCTTTAGATGTAGTTAGTCCACACTGTACCGTAGACAGAATATCGTTACGCCCACTTTGCAGTGACGTCATAGTGAGGAATCAGGTGTTCCCAATACTCTCTCTCGCACAGTCTGTGGCAATGTACTCCTTGCTTATTTGTGCTGCAGTGTCCACATGTGTTTATACTTGTTATGCAACCACTGCGTACACTGCGAGCGTGCTAGACTCAAAAATATTTATTCTTTGCTCTAATACTATTCTGCTGTGCAACGATATAAACACATCAAAAAAAGTTTTGCATCACCTCGGTTCCGAGAGTTCCGGTACCTGTTCAGAAAATTAGAATAGAGATCAACATAAACATCGCTTCCGCCCTGTTTATTGCTCAAGAAAACCATACATTGCATGTTGTACCACGATACAGTGGTCCAGATGGCTGTACACACCGGTACCTCTAATGCCCAGTAACACGTCCTCTTGCATTGATGCATGCCTGTATTCGTCGTGGCATACCATCCATAAGTTCATCAATGCACTGTTGGTCCAGATTGTCCCACTCCTCAACGGTGATTCGGCGTAGATCCCTCAGAGTGGATGGTTGATCACGTCGTCCATAAACAGCCCTTTTCAAACTATCCCAGGCATGTTCGGTAGGGTTCATGTCTGGAGAACATGAGGGCCACTCTAGTCGAGCGATGTCGTTATCCTGAAGGAAGTCGTTCATAAGATGAGCACGATGGGGGCGCGAATTGTCGGCCATGAAGACGAATGCCTCGCCAATATGCTGCCGATATGGTTGCGCTATCAGTCGGAAGATGGAATTAACGTATCGTACAGACGTTACGGCGCCTTCCATGACCACCAGCGGCGTGCGTCGGCCCCACATAATGCCACCCCAAAACAGCAAGGAACCTTCACCTTGCTGCACTCGCTGGACAGTGTGCCTAAGGCGTTCAGCCTGACGGGGTTGCCTACAAACACGTCTCCGACGACTATCTGGTTGAAGGCATATGCGAGACTCATCGGTGAAGAGAACGTAATCCCAATCCTGAACGGTCTATTCGGCATGTTTTTGGGCCCATCTGTACGGCTCTGTATGATGTCGTGGTTGCAAAGCTGGACCTCGCCATGGACGTCGTGAGTGAAGTTGCGCTTCGTGCAGCCTATTGCGCACAGTTTGAGTCGTAACACGACGTCCTGTGGCTGCACGAAAAGCATTATTCAACATGGTAGCGTTGCTGTCACGGTTCCTCCGAGCCATAACCTGTAGGTAACTGTCATCGACTGCAGTAGTAGCCCTTGGGCGGCCTGAGCAAGGCATGTCATCGAGAGTTCCTGTCTCTCTGTACCTCTTCCATGTCCGAACAACATCGCATTGGTTCACTCCGAGACTCTTGGATACTCCCCTTGTTGAGAGCCCTTCCTAGCACAAAGTAACAATGCGGACGCTATCGAACCGCGGTATTGACTGTCTAGGCATGGTTGAACAACAGACAACACGAGCCGTGTACCTCCTTCTTGGTGAAATTACGGGAACTGATCGGCTGTCGGACCTACTCCGTCTAAGAGGCGCTGCTCATGTATGGTTATTTACATCTTTGGGCAGATTTAGTGACATCTCTGAACAGTCAAAGGAACAGCGTCTGTGATACAATATCCACAGTCAAAGTCTGTCTTCAGGAGTTCTGGGAACTGGGGTGATGCAAAACTTTTTTGATGTGTGTATGTATTGTGCGTTACAAAACGATACCGACAGTCTTTGACTGGTTGTAGAGGGTGTCGTAAGGAACAAATTGAAGACAGGAACACGTGTCCAAAATTGTCATCTAACGACACTTCAGAGCGCCAAAGTTAGAGGCGCAAGCGCCTGCTGCTAGGCCACCCCTTTGGCTCGAAACGTGACTTTGTAGTCTGAGCGACCAGAGGCGGAACGTCTCGCAATGTTATTTGTTAAGTCTGACCGACCATAGGCGGAGCTTTTCACAATGTTGATTGTTATCCAGTGATCCCTACTGATTGCCACGATCGCCAATGGAGAAGATGGAACTAGTTGCTACGTAGACAGGTCTCGTCTCCTATGTATTATACTGAAAAACACTGGAGTTTTTAAAGGGTTCCAGGAGAAAAACAAATGGCGATGGAAACCTGTGTCTGAAAACATCATCCACCGAGGCAACAGAGCATTGCATTTATAGGAATGAAGGCCTGTCTATTTATCAGTCAGAATCATATTCTCCACAGCCGATCGTGGCAATCAGTCGCAATCGCCGAACAACAAACAACACTGACGAGACGTTCCGCCGATAGGTCGTCAGTGTACAAAGTCGCATTTGATGCCGAAGGGGTGGCCTAGCGCAGACGCTCTATAGCGTCGTTGGATGACTTTCCCGGACACAGGTTCCTACCCTTAATTTGTTCCTCATGACACTCTCTACAATTCCTCGAAGTTTGTCGGTACCGTTTTGTAACACCCTGTATACATGATGCCATCTAGGAATGTCATCTGAGTGCTTCGGTTTTTTTTCCTTTTTTGACGCTCATTGTGTGTATATAAATGTAAAACACACACACGTACACACACACAGCCACAGCGGATGTCTGTGTGTATGCCTGTGTGTCTTCTTTGTTCATATATACTCACAAACTGCATGACAAAAGAAAAATGAAACACCCATGGACACGTTCAGATGTCAACGTATTTCGTACATGCGCTCACCACCGGCAGGTATGTAAAATATTAACGGCGCAGTTCTCTGTGATGTAGAAAGGTCACTAGAGTGCGTTAGTGCTGAGACCTTAGTGTTTTTCGTAATTAAGTCTGGTAGGGTATATAAGGGGCATGCACAGCTACAGAAGTTGAGTGATCACTGTGAAGGACAGAGAGATGCCGAGTACTCATGTGAGGTAGTGGTATCAGCATCTGACAGAGTTTGAAAGGGGCCTCATTGTGGGTCTCCAGTTGACCAGCTGGTCGAATCGTCAATGGCCAGATTTGTTGGTTATCTGGATGCTACAGTGGCCCATTGTTGGGCTGCATGGGGACACATAACTACCACAGGTAACTGCCTCGTGAAGTTCCGAAATGTTATTCTCGTAAAGAATCTAAGGTTTTATAAATACTGTGCGGCTGGTCCCGGTGGAGGTTCGAGTTCTCCCTCGGGCATTGGTGTCTGTGTTTGTCCTTAGAATAATTTAGGTTAAGTAGTGTGTAAGCTTAGGGACTGATGATCTTAGCAGTTAAGTCCCATAAGATTTCACACACATTTGAACATTTTTTTTATAAACACGGTATATTCAGAATTGTAGCCAATAACTAAAGAGCAACTTTTGTCAGACTTAGTTATTAAGGCATCAGCTTCTTTCAGTTTTATCGAGAATAATATTTCGGAACTACATGAGGACCCGACTCCAGAATTACAAAAAGAAGTCAGGTTAACTATCAATAACGCAAAATTTCTGATCAAACCTTTTCAGAAGAAAATGCTTATCAACATGATCCCTCAGGCCCCAAATCCTAGGTTTCAATTTAAAATTCACAAACGTAACCATTCGATACGCCCGATTTCTAATAGTATGAATAGGGCGTACCATGATTTTGCCAAATTTCTGCATGAAACTCTGAAAAATCATTCTTCTTCGAGAACAGTTATTCCATGTCCAATAGTCACACCTTAGTCCACAAAATAAAAGCTTTAGAATGCAGTTCAGATAACAAGTTGTTTTCATTAGACATCAGAAATCTATATACTAACGTTCCTGTACAAGAAATGCTTACGATCGTAGAAAAAAATTTACGTCATTTCAAAACAGATCTTTCAGATGAACAAATCACTGACTTCATGAATCTCATCACAGTCATAGTCAAATACATCTATTTTGAATTTAATGAACAATTTTACCAGCAGTCCGACGGTCTCGCTATGGGAAATCCGTTAGCTGGTATTCTTGCTGATATTTTCATTAACTCTCTAGAAGAAAAGTTTTTCAACTGTTTTTCAGCTACAGCACTAGGCATTCTCTCCTATTTCAGATACGTCGATGATGTTTTTGTCATCTACAAGGGACCTGCTGATGGCGCTGACCGTATTTTCAATCTCTTTAATGAACTTCGTGAGAAAATATCTTTCACCGTCGAACTCGAAAACGAGGCCCGCCAATTGAACTTTCTTGGATTGACGCTTACAGTAGAAGAAAATAAAATCTCATTCAATGTTTTTCGTAAAGAAACTTACTCTGATCAGATCGTACCTGCGTCTTCCATGCACCCACTATCTCATAAAAACGCTTTATTTCACTTTGCTATTCGTAGAGGTACTTCTAGTCCACTCTCGAAAGAAAAATTCAATGAAGAAATTATTTTACTTAAGACGATAGCAGTTAATAACGAATATGAACCTGGAATAGTGGATGACATCCTTAAAAAGAAAACTGTTAAAAGCGTTACTACGCTCGGCATCTCTATCACTGAATCTAACCCAAAAACGTTTTCTTCTATTCCTTTCTTGGGGCCCATCTCCTATCAGATTCAACGCCTTCTTCGTAATAAATACAACTGTAACGTTGCCTTTTCTACCAATAATAACTTGAAAAAAAATCATTCATAATTTAAAATCGACTCGTTCCACTTTGGAAAATTCTGGTGTCTATAAGATTATCTGCAACACCTGCTCTTCTTACTACATAGGACAAACAGGACGTGCCTTTACAACTAGATATAAAGAACATCATTTAAGGAAAAATAGCACTAGCACCCAAAATTCGTCTTTTGCCGTATATCTTCCGACTACATGTCACGTGCCTGAAGCTATTCGCGACATCAACATTTTGCACACCGTGAAGAAAGAGCGTAGATTAGATATTCTATAAGAATTAGAAATTTTTAAACATCTTTCTCGAAATGATAGCCTCATTCTCAATGAGCAGCTACAATTACGAAACAAAAACTTCTTCAACGGTATAAAGCCGTTACTTGATATTTGCTTTCAGGTTTTCTTGTGCAGTTACTAAAATGTTTTCTCCATCTAAGGCAACTCATAATTTTTCGTTTATTAAAATGTTTATATTAGCTGCATTTCATGTTATATGTTTTTTCTACAAGCTGTGTCATTGAGACCTCTTTGTATTTTCTATAATGGTGCTTTCACCCTTTAAACTGTACTTATAAGCTCTGATGTAGACAAAATGTTACTTTATCTGCTGCTGTCAAACAAAATATTGCCTTTTACGTCATGTTCACCATAATATTCGTCTGTCTTTATTTGAACGTTAAGCAGCCAGTTCGTACTTGCGGCTACTAGATGGCACTCTTGGTGCAATGTTCACCTGCCCGCAGTTGTCAACGCGGGCGCCTCAGTCTCATGCTACCTGTAGCTCGATATATGCGAGCAGCCCATAGTGGCTTGCTTTCTACGCATTCTACTTTAAAAATTGTGACTAAAGCTACATTGATTAATATTGATTTTATACATGACATGTAAGTACTGTTTCTTTTTGTACTGTTAGTCAGTTTTCAGTCTTGAAACTGTACTTCTAAGCTTTTACATAAACAAAAAGTTACCATGTCTGCTGCTGTCAAATAAAACTTTGCCTGTTAGTTCATGTACTAAATACTGTTCATCTTAACATTCATCAGTCTATATTTTAAATGTTAAGTAGCCTACTTATATTTACGGTCACTAGATGGCACTCTTGGTGAAATGTTCACGCGCCCGCAGTTGCTAATGCGGGCGCCTCAATCTGTTGCTACCTGTGGCTTTATACATATGAGCATCCCATAGTAGCTCTCCTTCCATTTATTCTTTTCTAATTTTTTTAAAATTTTTGTGACTAAAGCCATAGAGCTTGATATTTATCATATGCGTGACATGTAAGTACTGTTTCTTTCTTGTACTGTTGGTCAGTAGTTACACTTTTATATAAAAAAAATTTTCCCATAATTTTGTACTTGTGTTATAGGCCAATTTGAATATTTAATTTCTGATGAAGGCACTCACAGAAGTGTCGAAACCTGGTCAAAAGACTTAAATTTCGTGACCGAGGGCTGTAATCGCTTTAACTTTAATTTGTAAACTGTCGCTGACTACGTACTCATGTTTAAAACTTTAACAATCGACTCTTAACAAACTAGAACTGAATGAAGATGAGTCGTATCTCCCTCACCCCTTTCCCTAGTCTGACAAATTATTGCGCAACAATAGCAACTGGACTAACAAATTCGTAATTCTATGACTGTATGGTGTGCTTTGTTGTACCCCATGGAGTTTGAGAAGATCCCATTTTTGAATGGAGGTCTTTCCGACCCAGATTTCTCGCACTATTTCCTGTCTTCCAGCACAGAAGATCCTAATTTTTTAAGTTTCGATTCATGCATCTGATGAAATACAAATGAACTCACCTATGGTACAGCAAGACCGTGTTCTTCAGAGGACAGTATAATCGCTCTGCGACTGAGAAACTGAATGTGATCTCTGCAAGGCACGTCGGTCCGCTCACAGGCAAATGGTAAACTACTGTTGTGACGAGGTTGTGCAGTAGGAGGAGGGAGTGTCATTATAGGAGTTATGGACAAATGTTGGCCGGGTATTCTGCAGCCATATTTATATTGTGCTAAGAATAACCACCGGAATTCACGTGCCAACTTGTTGGAATTCCCTTTATGAAGAGATAGCGAGTGGTTTGCTGACTGTATTTTGCCAATGGTCAATAACTCGTCACATAAACCTTGAATGCAAGACAACGCCGAAACCATCACCGCGCCAAAGAAGAGGGACAATTTGCCACGAACAGTCTGTGTTAGCACTTCGTACCCCAAATCACAGAAGGGGGCAGGTGCCCCTTTTGCCCCTCCTCCGCCCCCCCCCCCCGCCACCTTGCAGACGCCTATGCATAGCAAATGCCAAAGCTATGTTCCAATAAAATGCGTATAATTCTTGGGATATATGGCTGTGGTAATCACTATATAATTTTTTGATGTAACTGGCAAAGACGATTTACAGGACAGTCCACTCTACTAAAAGAAAAACACGTGGATGAACTGCAGTTTAAAGGCAAGAAGTATGAAACAGGAAAGGGTGTAAATATATGAGACCTTATTACTAACATGGAGGCCAGTTTCGAAGCCACCATCTTGGATGCAACTCGTAATTTTCGTATAGAAAGGGTGGCATGTGACATATCAGGAACATAGAGAGTTATATGAGAAAATATTCGCGTCTTTCATTTGACCACAGTGTGAGTTAACGAGCATTTCGCTCTCATTTAATTATATGGCCGGAAGAGTCGGCCATCAGGATTTGTGAAACGATCCCTGTCGTCCAGGACCGTGGGCCACAAAGAGCACAGATTCGGCACCAGATGGGGAAATTCACAGGTGTCTATTGTGCTGTAGTGTGCGAGTGAGACAGACGAGAACCTACGTCATAGCGAAACCCTGTAGAAGCCGTCTGTGAGGGAATGAAGCCACAGTAATTTTAATCTACCAGCCTTCATAAAATTTCATGTTGGTCCCAATAAAAGGTGATTATTGATCATATCTATAATAGCTTAAGATTTACTGTTAAAGTGAAATTCACAAGTTTTGTAACAAAGACCTGAATTCTAAAATCTGAACACTTTAGTCGATCTTAACGATCGACATTTCATATAGAAGCCCATCATTAAAATTATAAATTGTAAATATCAACTCTGTAACTTCATTTGTTTAAAAACTATAGTAAATTTAAATTATCAGTATTTTCAGTTAAGCATCACCATCATTTCCTCCACACAAAACACATTGAAAGAGGACACCATGACACCTTATACAATCATAGGTAATAGAACATTTGTAGTAAACTTAAGTGCATAATAGTTACTTTTGTTCTTTAATTATTTATCAGAAAGCACATTGGTGCAAGGCTACTGGCCATGACATTCAAAGTTAAGAAGGAAACTGATTGGTTTTATGTAAAAGTATTTAACAATGGATATTATCATTACTTATAACGTGGAAGTGGTCAAGCTTTGATTATTTAAATATGTTAAAATGTAAAATAATGTAGAATAAGCTGTAGCCAATCAGATGGACGACTTCAGGAATGGGAACTGCACTAGTCAGTTGAGCGAGTATGTTCGGCGCGCGGGAAGCGCGGCCGGGGACGGGCAGAGGGACAGTGCTGGTGCAGACGCGAAAGCGGACAGTTCGGCTGGAGAGACCAAGGGGTACAGTTGGGACTGAGAAGCGAAAGCGGTATTTAGGCAGCTAGGGAAAAAAATGGTTCAAATGGCTCTGAGCACTATGGGACTTAACTTCTGAGGTCATCAGTCCCCTAGAGCTTAGAACTACTTAAACCTAACGAACCTAAGGACATCACACACATCCATGCCCGAGGCAGGATTCGAACCTGAGACCGTAGCGGTCACGCGGTTTCAGACTGAAGTGCCTAGAACCGCTCGGCCACAACAGCCGGCGCAGCTAGGAAGTGAAACGACTTAGAAAATTTCGCGTTGAGTAGTACCGCGGGACTTAGTCTCTGAGCGGTGAGCAGCCGCGCGCCAGGTGTGAACTCTATAACTTTTCGTGTAAATATCGAGGTGGAGTTTTGCGCTTATGTTTGTGATTGTGAGTGATGGAACTGTGTCAAATGGATATGCGCTCGATTGTAATAGTAATACTAAATAAGACCACTTTCGCTACTAGTTTTCTTTCTTAATAAAAATTATTATAACCAAATTGCAACTGTGTGGCCTACATCATTTGTCAGCAGGCAGGCAATTAACCAAAGGGTCACAAGTGTCTAATTTAGGGCGTGTAATGCGACACGTGCGGTTCAACACCTAGATGAGTTTGAGCCAAGACATTTCGACGAAGAGGAACCGCATGTGAGCCCGAACATCTTTGGGATGTTAGCTCGCTACAGATTTATCACTCTAGAGTTATATCGTATTTTGTTCAGAACAAGGGTTAGTCATAAAGTTTTAACTATCACCTCGAAAAACTAAAGTTACGTTAATATCTTTTGAGGTTCGCAGCTCGTGGTCATGCGGTAGCGTTCTCGCTTCCCGCGCTCGGATTCCCGGGTTCGATTCCCGGCGGGGTCAGGGATTTTCTCTGTCTCGTGATGACTGGGTGTTGTGTGATGTCCTTAGGTTCAAAAATGGTTCAAATGGCTCTGAGCACTATGCGACTTAACTTCTGAGGTCATCAGTCGCCTAGAACTTAGAACTAATTAAACCTAACTAACCTAAGGACATCACACACATCCATACCCGAGGCAGGATTCGAACCTGCGACCGTAGCGGTCACGCGGTTCCAGACTGAAGCGCCTTTAACCGCACGGCCACACCGGCCGGCTCTCCTTAGGTTAATCAGGTTTAAGTAGTTCTAAGTTCTAGGGGACTGATGACCATAGATGTTAAGTCCCATAGTGCTCCGAGCCATTTTTGAATATCTTTTGTTTGTTTGTTGGCAGGTACATGTCTGCAGTCCAGGTACACAAGGAAATCCCTGCATCGCTCTAGCGTAGCATACAGCAAGGGGGAGCCAACTGATCAACCCCAGTGATAAAGCGGTGTGTCGTGAAGTAATTCGTTTTCTGCATTTGGAGGGAGCAACGCCGCGATTGTCCGTAAAAAGTTGGTGGTGTGCGGCAACCGCATCATCATACGGCTCAGTGACTAGGCGGCGCAGACACAATGTGGTCAAGCGAGTCTGAAAGACGAAGCACAAAGTAGCAGACCATCTCTCTTCGAAAAATCAGGAAGACTAGCATCACAATCTAGGCTATAGAGGGGATAGTAAAAATCAGGCACGGAGCAGGTTTCAAGATTTTCAAATGGTTCAAATGGATCTGAGCACTATGGGACTTAACTGCTGAGGTCATCAGTCCCCTAGAACTTAGAACTACTTAAACCTAACTAACCTAAGGACATCACACACATCCATGCCCGAGGCAGGATTCGAACCTGCGACCGTAGCGGTCACGCGGTTCCAGACTGAAGCGCCTTTAACCGCACGGCCACACCGGCCGGCTCTCCTTAGGTTAATCAGGTTTAAGTAGTTCTAAGTTCTAGGGGACTGATGACCATAGATGTTAAGTCCCATAGTGCTCCGAACCATTTTTGGATATCTTTTGTTTGTTTGTTGGCAGGTACATGTCTGCAGTCCTGGTACACAAGGAAATCCCTGCATCGCTCTAGCGTAGCATACAGCAAGGGGGAGCCATCTGATCAACCCCAGTGATAAAGCGGTGTGTCGTAAAGTAATTCATTTTCTGCATTTGGAGGGAGCAACGCCGCGATTGTCCGTAAAAAGTTGGTGGTGTGCGGCAACCGCATCATCATACGGCACAGTGACTAGGCGGCGCAGACACAATGTGGTCAAGCGAGTCTGAAAGACGAAGCACAAAGTAGCAGACCATCTCTCTTCGAAAAATCAGGAAGACCAGCTTATCACAATCTAGGCTATAGAGGGGATAGTAAAAATCAGGCACGGAGCAGGTTTCAAGATTTTCAAATGGTTCAAATGGATCTGAGCACTATGGGACTTAACTGCTGAGGTCATCAGTCCCCTAGAACTTAGAACTACTTA
Source organism: Schistocerca piceifrons (assembly GCF_021461385.2). NCBI lineage: Eukaryota > Metazoa > Arthropoda > Insecta > Orthoptera > Acrididae > Schistocerca > Schistocerca piceifrons. The sequence continues at coordinate 665,203,587 of NC_060149.1, forward strand.
AACCTAACTAACCTAAGGACATCACACACATCCACGCTCGAGGCAGGATTCGAACCTGCGACCGTAGCGGTCGCGCGGTTCCAGACTGTAGCGCCTAGAACCGCTCGGCCACTCTGGCCGGCTTCAAGATTTTGCACGACATTTTGAACAAGGCAAACGTCGCTGTCCGGTGGGTTCCAGGACTGCTCAAATTCATTCCAAAACACATGGAACCGAAGCAGCGGCGGAAGTGTTGAAGCTGTGTCAGCCCAATACAGAGTACTTCTTTAGCCACGTATTCACCGTGGACGAGTGCTAGGTGTGTAACTAAGCCGTCGATACAAAGGGGAACAGGAAGCAGTTAAAAACATGTGGATTCACCACCGTGGAAAAGGAGGAAAACCTAAGCATCAATGGGAAACATGATTGAGATTTTTTTGGGACATCCATGGTTTGATGCTAACAGAATATTCTGGTAACGGAAAACCGTCACAGGAGCATACTGCTGAACGCTCCTGACGAAGTTACAGGAGGCTGTCAAGATTAAGGATCGGGGACAGCTTTAAAAGGGAGTGTTTTTCGCCAACAACGATTGGTTCAAATGGTTCAAATGGCTCTGAGCACTATGGGACTCGACATCTTAGGTCATAAGTCCCCTATAAGTTAGAACTACTTAAACCTAACTAACCTAAGGACATCACACACACCCATGCCCGAGGCAGGATTCGAACCTGCGACCGTAGCAGTCCCGCGGTTCCGGACTGCAGCGCCAGAACCGCACGGCCACCGCGGCCGGCCGCCAACAACCATCCGCTGACTCACTCTACGCACAACACAATCACTCCTGCTGCTTCTTTGGGCTATCAGATTTGACTTCATTCCCAGGTATTCTCGTGACATGACATCCAGTGATGAAAAAGCCTTTGGGTGGCAGGCACTTCCAGAGTGCCAATGAGGTGATTTTCGAGGTGGGACGTTTCCTGAACAGTCAAAATGAAGAGTACTACGACCAAGGTCTTTACCAAGTCATCCATCGATGGGAAAAATGTGTGATATTGAAGTTAAATGTGTTAACAAGGACTTACACCATCACCAAGCTTTATGCTCGCAGCTTGATTTTTAGAGGTGATAATTGTGAGTTTATAACTACCCCTGATTAGTTTGAGCTACAAGATGGTCTTGTGGCCAGGCATGTAGCTGCAATGAAATCTGGACCGATGTCTATTTCCTGCTCGCAAACCGAAAATTTACTAGCGAGTCTATTCCATACGTTATGTGGAGGTCTACATGAAAGGACCTGGTGGGCCACCGGTAAAACGCGTGTCTGTAAACTGGAAGATCACAGGATTGAATCCAAGTCGAACCACAGGTTTTCACTCTGCCTGTAAACCTAGCATTCACCTCATATTGACATAGAGATTCGCCAGAACGACAGGTGGTTTGGATTCCGCTGTTAACATTGCGTCGTGTTTCCCTCCTTGGATAGCTGGGGTATGCTAGGGACACGGAACCATCAAAGTGGCATTCAGCTGAAAGATTTCCACCATACCATTCAGCCATACGAAATTATTATTATTATTGCTATTGCTATTACGTAAAAGGTGGCATACGTCTTTTTCTGGTGACTTCACATTCTGCGCCAGGCATAGGCACACACGCTAGACGCTAGCCGAATATCATTGACGTAGCACTGTGCTATAAGGGTGCTGTGGATGACAACCAAAGGCGTCCTCTGATAAAATGAAATGGTACCCCAGACCACCACTGTTGGTCGTCGGAACGCATGGAGGGCGACAGTCAGCCGGGGCGTCCCCAGACACGTCTTCGGCTTGGAATCTCTTTTATTTATTTATTTATTTGTCGTATGATGATACAGAGCTGGGATCAACTACATAATTTTAAGAGTATACAGTGTAAGAAATGACAAGGCAAATACAGGTACAGAATCAAATGTCCAAAGTATTATGCTAAATTATGTACACATTACACAGGTTCTTAGTTTTCTAAGTCCAATCTGTTAATCCAGTTGAGCCCTTCAGGTGAGGCATGGTGGATGTCATTTATTGACCCCCCGAAGGCTCCTTTCGGGCAATCACCAACAATGTGATTTATTGTTTGCAGGGCAGCTGCACAATCTCAATCTGTAGATGTCGCCCAAACCCATTTGTGCTTTAGATATCCGCAGTTGCCGGCCTGTGTGGCCGTGCGGTTCTAGGCGCTTCAGTCTGGAACCGCGTGATCGCTACGGTCGCAGGTTCGAATCCTGCCTCGGGCATGTATATGTGTGTTGTCCTTAGGTTAGTTAGGTTTAAGTAGTTCTACGTTCTAGGGGACTGATGACCACAGATGTTAAGTCCCATAGTGATCAGAGCCATTTGAACCATTTATCCACAGTTCCCTTGTCCTGCTCGGATGCGGTTCATGGTTCTCGACTGGCGTCTTGGGAGTGTGAAACCTGGAACTCGCATGGAAGGCTTTTCAACCAGGACCGATGAACACTGACGATTCTTCCCTCTGACTTCTCCATACTTCGTTGATGTTAAAGTCGGAGGCTTCAAGATGTTGTGCAGTTCGCCAAGGTGGTTTTCTTAACTTCAGACGCTGATGTTCTGCTATTAATACATGGCTGGGGGTTCTTCTGAATGTTTCTGCAGATCTTCAGGAGAGCATCTGATCTTCGTGGAGCTGTAGGTTGCATATTACTTAAAACTGTTAGCCATGCAGTTTGAGTGATACGTATGCAGCTTGTGATAAGTCGGATTGTTTGGTTGAGTTGCACATCTATCGTGCTACAGTGAGCACTGTTCATCCAAGTTGGACAACAGTATTCAGCGACAGAGTGTGATAGTGCCAAAGCAGTTGATCTTAGGGTTTGAGCGCTGCAACCCCAGGAGGTACCAGCAAGCTTCTGAATGATACTATTACGGGTCTTCACTTTTGCGGCCACGTTGGAGAGATGTTATCGGAAAGTTAGGGACCTATCGAGTGTTATTCCGAGGTACTTCGGTGTGCTGCAGTACTTTGGAGTTTAACTTCTGGTTTACAGTCAGTGTGTCTGTTCCGTAGGTGGAATGCTCATTGACTGGATTGGAATTTTCTTCGGAGATGAGTCCCGCATCGAACTGAGCTCCGATGTCCGGTGAAGGGTGAAGACGTGTCTAGAGACGCACTAGACAGCGGTGGAATACCAACCTGCTGTCGCCCGCCTTAGGGCCAGACAACCATGGTGATGGTATGGGGCGCCATATCATTTAATGGCAGGACTCCTTTGGATGCCATCCGTGGCGCCCTTACAGCACAGCGGTACGTCGACGATATTCTACAGCCCGTTTTGTTGCCATTTATGGCAAGCCATCCAGGGCTTACATTTCAGCACGATAATGTGTGGCGGAGAGAGTGTCTACTGCTTGTGTTCGTGCTTGCCAAACCCTACCTTGGCTAGCAAGATTGCCTGATCTCTCCCCACTTGAGAACGTTTGGAGCATTGTGGGCAGGGCCCCCAAAGCAGCCCAAGATTTGGACGATCTATAGCGCCATTTGGATAGAATTTGGCACGATATCCCTCAGGAGGAAATCTATCAACTCTGTCAAACACTGCCAAGCTAAATAACTGCTTGCATAAGGCCAGAGGCTGACTGACTCGTTATAGACTACCTGCTCAATTAGGAACGCTCTTTGTCTTGATAAATCATCCAATTTTTCTGAAACTGTAATCATTTGTCTTCACCAATTTCCGTCCCATTCGGATAATTCCTTTGTGGTGTGTCGTTTCTTATTTGGTCTTAGAGTGCATATACACTGTGAATCAGTCTACATATTAGTCAAAACCAGATTAAAATCCCTGCAGTAGTTCCTGAGATTAGCCTGTACATACAGACAGAAGCGAGCAGAGAATTTCAATTTATTTACATAAGAGAAGAGAAGAAATTTCATTTCTAGAAGCTGTTTACACAGTTCTTTGTGATTTACGCTGCTTAGGAACAAACATTGAAAGTCATTTGGTATAAATGTTTGATGCAATTGCTATTATTCAGCGACAACTTCGAATATTAAGTAATCTGTTTGCTTTAAGGCGACACTCTGAAGATTCAGTAAATATGAGTTAATGTCTGCCTATCCCACTGACAGTGAACTCATCACCATTGACAACGAGAGTTTTACACTTATCGCGCCCATTAATGAGTTTTAATTAACAATGTGGTACGTGGGCTCGTATGCAGAGAAGAACACTTACGTCATTTTTAAAGCATTTCATTTTCCTTCCAAGTTGATGAAGGTGCTATAAATTCCTAATAAACTCTTGTCCATCAGGATTTTCTACAGAACTCAGTGTCAGTTCTTTTAACACGAGTCCATAAACAACGCAGATCTCATTTTAACACAATCATTATTAGAGTTTCTTTTCAAAGTATAAGATTTGGGAAACAAACACGAGGTAACGTACACAGTGTTTCCATCAGTTTGTTGACAGCATACAAATATCGAAAAAACTGTAGCTCTGTTAAAATTCAGACAAAGCTGATGGTCCTTGTATAAACTTTAAATACTTGTTGAAAGAAAGCACGGAGCCCTCTACCATAGCCTGTGGGATCAGGAATTGGACGTAATCTGCGCGATTTCCAATAGCGGTATTTCACGCGGGACTCGAACTAGTGTGTAAAGGCGGTCGTGACGTCACGTAAATCCCTATCTATTGTCTCAGAATCTATATCTTTTTCACTCAAGTTAGCTCTCTGCTAGGACTCGCTGCTCGTAAAGCTACCTCCAGGAAATTTGGAAATTTATGGTAAGTCCCTATGGGACCAAACTGCTGAGGTCATCGGTCCTTGGGCTTACACACTACTTAATTTAACTTAAACTAACTTACGCTAAGGACGACACACGTACCCATGCCAGAGGGAGGACTAGAAACTTCGACGCAGGATCCGCGCGAACAGTGGCAAGGTGTCCTATAGCGCGCGGCTACCCCGCGCCTATCTCTAGGACAACGCGGCTTTGCTAGCTTATCCGGATACCGGCTAATAGCTTCTATATCTGCCCCTATAATCAGCTAGCCCCTCTTCTCACTATCACGATTTACCTGCCCCTCCCCCCCCCCCAAATCTATTTGCTCCTTTCGCGAATGACGCGTGGGAAGAACAAGTGTAGGTAAACCTCCATATTACCTCTAATTTTTCGGATTTCCTCATTTCACGAGACGTACCTGAGAGGAAATAGTATGTTGCTCGTCTACTCCTGAACTGCACTTGCTTGGAATTTCAGTAGTATACCTCTCCGTGATGGGCCACTCCTCTCTTGTAACGTCTGCCACTGGATGTTGTTGTTAATAATAATAATAATAATGCCTGGGTGCAAGTCTTTCGATTGCTCACCACTTTGGCGACTTACGTGTTCTTGTCTAGCCCACTTTGGCAACTTGTGTATCCCTATCTATCCCAATTATCCAAACGGGAGTCCGGCCCCCTTAGCTGAGTGGTCAGCGAGACAGAATGTTAATCCCAAGGGCCCGGGTTAGATTTCCGGCTGGGTCAGAGATTTTCTCCGCTCAGGGACTGGGTGTTGTGTTGTCCTAATGGTCCTCATTTCATCCCCATCGACAAGCAAGTCGCCGAAGTGGCATCAAATCGAAAGACTTGCACCCGGCGAACGGTCTACCCGACGGAAGGCCCTAGTCACACGACATTTATTTTATCCAAACGGGAAGGAGAGGTTCCCAGTTTAAGGTGGAATCCGAACCAAGTGCTGTTCCTGGCGACTCCTCTCATCGTTGAAGGCAGGTTAAAAATTGTTGTGGACCGACAGGGATTCGATCCCTGGACTCGTCGCTTTCCAGGCACATGCTTCACCGCTGGTCCAACAGGCCCGACGATTGGGGTTTGTTGAGCATCTCCGTAACTCTTTCGGGCAGAGTAAACGGCACCGTGACGAAACGCACCGCTCTTCTTTTGAGTTTGTCTATCTGTTCTGTTAATCCAACTTGGTATGGGTCCCAGACTGATGAGCAATACTCAGGAATCGGTCGAACAGTTGTTTTGTAAACCACTACCTTTCATAGGTGATTTACATTCCCTTGAGGTTCTTCCTGTGAATCTCAGCATGGCATCTGCTTTTCCTGCAATTAGTTTTACGTGGTCATTCCACTTTAGGTCACTCTGGATGGTTCTTACTACACATTTTACGGTAGTTACTTTCTCCAGTGATTTATCACCAACAGTGCAATTGTACAGTAATGCATATCTTAGCTTATGTATGTGCAATATGCTACATTTTTGTACATTCTGGGTCAACTCTCTGCCCACGCACCAGTTATCAACCCTCTGCAGGACATCTGCAGTTCGCTGTAGTCTTTGCGTGTTACGACTTTCCTATGGACAACAGCATCGTCTGCAGAAACCCTCACAGAGCTTCAGTCGCTATCCACTAGGTTAGGGCCTCTCAGGGTGTTTGCCAGTGCTGAGTGTAGAAGACGGCTTCGTTATGTTGACGACCACAGAGGATAGATGTATAAGTAGAGCCGCCTTTCCCGTGGCGAAGGACCGGAGGGTGTGGCCGGAAGCCCCACCCCTTGCGCTGCTGTTTTCTTCGTGTCTGCTTGTTTACTCACTACCTCATATCGCCTTTCTGTCGGGTTTACTCTGATTTGTTAGTTTTCAAGTTATTACCAACGTCAGAATGCGGAACTAAACTTTATTTATGCACAGACGGGACCAAAGACGTCCAACAATACTCGACAGTTCACGACTGACACACGTGCCTCGGTATCGTACATTCACGTTGTAGTCATAATGCGTTATTAGTTCTGGGTATTTCTAGGATAGTCATCGCGCAAGTATACATTATCGTAGAGTATGATCATATGGAAAGGTGTTGGTAAATACCGAAGTTCAGTTGTGTCCAGAAGAAAAACGGAAAGGTTTGCTTCGTTTAAAAAAATATATATAAAAGAAGGACATCTCTGGTTGAGGGGGAGGGCATCGTAGCATCGCGTGCAAACTTCTTAGAATAATGAGAGAAAACGAGAAAGATCCGTAAAACCCTTCGACTTCGATCTGAGCCCCAACTCCAGTTACTAGATCGTAAAACAACAGTTTTATTTCAGTTTCATACACTTCTCTCTAGAAGAACGTATTAATATTATATTATACGTTCGCTTTTATTTTTTTCATTTCCTACGCTTTCCTCTAGAGTATATTAAAACCGAAAGTACCGTTGTCTCCTACAAGCACAGCTACATTGTGCGAACATAACGAGTTTTATTTTCCTCTTGTTCATTTCGATTGTTTGCGTGCAGACGTGAATTAAGAGACTGTATGTTTGTTTCATTTGCTGCACTTACAGAAAGTGCAGTTCAGGAACTGTGTTAACATTTTGACTGAGCGCAGCTATATAGCTCGTGCGTCATTCCAAACAGCCAATAACGGAACATGTCAACAGTTCTCAGAGTGCTCAGCTAAAATGGCAATTGTAAAGTGAACAGGTTATAATAAATGAGTGAATAAATTCAGTAATAGATGGAACATTGTTTCCTGAAACCAGGCAGCACAGACTTAAAAAACATACAGTCAGCGTCAGGAGCTGATGACACCCGGTGTCTTTTCATGTCTTTTTTTTTCGCTTCCAGCTTCGCTTTTTATCAGCAACATACGAAGAGAAACCCTAGGGAGTTTCGCACTTTGCACTGCAGGTGGCAGCAGCCTCGTATGTGGTGCGTACCGGTAGCTGCCAACCGCGTCACGGAGAATCACCAATATATCTCGCGCAGCTTCTCGATAATGGAAACAGACATGACCCTAATTCCACCGTTAAAAACAATTTAGATATGTTATCTACAGCCGGCCGGGGTGGCCGAGCGGTTCTAGGCGCTACAGTCTGGAACCGTGAGACCGCTACGGTCGCAGGTTCGAATCCTGCTTCGGGCATGGATGTGTGTGATGTCCTTAGGTTAGTTAGGTTTAAGTAGTTCTAAGTTCTAGGGGACTGATGACCTCAGAAGTCAAGTCCCATAGTGCTCAGAGCCATTTGAACCTTTTTTTGTTAGCTACATTTCGTACTAAGTAACCTATGGCCTAAAACCCACCAAACGTAAACTGGCCAGTGACTACATGTTTCACTGCACACTTTACTTCGAAGCATCACAATAACTATGGGCCACAGCGTAAAGATAACAAATTCTTAATCTGTCCACAATGTGTGACTGTGTAATGCGGAAAAATAATATCTTTTTATAGAATATTTTCCTCAAAACCGAAAGAGAAAGACTGCACAGCGGAGGGTACGCTGGAATCCTAAAACATATTTTTTTACGCGAAAACTAAAAATTTTAGTAAGAAACTAACTGCAGAAACGCATGTAGCTTTGCTTCATCTACGTAAAGCAAAATTTTAATGGCAAATCGGATGACAATGGATTTCTCAAGCAGTATACCTGGCGCCAGAAGATGATGAGTATGTCACTCGTCGAAACGTCGCTGTTTGAAGACACCGCCACCCGGCTGGAAGCCCGAGAACTCTTCGCCAGCTGTATACGCCGGGAAAGCATACACTCACATAATAATAATAATAATAATAATAATAATAGTAATAATGACTTTAAATTTGTTTTCAACCGGATATTAGCTCTTCTATTTTCTCCTTTTTTATTTGCAAATTACATTACTTACAAGGGAAACTCCCCGTCGCACTCCCCTCAGATTCAGAGGTAAGATGGCCCAGTGGATATCCCGTCAAAAACTGAACACAGATCAAGCATGAAAACTGGAAGATGGTGCACTGAACTGTGAAAAAAAAATAAAGTAGAGAGAGTGAACGGTTAAAGGACAAGAAGTGCAATATAGAGCGACCCGACTGAAGGACGGCGTGGTGGTTAAGTGGGCAGCCTGCCTTCGGCAGTGCTGCGTCACGGACGTCTGTATATGTCCCTGTCCTGGAAGTTCGGGCGCGCGCAGTTCTTTACCTATTCGGCGTACTCGCACGTTTCGACGACTCGATATAGAATGACACATGCATACCGAAAGTCGACTATCAAGATTAGTTTTTCGAATGAATATGCGAGACCGAAAGCCAATGAAATTGAAAGGTTCCTACGAGACGAAGTTAAACTTGACTACAACGAACTTATTGGAATACACCTTTCCACAGTGAGCAGTGTTGTTTACGTCAAACTGATTAACGATACAGTGTGTGGCAGAATCATTCGAGATCCTAAACATGGACTCAAATTTCGTCACTCTGATACACATGTTGGGGAATTAACTATTGATCACTCAGGACTGGGCTTGCGAAGCATACATATTTTCGAACTTCCCTTCGAGGTTTCGTCTGACTTGGTGATTGACGCCTTACGCCCATATGGAAGAGTGCTTAGCGACGTAGAGGAAAAATGGTCCAACTTCACGACCTACCCCGCTCTCAATGGGGTGCGTCAAATCAGAATAGAAATGACACAACATATACCCTCATACTTGTTCATCGGCGGATGCAGAGCAATAGTCGTCTACGATGGATAACCCAAAACATGCTCTGGGTGCGGGAAAGCGGGCCACGTCCGTTCCGAATGTATGTAGCGGAGGATTGCGCAAGTTCCAATTGGCGAACCCGTGCTCACGTCCACGTTGACAACGCTGACACTAACGTAGGCGGACGCGTTTCGAACAGATTCCATCCCGAAGAATGAACAGCTCCAAAATCCTGACAGTTTACGGCAACCGACTGCAGCACAGACCGCCACCTGTGACGAAGTGACGAAACGACGTACACTTCTGCCACTCCACCGCCGGCGACACCGTTAACCGACCGGAAAGGATCGGTAGAAGGTATGGAAATTGATCCTACGGTTGTGCCGACAGCTGCTTTCGTCCCTGAGCACCGGGAGTCGCTTCCGCACTCGGACACGGAGGCGCACACACGCAAACAACGATCGCCGAAGCGCCACAAGAAACGAAGGCTAGCGCCGTCGGACGCCTGCTTAATGCATTCCACGTCAGACGGACTTGCGTGTAACGACGATACAGTGAATCCGGATCGCAACGATAGGTTCTACCTCCCACACAGCAGTGCGACGCGAATCACACAAGACAGATGTTGAATACAGACCCATCAGACGGAGAGCCGCCGGAAGGAGTCCCTCCGCCCACCGCAGCAACAAAATGGTTCAGATGGCTCTGAGCACTATGGGACTTAACTTCTAAGGTCATCAGTCCCCTAGAACTTAGAACTACTTAAACCTAACTAACCTAAGGACATCACACACATCCATGCCCGAGGCAGGATTCGAACCTGCGACCGTAGCGGTCGCACGGTTCCAGACTGTAGCGCCTAGAACCGCTCGGCCACCCCGGCCGGCGCTCAGCAACACCTCCGCCTTCAGTCAGCCCGGCCGGAGAAACACGACGGGAGCTGGACCTCCAGCACAGGAACTGGGCCGACGAATCCGATACTGATCCACAGATCGACAACACAGCCGCAATGGCGAGTGCGGCGTCCACAGGATGTTAACCACGCAGAAGATGCAGACTGCCGCACAGACAGCATGTCGCCGAGCAACAACACACAAGTTAACATAAGCGTGCATATGCGCCTCACGCACTGAGGAACAGTGGCTGGCGTATCGAACAGCCTCTACTACTATTAATACAATTAGAACACCGGTGAAATTGCAGTTATTACGAGACATGCTACATGCGTCAGACGTCGACATCGTCCTTCTGCAGTTAGTATGTGTCGAGAGCTTCCCCGACCTCTATGAGTACGATACATACATTACACCTACTACCGACGGCGGCAGCGGAACAGCGATACTTCTGTGTGGTGGTATAGTAGCCGAGGACGAGGTGTACTTGCCGTCAGCGCGAGGACTGGCGCTCACAGTGCTGGGAGTACGGATCGTTAACATCTACGCACCGTCGGGGTCCGACAGACGGAACGATCGATCCCGATTTTACACAAAGGAGATTGCACCACTATTCTTAGGCCGGTGTGAACATGTCTTATTTGGAGGCGACTTCAACTCCCTGCTCGCACTGAAAGATCAACACCCACTCTATAATTCATACCCAGAGCTGCAGCAACTGATACAGGACATGAATCTCATCGGTACATGGGGGCCGGCCGGGGTGACCGAGCGGCTATATGCGCTACAGCCTGGAACCGCGAGACCGTTACGGTCGCAGGTTCGAATCCTGCCTCGGGCATGGATGTGTGTGACGTCCTTAGGTTAGTTAGGTTTAAGTAGTTCTAAGTTCTAGGGGAGTCTGGCGTGAGGTCGGTCGCTTGACGGCGCGTTCGGCGCGGACCCGCCCCATTCGGAGTTAGTCTTCCGACGAGAGCGGACGTGTCGCGCGAGAGCTCGTTATGTCTACGGACGCTACTCCGGCTGAGGGTGTGGCGGATCGCCGTCCGGCGGAGAATACTTCGTCGGCGGCCTCATCCGGCCCCCCACCTATGATGACCAGGCAACGCCTCCGTGAGAACGATCTGTTGACGACCTGTGCAAGGACTTTGGATATCGGTATGGATTGCACTCCTGATTCTTCAGGCGAAGATGACGACGGCCACCAGCAGCATAGTCGTAAGCGCACCGGCGACGCCGCCACCGAAGCAGATGACGGTTTCCGGAAGCCACCAAAGAAGAAGGTCTCGAAGCAGCCGCAGCGGCGGCCTGACACGGACGCGGTGCCAACGTCTAACCGCTACGACGTCATCCAAGACGGCGCGGACGGCGTTCCACCGCCCCAGCAGCAACAGCAACAGCAGGGGGCGCAGCAGCAACCGTCCCAACCTCAGCTGCAGCGGAAGGTGCCGCCCATTGTGTTGCAGTTTAAGAATTCCTACAAGCAACTACACACGTGGTTAAAGGAACATTGTAAGCAGTCATTTACTGCCAAGCAGACGGGGGGTGATACCCTCAAACTCAGCCTCTCCTGTACTGAGGATTATGTGACTGTAATGGATATGGTTGGGCGAGAGGGTATCCCCATGTATACCTATCCAGCGGTACGTCCGCCGACTCTGAAGGCGCTGTTGAAGCACATTCCGGCGTCTCTCACCCATGACGAACTGAAGGAAGAACTGGAGGACCTCGGCTTCGTCGCGACGGTGGTGGATTACCATCGTATGCCCGGGACCAATCAGCTTACTGGCCACCGCGTCGTCGTCCTGCAGGACACTCCTCGGCATCGGGAAATATTCCAGCTAACCAGGATTTACGACCTCTCCGTCACCGTGGAACGTCTGCGGAAGTCCCGTGGCCCGGTCCAATGCTTCCGGTGCCAAGGGTTCAACCACGTGGCCCGTCACTGCACTATGCCGCCTATGTGCGTCAAGTGTGGTGCTGGCCACGACAGCCGCCTTTGTCCACGAAGCAAGGATGAGCCGCCCGTCTGTGGCCTGTGTGGAGGCAGTCATCCTGCCAATTTTCGTTCCTGCGCGAAGCATAAGGAGGCTAGCCGTCGGCAGCGGGGTCTTCCTCCCGTCCCGCCTTCCCGACGTGCTGATACCCGCCGGCGGCGCCAACCGCCGCCCACACGGCCGGCCAATGACAACCGTACGTGGCCCTCCCTCATGGAACGCCGGTCCGCGAGGATCCAGCCCGGTATCACAGTGGCCGATGCCCTGAAGGGCGTCTCCCACCCACGGGCTACTGCAGCTGCCGAGGTGCCAAGCGTCCCGCCGCCTCTTCCGCGCCAGGACCGCCAGCCAGCTTCTCCTTCACCCACTGCGGTGCCTACTGTTGGGCTCCATGACGTTTTCCAGCTGCTGCAGCATCTGACCACGATGGTGACCGAGTTGACCCATGCCATCGTCAACCTGCCTGCAACCATCGCCGCCACGGTGGAGGCGACGATCTCACGCAGCCTTCAGGCTCCTACTGCAGACACTTCCGTAGCCCAGCATGCCTAGACGCCGCCGCTTGGATGATTTCCGCATCGTGGCTTATAACGCCGCCAACCTCACCTACGACCTTGAGGAGCTCCGGCAGTTCTTGTTTGAACATGACGTGGACATATGCCTGGTGAATGAGACGTTTCTCAAACCAGGCATCCGCTCCAACATCGCAAATTACCGATGCTTTCGGACCGACCGACCGACGCAGGGGGGTAGCACGGCGATCTTCATCCGCTCCTCCATCCCGCATTGTGAAATTCAACCGCCTGCCATCGGGTCTATAGAAGTCACTGCTGTCCAGGTTGAAACAGCCACTGGACCAGTCACGTTTATGGCTGTCTACCGGAGCCCTCGCCGCCAGCTCCTCATCGATGATGCCCGTCTCCTTCTACGGACTCCAGGCAAATATTTCATCGCAGGTGACCTCAATTGCAAACATGCGGCCTGGAATTCATTGGTCACTAATCGTAATGGGCGCCTTCAACTCCAGGCCACTGAAGAGGTGAACGCGTATGTCTGTGGTCCCGTGGAGCCAACGTGTTATCCAAGCAGAGGGAGGCCTGACGTACTTGACATCGCTATTACTCGGGGACTTAATCAGTTCCTGACTGCTGACGTTCTCCACGCCCTGAACTCCGACCACCTGCCAGTTCTCTTTCAACTGGACGTCGCCCCGGTGCAGAGTACAGGCCGCCTCAATCTCAACCGCACGGACTGGCCGTGCTTTCAGCGTCGAGTTACTGCAGCCCTGCAGCGACAGGTGGCTGGCGTCGGCGTTCACGAGGCCTCTGCAGCCCAGTTTGCTGATACACTCACAGCAGCTCTGGTGGGAGCGACGCCCCGCCCGCGCACCAGCACAGTCGCATCTTCCGCTCTCCCAGCGGAAATCCTCCAGGACATCCGCACACGTAATCGCCTCTGCAAGGAATGGCGTGTGACCAGGGACCCACAGCTGAAGCGCCACATCAACAGCCTGCGCCGTGACATCAAGGCCGCAATTGTCCAGCATAAGAATCGACGCTGGGCTGAGAAACTGCAGGCGTTCACCCCTGACCCCATGCACTGGAATGCGGTCCGCTTTTTTACGAAGCGCAGGACACGGATGCCCCCTCTTGCAACACCGACTGGGACGGCCTATCTACATGAGGATAAGGCGAATCTCCTTGCGGACATCTTTCAGGAGAATTTTACCCCCCTTCAAGAAGATGTGGACCAGCTACACGTCGACCAGGTTGACGCAGCGGTGCAGACCATCCTCCACGGGGACAGGGAGGAGGACCGTGACGACATACCACCTATTTCAGTGGCCGAAGTCCGTGCAAGCATCAAGGCTCTCCCGGCGTCCAAGGCTCCAGGTGTTGACGACGTTACCGGCCGGGTCCTGAAGAACCTGCCGCTCCTGGCTGTGGTTCATCTCACTACCATCTTCAATTGGGTTCTGCGGACTCGCACCTACCCTGCAGCGTGGAAGCACTCCATCGTTATTGCTGTTCCTAAGCCGGGCAAGGATCGGAAGGACCCAAAATCCTACCGGCCTATCAGTTTGCTTCCGCACATCAGCAAGCTGTTTGAGCGGCTTCTTCTTCAGCGACTCCGGACCATCCTGGATATTCGGGAAATCCTCCCCCCGGAACAGTTTGGATTCCGCAGCGGCCACTCCACGACCCAGCAGATTGTACGTGTTGTGGAGTACATCACTCGCGCCTTCAACAACCGGGAGTACTGTGGAGCGGTTCTTCTAGATGTCACGAAGGCCTTTGACAGTGTTTGGCATGCTGGACTTCTCTGGAAGATGGACCACCTTGGCATTCCCCGAGCGTACGTGCGCCTCATTGCGTCGTACCTGCAGCACCGTACTTTCGCTGTCCGCGTTGACGCGGCTCTCTCCACTGCCAGACCTATCGTCGCCGGGGTGCCGCAGGGCTCCGTCCTGGGCCCCGTCCTTTATACTATATTTACCTCGGACCTTCCGACGTCGCCCCGAGTGGAGAAAGCCGTCTACGCCGACGATACGATGCTCTACACCAGGAGCCGGTGGCATGCCGCCATGCATTCCCGGTTGCAGCAGGCATGCGACGACCTCGAGATCTGGGCAGCTCGCTGGCGCATCCGGTTCAACCCCCTGAAGACGCAGGCCATCGTCTTTACGCGGAAGACGACGATGCCGGCCCCGCCACTTCGACTCTATGGGACCGCCCTCCCCTGGCAGAAGACCGTCCGGTACCTGGGCGTTATCATGGACGATCGCCTACTGTGGAAGCCACACCTCGACGCCGTCCGTGCCAAAGTCCACCAGCGGATGGGTGCTCTGTACCCGTTCCTTAATGAAGGGTCTGAACTCTCCATCCGGAATGGCCTCCTCATCTTCCGCTTATTTATACGACCAATTGTGGACTACGCGTGTGAGGCCTGGGGCAATGCGGCTCCCACGCATATTCAGCGTCTTCAGGCGCAACAGAATAAGATCCTCCGGCGGGTCTTCCATGTACACCCGCAGTTTCCGCATCAATACCTCCACCATGCAGCTGATGAACTGGAAGTGATGCCCCGCATCCAGCAGAATGCCGGCCGTTTTTACCGACGGTCGCGCGCCTCTGCCAATCCCCTCATTCGAGACGTTGGCGCACCTCAAGATGTTCGTGACCGCTATCAGCGGCCTGTTGCACTCCTCGACCGCTGAGACTCGGGAGTGCACCAAGCGGACGCTGCTTGCAGCTCCGTCCCTATGATTTTCTTTTTATGATCCCGCATACCCCGATGCCATACAACAAATAAAGAAGTTCAACACACCCTTTCTCCTCTGACGAATGCAGGCACTGCCGTCAGGTAAATCCTGTGTTGCTCTCCTCTTCTTGGGACATAACGACTGGCGGATGGGCGGACCCGCCCGTTGCTGGCGCGCCGTAAGGCACGGAGGCTCGCTCTGGGGCGTATCGCTTCCAGTCGGGCGTGCCGCGGAATCCTCACACGGGGAAGTGATGCGTCTCTCATAACCTCTCCTTCCCAAGTGGCTCTTACCGCCTTCCCGTGGTGCCAGATGTTAAGCTCGGCATTCTGCCTTGCGACAAAAGGGAGAGCTGCGACCCAACCCGATGCGAAAGCGAAGGGTGCGTGGCCCAGGGGGAGCTGTGTCGAGGGACCGAACACCAGTCCCTTCTGTTCGCAGGGCACAGACCAGCACGTGCTCTGCATGCCGGCGATCTCGTTTGTCGGCGCGGGATCGCGGCGCGAGTCGGCAAGGGTGCTTCGCCGCGCCCCTGGGTAACCGAGGCGTGTTCTGCCAAACCCAGGAGGTGGTGACATCGCCTGGGCCAGGTCAGATGGGTCGAGACCGCCGAACGTCTGGGGGACCGGCCCGCCACCTGAGTAGGAGTGGGTCCTTGGCCGAGAGGTGGAAACTCGGGCAAGTAGGCGGCGAAGGGCGAGAGGTGCATCCGCGGGGTGCAGTTGCCGAGGAGCGTCGCGTGAAATCGTCGACGACGGGGACACCGAGGGGGACCAGTGCACTGGCGACGGCGCGTTGAACCCGGCAGCTCGGAAGTGCCCTTGACCTAGGGGCGAGGTCGGTGGGCGACCTGCAGAAGTCCCCCCCCCCATGCCAGAGGAGCCGGTCCGGGGCAAGAGACGGGCTCCCACCTTTTTTATCACTCGTTGTAATCATGGCTACAAACGAAACGAGTGATTCGTGTGCGCCTCAACGGGCTTCTGCTGCGCCTGATCCCTCTCCCCAGGACGAGCTGGGACAGGCAGAGAATGAGTCTGTGCTACAAAGACACTCAAGAATCACGTTGCTCATGGAGAAACACGTAAAGAACGGAAAAATAAGTCAAGCTGGAATTCCCATCATTAAAAACGAATTGGCAGCATGGGCCATTGCCCACGCTAAACTTGAAGGTAGAGTAGAAGAGCTGGTAAAAGAAAATGATAGACTAAGGAGGCAACCGGCAAAGACGTGGGCAGCCGTGGCCGTGCAAGCGCCCACAAAGCCGAACACAACGAGAGACACAATTGATAAAGTGAAAAAGAGACCAGACACAGCAGTCTTCCTTAGGACACTGCCTGGTCAGGACACCAGCGTAAGGAAAATTGAGGAACTTTTCACAAAAAACATAGATCCCGTGAAAGACAAAACTAAAATCAAAAAGATAAAACCAAGTAGGAACACTGTCATTGTCGAAGTTGCCTCTGAGCAGGACAAAGACAAACTGCTGAACAATCAGAAGCAGAACTCGGTGGTCAAATGCGAACCACAGAGGAAAAGAAACTCTCTTGTTATATTGTATGACGTACCCACGATTATGACCAATGATGAACTCTCAGAAACAATCAGACAACGAAACTTTGATGAAATGAACGAGGAAGAATTTAAGAATTGCTTTAAGTTAAAATTTAATACTGGGCCACGGGGTCGTGATATTGTTCATCACGTCGCCGAAGTAACTGCGCCAATGTGGAAAAATATAACAACAATGGGCAGTTTATATGTTGGCTTTCATGCCATCAATACACGAGATTATGTCGTGGTACCTCGTTACCACAACTGTGGTGACTTGAAAGACCACATCCTAAGGCTGTGTGCCAGGGAGTCGGCGTGCACCAAGTGTGGTCAAAATGGTCATAACCGCAAAGATTGTAAGGCGGCGGCTATTTGCATACCATGTAAAAATCGAGGGAAAAAGTCTTGTGGAGCCACAGGAAGGAACTGCCCGACATATCGAATGCTTGAACAGAGATTAATCTCTAGAACTGATTATGGTTGAGCCCGGCATAAGGAGGAGGGCGCTTTGAGGGCAAGCAGATTCAAGGATTTTTTGAGGTCGCTCTCGGACGCCGCTAAAATCGAAACGGTAGACAAAGCCATACAGACTGAATTCCCAACGATGGACATAGGCATACAAACTCACTTCCCCCTCATGGCCGAAACTCCCTCCTCTGAAAGCCGGGGAACAAAGCCGATATTACACCAGCAACGGCAAGGGCATCCTATGGCTGTGGCAGTTTCTAAAGACGAACACACAAATAAACAACCAATTCAGGAAAACACAGTGACAAGCTCAAGCACGAGCTCTACCACACAAGGCACACCAATAATGAGACTACCACCAGTCGATCCGGTAAGGGTGTACCCCAACTTAGAGTACACCATGCAACTATCAAGATTGGAGCAGCTATCCTGACCACTGCCTTACGACATGTGGTTCGTGTAGGACATGAAGACGGTAGGAAGATAACTTTCTCGGTTATGAAGGCTGTTGACAGAATTCAACTAAAATCTGTGAATCTCCCCACTGACTTCGGAGCCTTGCGAGACTTGCTCAAGAAAGTGTTCGAAAGACGAGGTGAGAAATTCGATCTCGACGACATTTACCAACAATCAGTACTAGCACATGGACGAATTGCGTTCGACTGGAGTAAGACCTGGCCGAATGACCGAATACATACGTACTTCCCTTAATGACAAAAATAAATATTGGACAACTTAACACTCATAGCAGTCGACTCGTGATGCAGGAGCTCCGAAGGGAGGTGGAGGAGAGGAGACTAGATGTACTCTGTCTACAGGAGCCGTACTCCCAAGCTGGGAAAATTGCATTTGCTGCCGCTAGCTGGCAAATAGTCAGCAGAGGGGATGACCCGAAGGCGGCAATTATAATTACAAACAAACTTTTGAGGGTCACCGCACTTTCACAGTTTACAACTAGCCACTGTAACGTCGTGGAGCTGCAATCCACTGTGGGATTCATTACTCTCATAAACATGTATTTTCAGTATGGTGACAACATAGAACAGCACATAGATCATTTAGCGAGAGTTACCACGGCGTTACGGGGAAGAAAAGTCGTGGTAACAGCTGACATCAACGCTAAATCCCCCCTGTGGTACAGTGGCACAAGAGATGCGGCGAAAAAGTAGAAGAACTCATTATGGCATCACAACTTGTGGTGGCCAACAGGCCTGGCAATCCTCCTACCTACGCTGCAGGAGGAGGACAAGGAAGAAATATAGACGTTACTCTCGTAACACTGAACACAAGTAATATTATTCAACACTGGAGAGTTATTGAAAACGCCACCACAAGCGACCACAACTTGATAACTTTCACCTTAGGAGAAAGAGAGTGCCGGTGGGCCATGGGGTGGGAGGTACAACTAAATTACAAAAGAGCTGACTGGGAACGCCTAGCAAGGGAGTGCGACATTCCTCCATTACCGGAAGGTGACATGCATCGGGACACGGACGTAGACCAGAGAGCGGAGGAACTGGTGAGTGCAGTGACCAGAGCGGCGAGGGCAGCTGTACCGACTAGGAGGAGGGCCATGGCGGCCTCTCCGTCACCATGGTCTGCCGAACTAGGGAGAACTGCGTCAATCTGTCAGAAGGCTGAGGAGGCACTACGAGCGCAGTGTTGTCTGGCAGGAACGACAAAGGTGGCAGTTGCTATATAGGGAGGAAAAGCGGAGGTTGCAAAAGGAACTGCGCGAAGTTAGGACGCGAAGCTGGGAAACTTCGTGCTAAACCAGCTAGTCATGGACTCATGGGGGCTTCCCTATAAGCTGGTAATAGAAAAAATCCGCTCTCCTCTGGAGCCATCAACAGTCAGGCACGGGGACAAGATGACGGAATCTTGGCAGGAGACTGCGGAGGTCCTCCTCCGGTCCCTGCTGCCTGACGACAATGCGGATGGGGAGACTGAAGGGCAGAAGCAACTGAGAAATGAAGATCAAGAAGCATACAATAATGAGACGGCTGTCTACCCCTTCTCAGAGGAGGAGGTAGCAGCCCATATAAGATCGTTGCAAAGAGGAAAAGCACCTGGGCCAGACGGCATTGTGGCGGAGGTGGTGCAGTTCTTGGCGCCCCAGCTGACTGCGCCACTTACTCATCTTTACAATGAATGTCTCAGGAAAAGAAAGTTCCCGAAGAAATGGAAAACGGCAAACGTAGTTATAATAAAGAAAGGACCAGACAAGGACCCCGCGGAAGTGAAGTCATACAGACCGATTTGCCTGCTGGGTCTATTCGGAAAAATACTGGAGAAACTGCTAGCTGCCAGATTGGCGGCACACCGAGTGTTGTGCGGGATGAGCAACAGGCAGTTCGGCTTCAGGCCGGGGCGGTCGGCATCTGATGCAATCGCCCTGGCGGCTGAGGTCTGCGGCTCGACCCCGCACAAATACGTGGTTGGCATCATGGGGGATATCAGTGGCGCCTTCGACAACCTGTGGCGGCCTTCACTCTTCTCCTGCTTGCGGGAGAAAGAGTGTCCAGGGCCGCTATACGGTTGCCTGAGGAGCTATTGTAAGGACCGGGAGGTCTGGCTATCATCCCCTAGCGAAAGAGTTGGAAAAACAATTACCAAAATGGCTCTGAGCACTATGGGACTCAACTGCTGAGGTCATTAGTCCCCTAGAACTTAGAACTAGTTAAACCTAACTAACCTAAGGACATCACAAATATCCATGCCCGAGGCAGGATTCGAACCTGCGACCGTAGCGGTCTTGCGGTTCCAGACCAATTACCAAAGGATGTCCCCAAGGATCCGTTTTAGGACCCCTCTTCTGGGACATCCACATGGAGCCACTATTAGACAGGTTACAACAAAGTGATGAGGTGCTAGAGGTGATAGCCTACGCGGATGGCCGTAGCCGGGAAGACATTGAACCAAAAATAGAGAGAGCCATAGACAAACTCCAACAGTGGTGCCATACGACTAAAATGACGATATCGCCCAGCAAATCCACATACCTGTTGCTAAAAGGACATCTCATCAGAAATCCGACTGTCAGAATTGACGGCTCACCAGTTCTCCAGCGACGTGAGACACGCTAACTAGGAGTTATCATTGATAAGAGGCGGAGCTTCGGGAAACACATTGATACCGCAACCCAGAGAGCTCTCCAGATATTAAATAACCTCATCTCAATAGGTCATAAAAGATTCCATCTCCCACCACACTTAATCAAGCTCTACCACAATAGCATCCTAACCTCAGTTGTGGGTTACGGCTCGGGAGTCTGGGCGCACAGGCTCACGAGGGTTGTGCCCGCCATGGTAGTGAGAAGGGTCCAGAGAAGCATGATATTAAGATCTTTGGGGGCCTACAGAACATCTCCAGGGGGGGGCCTATTAGTCATAATGGGGCTTTGCCTTCTGGACATAAAAATAAGAGAACAAGCGGCTTGGTACTGGGCCAAAAAGGGAAATTATGAGAAGACTGCAGACATCATGGGTATTAGGGTGGGGGATAAAAGGGAAATAAGGAAAAGAGGGGAGGAACTCTAGCCGGAGTCTTGGGAGGTAGAAGAGGCTGGACGCAGAGCTTTCCAGTTCATACCTGATGTAAGGGGACGCTTGGAATTGAAATACTTTGAGCCCACACGAGGACTGATCCATTTTCTCACTGGCCATGGACCCTACCCGACATACTTATGTCGATTTGGGAAGAGGGCCACACCAGCGTGTGACTGTGGCGATCCGGAGGGTACACCCGAACATGTAGTTTACGAATGGCCCCTCTTCAATGATGTTGCGAAGACAGTACGAGACAGACTACCAAACTATGACACATATCAACTACTTATACGAGAGGAAACTTTTCAGACCTTAAACACATTGGCTAACGAGGTATCGCGAAAAGTTTTAACTGAATACTTAAGAGAGATAAACTAAATAACCAAGACAACAACCACTGATTGCGTCCAAGAGGCCCATTCCCATGCCGCCTGTGCGTGGACTGGCCGACTTTTCATATTAGTTGGAATCCACCACGCGCAGGATTAGGGGGAGTAGGGATCAACACTACCGATTGTGACACACACCCGAAATGACGTAGGATAAGTTACTTTTTAGGACTTAGTTTTAGGAAACTACGTCAGGAACTGCAGCGAATTAACATCGAGGCCTTCCCAGTGCCAGGGGCACGCTCTTCGGGATTAGTTCGAAGAGCAAGGCAATTGAAAAGTAGGTTTATATCTTTCACTGGCACACATGTGACGCTGCAGAATGTAGGAATTAGTTATAGGAATTAGATATAAACTGTAGATACTAGAAATTAGATGCCCATTGTTTGTTAAAATCAACTGTAGCTCACTTAAAAACTGAAAGTAGCTGCGAACTAAGTATAAATGTATAAGTGTTATGACCCACTAATGAAATAAGGAAGTGGGTTGACTTTGTATAATTATAATGGTTTGTTAATAAAGAATTTAAAAAAAACAGATTCAAAAAAAGTTCTAGGGGACTGATGACCTTAGAAGTTAAGTCCCATAGTGCTCAGAGCCATTTTTTTGATACATGGGAGACGATAAAAAGCGACAGAACCGGGTACACCTACGTCACAAGTCACTCTGCAAGTCGCCTCGATCAAATTTACGCAACACGTCGTCTCGAATCTGCGATCCTCGATGCGCAATTGTGGCACGTCTTCTTTTCAGATCACATAGGATATATATGCACGGTCTCCCTAAGTCGTCAACGAGTGTGGAGGAGTCACAGTCTTTGGAAATTGAATACAGCACACCTCAGGGAACCTGAGTGCAGACGCTTAATCGAAGACACTTGGCACATGTGTGAACGACGCCTCCCGACACATCCGACGACGTTACAGTGGTGGCTGGAATGCGTTAAGCCTGCATTGCGCCGAGCGCTAATTGCGTACGGAAGAGAGCAGATGATGTGGAGGCGGCACACGACGGAATTTTATTTCACGATGCTCCGCGAACTTTCTGTACAAGCGCCTTCACAGGATCGGAGTGCTGTTATAAAACGAGCGCAGGCCCAAATAATTTCCATAACATGCCGCCGTCTGGAGGGTGTCGCGACCCGTGCAAGGGCCTTTGAACGAGTCCGTGGAGAATCACCGTCGATGTATCACGTTATCAGAGAAAAACAACGTAGCCGCAGAACCTTAATACAGACGGTCGTACTGCCGGATGGTCGCCGTATGACAACGCAAAAAGACACTGCCAATGTCTTTGTAGAACAATACGGTCATCTCTATGAAGAAGCGGAACACGACCAGGCAGCCTTTCATGAGGTCCGACCAACGCTATCAGCGTGCCTCGACGAGACGGCCAACCGGGAGTTAACACGGGAAGTCACAGATGACGACGTAATGGAAGCGCTTGATAAGGGAGCGTCGCACAAATCGCCCGGGGGCCGACGAGTTTCTGTTAGAGCTTTATCGGACAATTAAAGATCTCATGACTCCACAATGGACTGCCATGTGCCGTGAATTGATGTCTCCCAATGTGCCTCTTTCACCCTCCTTCGTGGAAGGAATGATCATCCCTATCCACAAACCATCCAGCGGCACAGGGATAAAGGACTACCCGCCACTGACCCTTCTTAATTGCGATTACAAGGTCTACACCAGGGTATTTGCAGTACGCTTTAAACACGTACTACGCCAAGTGATATCCCTCGACCAAACCCATCTAGGAGGGGATAGTTATACACAAACGGTACTCAGTGACTACCGCGATATTATCGCACTGGCAACAACATGTCGTCTCCGGGATGCACTGGTATCGATCGACTTCGATCGCGCCTTTGACAGGGTAAGCCATGCCTATCTCATGGAAGTGATGATACAAATGAAGTTTCCAGAAAGTTTTGTCACCGTCGTTATGAGACTACTCCACAGCGCCTCATCCAGAGTGCTCATCAATAGACGTGTGGTATGGCCCATCACCATCTCACGATCGCTCAGACAAGGATGCTCGCTGTCGACGATATTGTATGCCATCGCTGTCGAGCCGCTGCTCTGCGGGCTCCGGAATCGACTCCAAGGAATGACGATAAGGCACAACAAGTTTATATGCAGAACGCACGCGGATGACCTAGTGTTTTTAGCACGGTCGGGCGACGAGGCAAGAGCGGCCTTGCATTGGATTAATTTGTATTGTATGGCTACGGGAAGTCGTATGAACATGGCAAAGTCGGGAGCGATGAACATCAGGAGAGGACTCCCGACGGGAAGTGTAGCACTATTACAACCGATTAACAAGATGAAATGTCTAGGAATTATCTTCACTACAAGACGTTCGACGCACGGCGGCACTGAGCTACAGACATCTTCTGCAAACAATTCGTGCGAGTCTCCGAAGTCACAGGTAAGGGCACTGGATATGATACAAAGGGTCACCTTTGCCGACACTTATCTAGCTTCTCGCATCCCCCACCTGGCACAAGTTCTTCCTATGCCGGTGGTGATGGCGCGCCGAATACTAGCGGCATTAGGATATTTTGTGAGCACAGGTCTGCTTTTTAAGATCTGATACGAAACCCTCACCCTTACTAGTAGTCCTGGGAGACTTGGACTACTCCACTTACGCGACCGAGCAGTTGCTATTTACGTAAGCACGATGATGAAGATATGGACACGACACCGGACAAGTCTAGAGTCCGACAATCAACAGTTACGTGGTCAGTGTTATAGCGTACAGTGCACCACCCGCACCTTGATGCAGGGACGCGCGCACTGTGGTATCAGGTGATATATGAGAAATACGTCACTCGTTGCAGGTTGCATACAATCTATATGGCGGATGAGCCACTGTGTCCGCAGTGCAATGTTATAGACACAGAGGAACATCGCCTGATATGCGGGCCTTCGGCGAACGTTTGGTGTTTGGCCATCCTCCTTCAGGTGGTGCCGCAAGCAATAGAATCACGGATACTACTTCTCCCAGATATGACGTATTATTCCCGAACGAAGACAAACGCAGTGACTTGGATTCGGGGTTTGACTGTGCTTTCCCTTTTCCGAGACGGCAGTAAGAATGTAGTCGACTTTTGGGCCTTACTACAAGAACATCACTCACCGCCTATGAGACATCCGAGATATCGAACATACTAGGCTAATTTTTAGGGAGTGCCTTACTTGATCCCTCACCCAGTTGGGGTGTCCCGGGTAGGAGAATGTAATTATTGCCTGTAAGTATTCAGAACAAGAAAGGACCAGGACAGTGAAGAGGATCCACAACCACACGTGAAGACGTACCCGGGTCCAACGCGAGGTACAAAGGGATTAGCGAGGAACGCGCCCAAGAAGAGGAACGTGGTCCGTTATTGTTTTGTACTGACAGAAGCAGTTTATGTTTTTTTATTGTTACACCATTATGTAAAAAAAAGTCCACTTATTTACGTATTCCCCAAATATTTTATTCAAAAAATGTTCAAATGTGTGTGAATTCCTATGGGACCAACCTGCTGAGGTCATCGGTCCCTAGACTTACACACTACTTAAACTAACTTATGGTAAGAACAACACACACACCCATGCACGAAGGAGGACTCGAATCTCCGTCGGGAGGGGCCGCGCAGTCTGTGACACGGCGCCTCTAACCGCGCGGCCACTCCACGCGGAACTATTTCATTTTATAAAGTACATCGTCTTATATAGAAAAGAACTGATGGAAGCAGTTTATGTTCGTTATTGTTACACCATTATGTAAAAAAGTGGTCATGGTGTTGGAGTGTACACAAGTCGAGCCGTGCCTTTTTTTTCCCCCACAACATTATAAACTGCCCGTCTGGACACAGAAGTATTTGTTCTCTTTCTGTAGTCTTGGCAGTTGTCATACTATACATGGGTTATAGAATATGAGTCATGTGGTAAGAATACGTTACCGTCACAAGTAAATGTGATGAATAGCGAGAGAAGGCGAGATACCACACAGATGTCTCGCAGAAATGAAAACAACAAATAAACGGGTGTAAACTGTGTTACAGCAAAGGAATTCAAGACTCAATACCTCCAAAACGGAGAGCAACTTCAAAAACATTTAAAACATATGTTCTGACAGAGCACAAAGAAACTGCTGCGTTCGTTTGTTGCGGCTTATGTGACAAACTATGTTTCATTCATTTACTTCGGAGATATCACATTGACATTCTAACGAACACCTAAATTGGACAAGGAGGATTATTTCACTCACTTACAAGGCGTACAAATTAGGTGCGTCGTACCACGACACAGATACAAATTTGAAAACAGTGAACAGCGAAGAAAAACTTTTAAAAAATGGCATGAGAGAGTTTTTTTTATGATGATTAGACGAAGCTCGGATGCTAGCCGCTTTTTTCCCCTCGCATTCCTGAAATTACCTAAAACTACAAAAAAAAACGCAAAGCTAATACCACCGTCACTTTTTCCCTAAATATTTAAGAAGCCCCAAAAGAAAAGTTCCGATCGCACGTTGTGTAGTGGCACAGTGACCATCGTCTAAAGTTACGGCATGTATCAGCGCCCCTCACCGACGCCTGCGTTCGGCGATGATGTGATACATCGACGGCCCTTCGTGGTCCATTCTATCCGTGGTGCGCGCACCAACTATGGTCCCTTCGAGGTGCTGCCTCGTAAATGCTGTGATCCGCGCTTTTGCGTGGTTCATTGCTTGCTGACAGGGAGCTGAGTACGCCATTGCGGAACAATCACACAGAATGCGGTAGTAAAAACCTAGTGAGTTCCGCCTCCAGGCCGCGATCTCCCTGCGTGACCAATCGCCATGAGAGTGCGGTCGGGTAAACCCCTCGCCGACGGGCGCATGACGTCCACGTTGCCTCCACGAGCCACCGGCATTCAGGCGAGTGTAGGAGTGTCACGTTCAATGTCCAGGGTCCTCGCCCATGCCATACCATCTGGCGGCGCAAGGTGACTCTGCATATGTAGGCCGCATGGTTGGAAAAAGCAACGGGCCATATTATACAGACCCGTGTGCCCCGAACAATGGTACGCGAGAGACAGACACGGTCTTTACGGCTGGAGGAGTGGCTGGTCTGTGAAACCTGCCCTATCGCCATGTACTTACTCCCACGTGTCCACGAGGCGAAGGTTGGTTATGATAGTGGACAGTGCCGGACAAGGAACGTAGTGTGGCAGTTGGTCCTTTTGCACGTGGATGCAGTTAAAATCCCCACCGAAAATTAGGGTACCCTAGCGTCCCATAAACAGGGGCGAGACCACATCTGTGAAGAAAGAGGACCGTTCACGGCGTCGTCCCGATCCGGAGGGCGCATAAATATCAACGACTGTGACGTCCTGGAGAGTGAGCGCCTTACCTCTCCGGTCAGGGACGAAAGCGACGTCTTCCGCAATTAGGCCGTCTCAGAGAAGGATTGCCACACCACTGCCAGTAGCAGATGCGTGTGAGACGTGAGCAGTGTATCCGAAAGGGCCGATGAAATTCTTGACATAGACCTTCTGGTGGAGGGCAATGTCTATATCCGTCGCATTCAGCGTATCTTGTAACATCGTCAGTTTATGACGCGCACGAATGTTATTGATGATGAGAATCGCCAGACGGTACTGTTGGGTCGCCACGTCCATCGGGAAGGTGGCGTCCGCTCCAACGGCGGCCGTCAGGGGCGGACCAAGCGCAGCATCCATCGAATTTTCAGTCACTGTGTCGCAGCTGTCTCGACACGTCCATCAGGACACGCCCTTCCACAGCACCAGGCAGTAGCACAGCGTCATCCTGGACGCCATCAGCCCAGGAGCTCGTCAGCACAGGTGTGGTGTCCCGCAATTGGTCGTCCGGTGTGCACACAGGTAGAGTTGGCACAGCAGCAGCGACGTCACCCAGGACGCTTGGGGGAGGGTTCTGCACCGCAGCGTCACAACGACGTGAAGCTGTCGTGGGGTGAGGTGGCAGAACATTACCGTCCGACATCTGCGAGTCAGAGGACTTTACGTCGTCGGACATGTTGTCGTCATCTTTGGGTCTCATTCTTTGAAGATAATCATCCGAGGGCAGACGGTGCCACTTCCGTGGGGTCTTTTGTTTACGTACCTGCTGTTCTGTGTCGAAATGGGAGCGATTGTCCTTTGTCTCCTTGCCATGTGGAAGAAAGGGAGAAGTCTGTACAACGCCAGGCGTCAGATCCATCTCCGCGTCGCGGTCAGCGGTACTAGGTAGGCGAGTGTCTCCTGCAGACAGTACCTCCGGCTGCAGTGACGTGAAAAGTGTCGGATTAGTGTCCACGACGGTAGTGAACACCTGCGACGGGTCGCACAGGCCCCGCAGAACATAGTCAGTTAGTGCTGCGACCGCGGCATAGGTGACAGGAAGAACTGTAGATGGCGCAGTGGAGGCGGCGTCGTTGGATGGTGTCTGTACAGTCCGGCGCTGGAGTTTTGGCGGACATGCCCCTCCTGGCCGCAGCCAGCGCAGGTACCGGGCTATCCGTCATACATGATGATGGCCCAGCATCCTCTTACAACCAAGTAAGACGGCACATGCTTCACCAGTTTAATTTTCGCTCGACATACGCCGTTGAGGACAGGGTAGGTCTCAAAGGTTTTCCCTTTCTCGACCAGGTGACTGAGTACATTGCCATGCGGTGTAAAGCCGATATGACGCCGTGCGGCGGGACCTCGAACGGGAGTTAAAAAACCCTACTCGTACGCAGTCGTAAATCCGCGTGGTTAATCACCTATGTGTCCGTAGCAGTCCTTGAACTTGATGTTTCACCCGTGGCGGCTCACAATTTCGGCACATAGTTCTTCGGTGCGCTTCTGGACATACACGACGTTTACAGTGATGGAAAAGTGAATGCCGACGACATTCCTGCGGATCCAAGATCAGATCATCCCGTATAAAGTTCTCAATTTCGTGAGGTCCTGGTCGTGCATATTCTGCTCAGTATGCGATCTTGATCGTTTTCCGGCGGTAAGCACTCTCGTAAGAGAGACTCAGTACACGAAACCGCGGCGAGAAGTGAACAACGCGCGATCGAGTACCACAACAGGCGGGGCGCAGCGGACGCCTGCGCCTCACGGCTGCGCGAAGGGAGGTTTGAATGCAGCTCGCACGCTTCGCACTCCAACACCGGGACCATTGAACCACAACGCCGTGGCTCTGGCAGACCGATTCCTACTACACTTCTCGTCCGTAGACCGTTCGCTGTTTCTATTTTGCTTTTTTTTCACAGTTCAGTACACCTTCTTCCTGGTTTCATGCTTGATCTGTGTTCAGTTTTTGAAGAGCTGTCCACTAAGCTCTCTTACCACTAAATCTGGGGGGGGGGGGGGGTGCGGTGGGGAGTTTCCCTTGTAAGATCTGAAGATCTGGAACGAGGGATCGCCTGACAGCAATTCTTTGAGCATTTTTTAAAATTACAATCAGAAATACTTGCACGCAGTTTACTTTTCGTACAGGACAAAAGACAAAAAAGCCTCATCAGTAAACACTTACGGGCTAAGTTGCCGTGGTCGATCTGTAGAACTTCTTCTCCCTGACGTTTCGTTCTCAACTACGGAGAACATCTTCCGAGGTGAGTCAACTTAGCCCGGAAGTGTTTACTGATGAAGACACCGGCCGTGAAAGCCTACATGGGACAAAAAAACCTTTCACATAAACATGTGGAACCAAACACAGAAATAATCTTCGCTCGTTTTCTGTGCAGCTGAGGAAATTCTTCCTTTGACAAATTCCGGTATAATTCGTGGAAGCCTTCCGTATTCTAAAATGGTTCAAATGGCTCTGAGCACTATGCGACTTAACTTCTGAGGTCATCAGTCACCTAGAACTTAAAACTCGGGACCTTTGCCTTTCGCGGGCAAGTGCTCTACCATCTGAGCTACCGTGAGTTTTAATCTGCCAGGAAGTTTCATATCAGCGCACACTCCGCTGCAGAGTGAAAATCTCATTCTGGAAACCTCCCCCAGGCTGTGGCTAAGCCATGTCTCCGCAATATCCTTTCTTTCAGGAGTGCTAGTTCTGCAAGGTTCGCAGGAGAGCTTCTGTAAAGTTTGGAAGGTAGGAGACGAGATACTGGCAGAAGTAAAGCTGTGAGTACCGGCCGTGCGTCGTGCTTCGGTAGCTCAGATGGTAGGGCACTTGCCCGCGAAAGGCAAAGGTCCCGAGTTCGAGTCTCGGTCGGGCGCACAGTTTTAATCTGCCAGGAAGTTTCATATCAGCGCACACTCCGCTGCAGAGTGAAAATCTCATTCAAGACTGGCAATCTTTAACATTTCCAGTAGCGACACACGTCATTGGTACCAACATGGGCCACCACCCGCAGCTGGCTGCACCCTGTACTCTTCATGTCATCCGGAAGCACCCTTTCCACATCCGGAATGACTCCCACCCCCCGGCATGCACACGGAGTGCACACTGGCTTCCTTTCCTTCCTTGGCAGCCATGTTCCTAAGGCGCCCTATTACGCGCCTAACGTTGGACCTCCCAACTACCGGGGCAAACCCTCCCTCTGTGGATGCCCAGACCTTGCTGGCAGAGAAGCTACTTCTGGAACAGGGTGGGCGAATGCATCCGGCTGAGAGACATCGTCAGCCACAGATAGCGCACAAAACCTGTTCGTCAAACGAACCGGGGAGGTCCTATGATCGCCCCTCGGAAAATTTTTTGGTGCCTGCCAGACTTTGGAATGATCTCCAACTCGATCATGGATGACGGGTCAACCTCAATGCAGGCAGAACCTGGGGCGGCCACTACTAATGAGACTGCCTACACTACGCTTGTCCGTCCTCTATTGGAGCACTGCTGCGTGATCTGGGATCCTTACCAGATAGGATTAATTGAGTAGATCGAGAAAGTCCAAAGAAGAGCGCCACGTTTTGTATTATCGCGACATAGGGAAGAGAGTGCCACGAACATGATACATGATTTGGGATGGACACCATTAAAACAAAGGCGTTTTTCGTTGCGCCGTAATCTTCTCACGAAATTTGTATCACCAACTTTCTCTTCCGAATGCGAAAATATTTTATTGACGCCGACCTACGTGCGAAGAAACGATCATCGTAATAAAATAAGGAAAATCAGAGCTTGTACGGAAAGATATAGGCGTTCGTTTATCCCGCGAGATGTTCGAGAGTGGAATAATAGAGAATTATTGTAAAGGTAATTCAATGAACCCTCTGCCTGGCACTTAAGTGCCATTTGCAGATTATCCATGTAGATGTAGATGTAAAGCTAGTTCTGTGGCAACGTGGCTTTGGATACTTGAGAATAGTGTGAGAACGAGGACACATTTACCCTGTAGCCTTGCTGTTGGCAGCTGGTATATCGCATCTCGCTATTCGCTGGCTGCCCTGTTACAGTTAACCCTGCGTCCTCGCAGCCTCTGTGACCGAGCGGTTCTAGGCGCTTCAATCAAGAATCGCGCTGCTGCTACGGTAGCAGGTTCGAATCCTGCCTCGGGAATGGATGTGTTGATGTCCTTAGGTTAGCTAGGTTTAAGTAGTTCTAAGTCTAGGGGACTGATGACCTCAGATGTTAAGTCCCATAGTGCTTAGAGCCATTTGAAACTGCATCCTCGCTGCGAGCCGGGCCGGAACGGCGAAATGGGAAAAATCCACTTCCCCGATTTTCACGTTGTAAAAACTCTTGGCGGTATATGAGACTCGCCACGTCATTTTATGAAAATATTTTTTCCGTAAAGTATTCACTTTCCTTGTGAAAAATGTGAAAGCCTACTTTTAATTTCTCGCGATTTTGTAGCTCTATAACGTTTCTCAGTCGATTTTGAAAAAAAGTATGCACCTAAATAAGTCTGATTTTTGTACACATGGTATTATAGCATTTTAGCTTCTTAATAAACTCTTTACCTTTTCACAATTCTTAACAGTCATTGTGAAATGATGCTGTTTGCCAATCACGTGCACTTGATTTGCAAATCTTGTAGTAGAAAAGTGTGATAGCTGGTAGCATAGTGTCAGATAGGTTCTAGACCGTACATTATTGCGAGTGAAATGTAGCTACAGATACAAAGAAGTTTTTGAAATGGTAGTGACACTGATATCTGCCTCCGTTACAAGTAAATGCGAATTACTGAGTGGCGTCAATGCTGCGATCGCAAGTCTACGCACTTCGCGCGGGTTTAGCTTGGTTTAGATTAGTGTCAGACACTGCAGTATAGAAAAAGCGAAGTAATATCGATTAGTGAAGGACTAGTGTCGGTTCCTCGTGTTATTGAAATAATTTATGTCTAGAAAAATACCAATACATACGAATTTTTACCTATGCGACTTCCGATTATACTGAACAATCATCTGCCACAGTTTTATAATTGGCCACACTTTACGCTATAAACGGGAAATAATTATTTGTTGTCCACATCGTACAGTCAGTAGAAAACGCATTTCACATTTGGAACTTCTTCTTCCTGAAACGTTTCCGCTTGTGCAGGTCGTTTACAGAGCCTCTTCCAAGCTTCTCTTTTCACCCACAGTCTATCATTTTACATTCCCTCCTATCCTCTTCGGTTCACATCATCCTTCACCTTGTCTCTCCATTTTGTTCGTGTTCTTCCAATTAGTCTTCGTCCAGATTCTGTCCGTTCTAGGGCTTTTCTCGGAAGTGTTTCAGGTCCCATTGTTTTAATGTGGCGAACCATTTTAGCTCTTAATCTCCATAGTTTCTTTTCGGGGCCGGATTTGCAGGATATTACGTATGATTTCACTCCTTAGCGTTTCCCTTCTCATCTTGCCGAGCCCCCCTCGTAGAAAGTGCGCCTCTGTTGCTTATATTCTACTCAAATCTTTCTTTTCCCAAGACCAACGTTCTGAACAATAGCTCATTTTGAAATAGAAGAATAAACTAATCTGAGATTTTGCTGTGGATGGACTGTAATAAAAGTTTGCAACATTGTACTTAATTCCTTTTTAGCTAATAAAAGTTTGCAACATTGTACTTAATTCCTTTTTAGCTGGAGATGAAAAGCAGCATATACTAAAATACATAATTATATTTATAGACGTATCTATGTCTAAGTTTGATTAACACGTTTTTGTAGTCCTGGGATAGTGTAATACCATAAAGTGTAAATAATTACATGCTTTAGATCGACTCTATCTCCATTTTCAAAGGACTGTGCACAGCTCTGAGGAAATTATTGTAATGAAACCAAGGCTAAGTGGAACTGCGTTTCTCGTTCTGACAGTAAAAACAGCTGAAATAAGTGCCTGTTGGTAATCGCCACTCATAGTTACAGGATTATCTCCACAGTTCGCTACAAGTAAAACTTGTCCGCGTACAGGCCCGGAGAAACCTCTAACGGCAAACAGCAGTCAAGCGCTGCACTGATGGAGTGACCTTGAAGCAGCCAATCACAGTTCAAGTTTCAGGACATACGACGATGGTCGCAGCGCGAAACACAAACCAGCTTGATATCATCGCCAGGAGAGGATCGTAGCATGTAGCGGCGTTGTCGCGTCTCGGCACTGCCTCACTACACCAGAATGAAGTAACTGCGAACTGCGTAGCGCAATCGGGACGTTAACGACAGTGGATTAGTTATAAATTGCTGTCAACCTTTATATTGGAGATGAGAGGGAGAGAATCTACTTGGTTTGAAGCAAATAAGTTTCCTGAAAATAGGTTACAGAATTGCAATAGGCAGAAAAGATTGGTTAATGGTTCAAATGGCTCTGAGTACTATGGGACTTAACATCTGAGGTCATCAGTCCTCTACAACTTAGAGCTACTTAAAACTAACTAACCTAAGGACAGCACACACAGCCATGTCCGAGGCAGGATTCGAACTTGCAACCGTAGCAGTCAAACGATTCCAGACTGATCGCCTAGAACCGCTCGGCCACAGCGGCCGGCCAAAGATTGGTTAGTTTCTATTAAGTTTGTTCTCACATATACTTATGTGAGGTGTTGGACCATAAACCCCTTAGTAAGATTGTCTATTTATTCGGACTTGCTACTTCAAAGCTAATTGCCGGTACATATATGAAACAAGTACAAAGCAATCACTTCTTCTTGGTTAGCACTGAAATCTCTCTAAGTAATTGAGACAAAGACTGAGAGCCTCCGTTCAACACTATTCCAATGAAACTCTAAAATTCCAACTTGACCTGCAGTTCCTGAGTGCCCACCAGAGTCTATCACCGTCTTCTCATAGTTGAAGTCTTTATCAGCTGTATCTGCTGCTATGGGCCTACTCGGCCCCGCTGGCGTCTCACTGCGGAATTTCCAAACTGCCGGTACTGGCTGTGAATCTGCATCTGAATCTCTGCCCCTAGCTATTCCGCTGCCTGGCCTTTTATTTCGTTTCTCATATACACGAGTTAATTTGTTTCACACGACCTTTTCATTTCTAAGTGATCGGATTGCACAAGAATGCCTATGGTTCCACGCCACACTCTCGTTTCTAATTGGTCGGCTTGCGCAAGAATGCCTTCGGTTCCACACGACATTTTTGTTTCTAGCTGCACACAACACTCCCTCTTGCTGTATTATCGCCCTGGTGTTTGTGTCTTCCATTGCGCAAGTTTGATTCATGCTGCTTTCTCTGGCAGGAAGTCAAACACTAAGTTATTTGATCAATAAGCCATAC
This sequence comes from Schistocerca piceifrons, assembly GCF_021461385.2. Taxonomy (NCBI): domain Eukaryota; kingdom Metazoa; phylum Arthropoda; class Insecta; order Orthoptera; family Acrididae; genus Schistocerca; species Schistocerca piceifrons. Next base: position 665,237,759 of record NC_060149.1, read on the forward strand.
TTGGCAGCCTCCGCCGCTCACCTTGTCCCTACGTCCTGCTGGACTATTTCTTAATGTCGGCTGGGTGTTTGCCTATGGAGCCTGGACTCTTATTATGCTCAAAAAAGCAAGAATAAAAACTAAAATTTTCTACGGTCACAACAGGGTGAGCAGCGATGCTGCTGGTTAAACGCGACGGTGAGACGCAGTGGGTTTGATTCATCACTGCCATGCCATGTGTGCGAGCAGCGACGTGGCAGCATAAACGCACCCGAACGGTACACACAGAGCTTGTAGACTTCTCCTCTGTGACAGACAGCAGCGTCAGAGGTGTAGAAGGCGTCGAAGCAAAGATGAATGAACTGGGGGAAGCCCAAGTCGATGCGTCTCCGACCGAAGGAGGATACAACGAGCGTAAGAGTGGCAGTGGGCCGACCGGCCGGCCTCTTACGTCAGCGCCAGCGGGCGGGAGTTATATTTAGGCCCGGTCCGCGTGCAGTGAGGAGTGCTCCAGCGGGCGCAGCATTGCGCTATCGACCCGCCTCGCCGGCTGCCCCTCTGCCCCTCCCGCGTGGAATTCCGAGCGCTTCCCCTCGCCGCTTCTTCTCTTCCTCGCTTCGCCGCTCTCCGCTCTCCCCTCTTCGCCTCCACAGTGTCGCAGCCTGAGCCTCTTGCGCCGTCTTTTTTCCACGCGCTCATCTGTTTATCTCGGGAGTGCGTCCGCCCCCCGCCACGCCTGAAAGGACAAATGATTAGTTTGTGTGTGAGCGCAGTAACACGCGGCTGCTTTTTATGGGCTCGGCCCTTTGTTTGTGCTGGGCCTTTCCCTACGCCTTTTGGCCGGGAAATCAGTCACTGGCAGCCGACGGCGCGCGGCGCGCGTAAATCGCTTCGCTTTATAACAGACTGGGAAACGCGCCGGCATTGTCACTTCTGAAGCTACGTGATGGAGATGGAGACGTCAGTGGCGCCTCCGAGTGAGCGGCGCAACAGGGCCATTCAGCTTTTAGAAATGCAATTTGTTGTTGCTGTTTATAAATTCTCGCCGACTTTTATGAGGCTACAGATTTTTCACTGTGGAAGAGAAAGATGTCGGTTTTTATGTGAGAGATGCTGAAGGTTGTGTTTACTGTTTGTCGTTTAGTACAAGTGATAAAGTTGAACAGCACTCTGAATAGACTTAAAAAAATGCTTGTGTTAGTGAAGCCAAATTTATTTTTATGTGATGGTGGTGACTATCTGAACTGTATTATGGCTGGCCATTGTGACCGAGCGGTTCTAGGCGCTTCAGTCCGGGAACCGCGCTGCTGCTACGGCCGCAGGTTCGAATCCTGCCTCGGGCATGGATGTGTGTGATGTCCTTAGGGTAGTTAGGTTTAAGTAGTTCTAAGTCCTAGGGGACTGATGACCGCAGATGTTAAGTCCCATAGTGCTCAGAGCCATTTGAATTTTGAACTGCATTATCAACATAATTAATATCTTCTAGAGGGTTTGTCCCATCTATGCAATAAATGAAAAACTGTTTGTTTTTATGCCATATATGTTTCGTTCCTTTTGATATACGATGCATCCTCAGGGCATGTAATATACGGTAGTCGTGTAGAGCTATGTTACTACATTACATAATGGTTCAAATGGCTCTGAGTACTACGGGACTCTGAGCACTGTGGGACTTAACTTCTGAGGTCATCAGTCCCCTAGAACTTAGAACTACTTAAACCTCACTAACCTAAGGACATGACACACATCCATGCCCGAGGCAGGATTTGAACCTGGGACCGTAGCGGTCACGCGGTTCCAGACTGTAGCGCCTAGAACCGCTCGGTCACCCTGTCCGGCTACTATATTACAGTTTTTTCATTTTGTCTTACTTTTTGGAGTGCAATTTAACCCTACGAAACTTGCACTCCAAAAAGTTATTTCTTACCTGATAGTAAGCGAGTAACGGAGAAACTGTACTATACTAATACAGGGTTGGCGTAAAGTCTCGATCCACTTCTAAGAAATAGAGGATGCATTTACCTAATGTCTCTTAACGGCAAAGACAACACCAAAAATGTGTGCGGCTTTGTTTTACCAGGACTAGAGTTGATGGGCAATTTTTTTTTGTATAAAAAAATAGAAATTCGCAGGAAACATTTACCTTGATTTGCTGGAGCATTTTCCAAAACTACAGCTTCAGCAAGAAGGCATTGCTCGAATAGGACGGGCACTTCTTAGATTGCTCTCAGAGTAAATGAGTACCTAAATCGAATATTCGCCTTCAGATGGGTAGGCAGACGTTCAACATGTCTGCGGCCATCGCATTCACCTGATTCGACACCCTTAGATTTCTTCGTTTGGGGTACCTAAGGGCAAGGGTTAACAAAACAAAAAAATGTTCGAATGTGTGTGAATTTCTAAGGGACCAAACTGCTGAGGTCATCGGTCCCTAGACTTACACACTACTGAAACTAACTTATGCTAAGAACAACACACAGACAGATGCCCGAGGGAGGAGTCGAACCTCCGACGGGAGGGGCCGCGCAGTCTGTGACATGGCGCCTCTAACCGCGCGGCCACCCCGCGCGGCTGCACAAAACAAAGCCGGTATGGAGCAGCTCGGTTCCGTGATGCAGCGTCGGCTATTTCACAAGATGTGCTTTAGAATGTATTCAGGTCTGCTCTTCAACGATAGGAGAAATGATTCGAAACGGAGGGGGGCCATGTTGGAGTACGACAAAACTGTATACATAGATTGATGATAAACATAAACGCGTATAATGTAAACTCATCAATTATTTCTTAGTAATAGATCGAGACTTTATGACCACCCTGTATATCTGAGAACAGTATGCTGTGTACATAGTCAGGTGGTACATAACCATACCACAAGAGGACGCCACCTTCAGGGCATACTTCACGCCATGCGCCTCCCAGTTCCCAATAATCGCCTTCAGAGGGCGATCACACTACGGTACCAAATTCTACTTCCACCACGAGCCCGGCAACTAGTCATATCCACCCCCTCATAGTGTTATCAGCCGCCGGCCGGGGTGGCCGAGCGTTCTAGGCGCTACAGTCTGGAACCTCGCGACCGCTACGGTTGCAGGTTCGAATCCTGCCTCAGGCATGGATGTGTGTGATGTCCTTAGGTTAGTTAGGTTTAAGTAGTTCTAAGTTGTAGGGGACTGATGACCTCAGAAGTTAAGTCCCACAGTGCTCAGAGCCATTTCCTTTTTTTCCCAGCCGCCACAAAGAGCGCTGAACACTGGGATTACATTCCCTTCCGCGAAGTGGAGATACTTCCGCCAGTCGTGGGTAAAGGAAGACGTGCCTCTGACACTCGTCCAGTTCTGTAACAACAATAGTGTCAACAGTTCCTGACTCAGCATAGTCGTATGGCGTCATTGGTTAGAAGAGGCCGAAGCGGAGGTTCAGTCGCCTAATTGGAGAGGTTTTCCCGATCTTTCGTGCCCGCAGGCACCTTTTCTCCCTGAAGTATGAGAGCTGTGTGCGTAAGTGTATCCGTTAAGGGTAGGTGACTGTAATGTGTACACACACACACTACAGCCACCTACCCTTAACGGATACACTGTTTCATGTTCGTATTGGAGAGGATAAGTGAATGGAGAGGATGAAACGTGGTAACGGAACATAGTCTACTCCTGTCGAAGAGCACCAAGGGGGTCTTCGAGCTTAACGTCTCCATCCGACTGATGGATCACCATCAATAGCGTCACACCCCCTCACTCCACGAGACACAGCGGAAAAGTTTGGAATTCAATCCACGACTATGTTGCAAAGAGTGGTGATCAGGGACTTTACACCACAACCCCTCCTGTCTCCCCCGCCGTGAAGACAAACGGAAAACTGTCAACGGCGCATGATGTACCAGGACGGTCACCCTTCCAAGTACTGGCCACCCCCGATGGCGCTTAACACCGGTGATCTGCCGGGAACCGGTGTACACACCTCGGCACGGCCGTTGACTGCAGACCAAGCGAAATGCAGCGACAGTTCAGTTCGTGCAGTTCTCTCAATTGCTGTCGCAGGTCAACGCTTGCACCAGTCACAGCTGCCGACGTGGATAACACTTGCAGTCCCAATAGAAAGCCGCTACTTACGGAGTCATAGGGTCAATTTGACGCCGAGTGACTGCCAAGTTACATTTCGTGTTACGTGGGAAATTTATTAGATGGCAGAGACAGTATTCTGTTAGAACTCATTAGATTAATTAGCTCACTTTAATTGTGTTAGGATTAGTTAGGGAAAATCTTCAGTAACTGCCACGGCGAACGCTACAAGAAAATCTAAGTATTTCTCCTCAATAATTTGCATAATAAATTCTATTTATTGCTTCTGATTGTACTGCCATATCACGAGGGTGGTTTGAAAAGTTCTCGGAACGGAATAGAAAAGAAGAACTTACATCACTGAAACTTTTTTTTTATTTTCCAGTGTAGTCTCCTTGTAGATTAATGCACTTGGTGCAACGATGTTCCAGTGTCTTGATCCCATCTCGAAAACGAGTTACCTCCAGGCCTGCAAAACAGTTGTCAACTCTGGCTATCAATTCTTCATTTGAAGTGAACCTTCGTCCAAAAAGAAAAATTTTCAGTTTTGGGAAGAGGTGGAAGTCTGACGGAGCCATATCAGGTGAATAAGGCGGGTGTGGCAACAATTCATACCTTAGTTCGTGTAATTTTGCCATGGTGACGGCACATGTGTGTTGGCGCGCGTCAAAAGTAGCGGCACCCATCTTGCAGATAATTTTTTCATTTCGAATTCTTCAGTTAAAATGAAATATACCCTTTCAGATGACATCTGGCAAGCGTGAGCAATTTCACGCACTTTCAGTCGGCGATCCTCCATGACCATTTTGTGCACTTTTGCAATTATTTCTGGAGTAGTGACACATCTTGGCCGACCACGGCGCGGATCATCATCTAAGCTCTCCCAACCAAATTCAAATTCATTTTTCCTCTTGGAAACCGTTGAATATGAAGGAACAGAGCCCCCAGTGCATTCTGGAAATCGTTTAGAATGTCCTTTGCTTTCATACATTTCGTTACGAAGTACCTAATCACTGCTCGAATATCGATTTTTCCCATCTTCGCAAATCACTACGCGGAAAGTCATCGAGTAAAACAGTGATTTCTGGCGTTCCCCAAGGTAGTGATATAGGCCCTTTGCTGTTCCTTGTCTATATAAACGATTTGGGAGACAATCTGAGCAGCCGTATTCGGTTATTTGCAAATGACGCTGTCGTTTATCGACTAGTAAAGACATCAGAAGATCAAATGAAATTGCAAAACGATTTAGAAAAGATATGTGCATTGTCCGAAAAGTAAACTTCGGTTACACGATAAATCAGTCTAATCTAAAAGCCGTAAATTCAACTAAATACCTAGCAATTACAATTACGAACAACTTAAATTGGAAGAAACACATAGACAATGTTGTGTGGAAGGCTAACCAAAGACTGCGTTTTATTGGCAAGAGACTTAGAAAATGTAACAGACCTACTAAGGAGACTGCCAACACTACGCTTGTCCGTCCTCTTTTAGAATACTGCTGCGCGGTGTGGGATCCTTAACAGATAGGACTGACGGAGTACATTGAAAAAGCTCAAAGAAAGGTAGCACGTTTTGTATTATCGCGAACTATGGGAGAGAGTGTCACAGAAATGATACAGGATTTGGGCTGGACACCATTAAAAGAAAGGCGTTCTTCGTTGAGAGGGAATCTTCTCACGAAATTCCAATCACCAACTTTCTCCTCCGAATGCGAAAATACATTGTTGACACCGGCTTCTATAGGAAGGAACGATCATCACGAGAAAATAAGGGAAATCTGAGCTCGTTCTTTCCGCGCGCTATTGGAATAATAGAGAATTGTGAAGGTGGTACGATGAACCCTCTGACAGGCACTTAAATGTGATTTGCAGAGTATCCATGTAGATGTAGATGAAACAATAACAGAGCCACGTCACCTCCACAGCTCTCTTCCACGACCACTGACTAAGAACTCGCTGCCCTCTCGTGGTGATTCCGAGAACTTTTCAAACCACCCTCGTGTGATCTAGAGCCTCCATGTGCAATATATATTTTCCAAGCGTGCGTATGCTGCCACCTTTTATTGAACTATAGTAGGGGGTTTGTTCCTGCTAACGTGGACACTGAGTTGCATGAAGGTTTGATTACAACACAGCATCTAATGCAGTTACTATGTGCACACAACAAACATGTATTTCAAGCCAATGAGGATGCTTCGCAGATCAAAAGAAGCGACACGCTTATGGCATAAAAACAAACAGCACAGACGTACAAAAACCTCCAAGATGATGTTAGATATAATTATATAGAAGCAATTAAGTAACGACAGAATTAAAGATTACTGGGCATTATTCCGTTGATGCCCATGGATCCTTTTTTTTTTTACGTTTTAATCTTTCGCTACTTACATATTTCTTTTAGTCCAATGGCAATCACAGATCAGAGGTTCGACTTGCAGAATTACTGCTCAGGTTAAGATTCATAATCTTTCGCGTGCATCTCGTGTAATGATGCAGACGGCCAAATTACTGAAATACAACTCAATAGCAAGGAGGTTTGTTAGTGTAATGTGCTAGCTCAGATGCAAACAGTGCAGAGGCTTGTAGGATGGGGGCTATACTGTTTATTACGAGTAATCAGTTACGACTTCCCAGTTCCAACCAGGTAATATGTTCCATAAACCTACTGATTATTTAATAGGTCCCATAGCTAAGTACGTTGAAGCTGGTGAAATAGTTGCGCTATAGTAGCAACTGATTTAATTGTTTTATGTGATTGGAAAACTCATTCTTAATTTCATCGTATAGAAGACGTACAGAAATAAACTACCAAGCTGTCTAAACAATGTATCCATGCTTCCTTAATAATAAGAAGTTTTGTTTAAAAACGAACTGCTCTTTATGTGCTTCATGCCTTACAGGTAGTAGAGCTAACTTTGCCTTTGTAGGAGCTGATTTGAAGCTTCGTGGCAGATTAAAACTCTGTGGTCGGATCAACTGACTGGGGTATTCAAACAAGACTCACGACCCGCCCAAACTTCAGAGACGTTCTCCAGTACACTCCGCTGCAGACTGAAAATTCGTTCTGGAAACAATCCCCCAGGCTTTGATTAAGCAATGTCTTCGCAATGTTTTTTGTTCCGGGAGTGCTGTTTCCGCAAGACATGCAGGAGAACTTTTCCGAAGTTCAAACGGTAGGAGACGAGGTATTGGCGGAAGTAAAGTTGTGATGACGTTTCGTGAGTTGTGGTTGGATAGCTCAATGGTAGAGAATTTTCCCGCGAAAGGCAAAGATCCCAGTGCGGCATACAGTTTTAATTTCACTGTAGTACGCGGGAACAGGACTACTAAGAGGAATATACAACACAACAGACTAAGAGCTGTAGGCATGTCATAGCATGCGTGACAGGGCTCAGTAGTAATTCTGGTCACGAGGTGTTTTTCCGGAGGCGGGGTTTTCGTTCCGGTTGAATAGCGATCGAGGGAATTTCAAATAGCTGGCCTCCGTGGTCTAGGGACGGAGAAGTTTATGACACTTGTACGGAGTGACAGTTGTGCGGAGGTGGAATGCGCTTAACTTCGGTGATCTGAAGGGTACAGGTGTTACCACTACGGCACAGCCGTTGGTGATATTCATAATACCTGCCTGAAAAAAAAAAAAAAAAGAATCACCTACAAGGGGTGGAGGAAACGAAATGAAACACACGGGATAAGAGGATATGTGATGTTATTTCAGTGATTACAAATTCGAGGCAAATTTACGAAGATCTTGGCAGTATGGCATGCATGCATGCACTGCTTCCGTTTGGGATGGGAGTCGTAAATCCGATGCATTCTCTGCTGAGGGAAGTTGGGCCACAGCTGTCGTAACTGGTCCATGATATCCTGGTGCTGGCATTGAGACAGAATTGGCGTCCGGTCTGGTTCCACACTTTCTATCGGGCACAGATCTGGGGTCTTGCTGGCCAAGGGAGTATCTCAAATTCTTTCATACAGTTCATATAAGCACGTGTAGTGTGTATACGAGCATGGTCCTGTAGAAGAATTGAACCACATTAATGCCGCATGACGCACCATGTCCGTCACGCACTATTGTGCCGTCAGAGTTCCCTCAGTCATTACAAGCCGTGACCAGAAGTTATACCCGAAGGCTCTTCACACTATGACACCAAGAGTTATACCGTTGTGTTTCTCTAAAACATTGGAGGAATGGGACATCTGGGCAGCCCGCCGCCGTACGTGTCCACGATTGTCACCGGTGGTAGTGCTGAAGAGAATGCAACCCCATTCATCATCAGTCCATGCTTCCCAGCCATCTCACCACTCCAAACGCAGCCTTTTCAGTTTTGGTGTTAATTGCAGCCTACGTGTCAAACGATAATTGGCAGTCCGGTTGCTGCTAGTCTCTGATCAATGGTGCGCGATGACACAGAACTTGTAGGGAGTCAGTTACTTGTGCTCAAATGGCAGGCACAGGCGTGAAGGGGTTAAGATGTGCTTGGTGTACAGTACGACGATCCTTCCTTGTGGCGGTCAAACGTAGTCAATTGAAAACTTGACGACGAGTATGCCTGCACTCACGTTTCCATACAGTCCAACATCGAAACACTGTGACATCCGAATGCCCCACAGTCCGGGATATTTCACGATTCGACCAGCCGGACAATTCAATTCCCACAATGAGGTCCTTTTAAAAGTTTTAAAACTCTGTCAGTTGCTGCTAACGCTGTCTCACACGGATATGCGGCATATCCGTGTCCTTCGAAGTGATCACTCAACATCTGGCGCTGTTCACGCCCCTTGTTGCTGTTCTACTTGCTACAGAGAATCGCAGAACTAATAATAATAATAATAATAATAATAATAATAATAGTAATGGCGTGTGACGAGGGCCCCCCATCGGGTAGACCACTCGCCTGGTGCAAGTCCTTCGATTTGACGCCACTTCGGCGACTTGTGCGTCGATGGGGATGAGATGATGATGATTAGGACAACGCAACACCCAGTCCCTGAGCGGAGAAAATCTCCGACCCAGCTGGGAATCGAACCTTCTTTTTTTTGTAACCATATATATTTATTTAAATATATTAACAACGATACATTTAAAAAATGACATTTTATTCTATTAACCTATTATCCCGAGGGGGAACCTGTTCCCCTACCGGGCGCGTCCCCAGGTGGCGGATAGGGGAAAGCTCTACAGATATGTAGGGTAGGTGGGAAATAAAATACCACCCGTGGACCAACACAGGACCAGAAATCCAAAGGCGACTGTCTCACATTGGGCGGTCTTTGGTCAGCGTCTGTTCCCCAGGTTAGGGGCGGCTGGGAAAAACCTCCAGGGCTAACAACCGTGGTTGTAAATTTGTGGCTCGAAGAGTCACCCCTTACATAATACTATCAATCATGGAAGAGTGTAATGTGAAACAAATTACCCCAGGTGGACAATCCACCGCACCAAGGTGCGCAAGCAGACCATCGGATTCTGGGGAGTCTGCAGCATTGCACAGAGATGAATCGGGACATGATAAGACATCAAGCAAATTGAAATGTAAAAAAACAAGTTACATAGCTACTTTCAATGTAAACTCTCTTTTAAAAACAGGAAAATTAAAACATCTTACAGATACCCTCAAACATCATATAATACTCATAACATCACTACAAGAAACTCGATACATAGATGAAAACAATTTTGATTCCGGAGGTTTCAGAATATACAAAGGAAAGGTAGGCAAAAGAATAATGAAAAACACACCCCACCTCGGAACGGGCTTCATAATAGATAAAAGTATTTTAGACTCCATTATCAGCTTTCAATCACAATCGGAAAGACTCTCCACACTCACTTTTAAATCTGCTAATAGAGTATACACAATTGTGAATGCACATGCCCCCATAAATGAAGACAATAGGAAAAATAAGGAAAAGGTGGAACGTTTTTGGGAACAACTAGATGACGTGGTGCAAAAGATCCCAGACAAACACAACATCATACTTACGGGGGACTTCAATGCTCAAGTAGGAAAAGAGAAGAAATACAAAAATATTGTTGGAAACTACCCAGCGCACAATAGAACTAACCAAAATGGAGTCAGATTAGTAGAACTCTGCCAAGCGCATGGCTTGATCCTGAAATCCACAGCCTTTAAGAGACTACCCAGAAAACAGAAGACATGGACCTCACCAAACCCACACTTGGGTGAATTTCAACTTGATCATGTGGCGATAAAATGGAAACACCATACAGAAACACAAAATGTTAAAGTACTCAGAGGAGCAAACTTGGATTCTGATCACTATCTTTCTAAAATAAAACTCAAAATTATCCCCAAAAGGAAAGATAGAAACAGTAAACCCAAAAGCAGAAGATACGATCCAGAAAAGATAATGAATTCGAAGGAGTTTCCCCTCGCGACTCAAGATATAAGGAACCAAAATTGGGATCAAATGAAGGAAAGCCTACTAACCAAAGCTGAACAAATAGCACCTATAACCAAAATCAAAAAACACGCATGGTGGACAGAGGAATGTGACAAACTTATTGAGCAAAGAAAGAAAGCATGGCAACAGATGCAATCTCAGAAAAATGAATATAATAGGCAAAATTTCCTGAGTGTAAGAAAACTAGTGAGTAAAAACCTCAAAAGAATTAAAAAAGCACAAGAAGATCAACTCCTTTTGCAGATCAACGAAGACTTCAACAAAAACAAGACTAGGAGCTTTTACAGAACTTTTAAACAAAAAATAACCAAGTACAGCCCACCGACACTCCAATTACAAGATAAAAATGGTAATATTGCACACAACAACAGGGATAATTGCAAAATTTTGAGAGAATATTTCAGAAACCTTCTCAACTGTAAAGAACCAATTGAAAAAATGGATTTCAGCAACTCAACTTCAACAAGTCCTAACTCAGAACCACCCACCGTCGAGGAACTACAATCAATCATTTTGAATCTCAAAAACTATAAGGCTTCGGGAGAGAACCAAATTACAGCTGAACTGTGGAAAAATGTCATTAGAAATGCCATAGAATCTCTCCAAAACATATTTGAAGAAATATGGAAAACAGAAAGAATTCCGGATGAATGGAAGATGGCCCTCATTCACCCAATTCATAAGAGGGGATCCAGAACAGACCCCAACAATTACAGAGGGATTTCGCTCCTTGACGTAACATACAAAATACTGTCTAAAGTCCTTTTGAACAGAGCAGAACCCCAGCTAGATTGTCAACTTGGAGAATACCAGGCAGGCTTCAGAAAGGGAAGATCCTGCCCAGAACAAATTCTAAACCTCAAAAATCTTATGGCCTACCAAAAATCGAGAGCAAAAGCGTATGTCATCACATTCATTAACTTTCAAAAGGCGTACGACTCCATAGACAGGGAATCTCTAATCTCCATATTAAAAGAATTGAACCTAGACAATAAAACTACAAACCTAATTAGAGAAACCATCACCAACACATACTCCAAAATTAAATTTATGGGAGAACTCTCAGACCTATTTGAGATAAAAACTGGAGTACGACAAGGTGATGGACTCTCTCCATTGTTATTTAACTGTGCCCTAGAAAAAATAGTAAGAGAATGGAACAAGAAAATCAATAGTGGAATCCGACTAGGAACAAAAAACAAAGGCATCAAGGATAATTGCCTAGCATTTGCAGATGATATGGCCCTACTAGCTGAAACATGGGAAGAAGCCAAAGAACAGATCCTCGAATTACAGAAACAAGCAGAGAAAATAGGCCTTAAAATTTCTTTTGAAAAAACCAAAATAATCACAAATATAAAAAAGCCAATCAAATATCTTAAAGTAAGAGACCAAAAGATCGAAATTGTTAAAGAATTCAAATATCTTGGTGAATGGATTAGCTGGAACGCCCTTGAGAAAAAAGCAATAGAATTAAGAAGAAACAAAGTTGAACTAGCCTTTCAGCTTACTAAAAATACTTATAATAAAAAGTCCCTCTCATGGAATTCAAAAATAAAACATTACAACACTGTCATTAAACCAGAAGCACTATATGCAGCTGAGACATTATCTATCACTAACCATGGCCCAATTGAAAGGCTAGAGATCAAAGAAAGAAAAATATTGAGAAAAATTTTAGGCCCCAAATTTCATAACGACAAACTAATTCATACCAAAAATGAAACACTCTACAAAACCACAGAAAAACTTTCGGATACAATGAGGAAAAGAAGAATTCAGTTTTATGGGCACATTCTCAGAATGAACCCAAATAGACTTACAAAAAGAATGTTTGACTACTTCAGGAATAAAAAATCCAAACCAAATTGGTTTATCCAAACAGAGAAAGACTTAAGAGAACTACACATCACAGAAAAAATGCTCACAGACAGGACCGCAAAAATGATAAGCAAAGACAGAAAAGAGGGATTCCAGCTCCAAAATAGAAAGAAAAGAACGATTGTCATCTCTGATGAGGAAAGAAAAGCAAGATCAGAAAGAATGAAGCAGTACTGGGCGAAAAGAAAGGCACAGAACACACAGAAGTGATTGATTCAACGTACCCCAAAGTTGGGTGAAACGAAGAAGAAGAAGAAGAACCTATTATATTCCTAGTGTTGGTTAATATTACTTTCATTTTATATGTTTTCGTTTTTATATTTTCCTCTTTCGTTTTTCTCTTATTGTTGTTCCTTAAACCCTTTTACATGGCCATTTGTCATTTTTTTGGGGGGGGGGGGGGGGGGGAGTAGACATTGCAGGACAGGCATAACAGTTTATGTTTAGCATCGACACATTGATTTTGAGTTCATGTGTCTGTATGTGATGCACTTGTGATGCCACAGGCACATTGTGTATTCTGGTTTGATCTCTTCCTCTAGTTAACACTGTTAAGTGGGACAGTATGAGGGAAACGTCACCATGATAGATGGAGCAGAAGTGGAAGAAACTTTTTTACATATACTACAGATTATACCTAAATTGAAGAAGAGAGAAAATTTTGTCATATTACATAAGACAAGCAGAAGGGGAGTGTGAGTAAACAATAGAATTTTATAGGCACAAAGTAAAGGAAATCATTTAAGAAATAATAATAATAATAATAATAATAATAATGAGTAGTTGGCACTTTCCACTAAGTAATGCTTGTCTCCTAGTCAGTATAGTACAAATAATGGAAAAAAAATTAATTAAAAAAAAAAAACTGGTAGTACTACTGGTCATACTTTTGACACTGTTTTGGCTGCGAGCATGACAGATGTTTGGTGAGAAGCACTTTGTATCACTGATTTCACTTTATACTACTATACTTCACTATTTGATGCGAGAAGAAAAAGCACTTTATCTTTTGTGTTGCACTTGTTCGCTATCACTGCACACGTTCTTCTTGTGGTGAGTGTGGTGAGGTGGCTGGTGGCGGTGCTGAGGGTCACAGGCTGGGAAGGACTCTGGCGATTGCTGTCTGCAGTGAAATCTGCACGAAGTTTTTGAAGTTCTCGTGGTAGCGCCTGTGCTCCTCCCAGAGGTCCATCAGGAAGGCCAGCTGGTCGGTCTGTCTCCGCACTACGATGGCGTGTGCCTTCATGGCGAGGATCCAGAGAGTCGCCAGTCGCTTGGGTCGTGGAAATGGGTTGACGTCTGGGGCGGTGACTGCTTCCACTGTGATGATTCCCGGCGCCGTTCTGTTGATGTGGGCCACCATCTGCTGGCACGCTTTCCAGATGTTGACGGCATTCCCGCAGGTGAATCGGTGCTCGAGGGTGTCGGTCATGCCACATACGTCACACTTGTCACTTGCGACGAGTTTTATCTCCGCCAGTCTTTGGTTGGTTGGTACCGTTCTGTTAACTATTTTGTACCATGTCTTCTTCGCATGTTTAGGCAACACGTTTTCCGAGACAATCCCCCATATTTGTTTCCAATTGTATTGCGGGAGTTTGTGTTCAATTTTGTTTTTTGTCGGCTTCCCCCTGAGGGCCCAGTATATTCTCTTGGCTGTTCTGTGGCTGGGGTTCGCCACGGTGTCCAGAACGTAACTGACGTGTCGCATTCTGAAGGGAATGTGCATCGGGTCGCCTGGCGCTTCTTGGGATGCGGGCTTGTATCTTCAAATTATCTTGGCTGTGACGCTGTCAGGGTTTTTGTCCTGGATGGCGAGCGTTCGTTTCAGTAGAAGGGCTGCACATTTGGTCTTTATATCAACTAGACCTAGTCCCCCTTCTTTCGTTGATGGCGAGCACGTTGCTTGCGCCACTTTGAATATATTTCGACGCCACAACAGGTAGTACACTGCGCTCGTTAGTGCTCGCGCAATTTCTGTCGGGATGCTTAAGATTTGCGCCAGGTACCATGCTTTCGGCAGGATCGTCGTGTTTATCAGTTCTTTTTTCTGGTGGATTGTTAGCTTCCGGTTCGCGTGCTGTCTGGAGAGATCTCTTATGGTGTGTAGCACGTCCCTCCAGTTGTATGCGGCCATTCTAAGTGGACAAGACTGTATATATATTCCAAGAACTTTATGGCTTTCTGCTATTTTATACCACTGGCTGTCTGGTTTGAGTCGTTGATTCCCTATCGGCAGTAGCACTGTTTTTCTGGGGTTGGTTTGGGCGCCTGACGTTTTTTGGAATGTGTTCATGATGGTTTCTACTCTTCCAATATCTTCCTGGTCTTCAATAAAGGTACCTAGGTCGTTAGCGTAGGCTATACCTGCTATTGCTTTGTCTTCTACGGAGAATCCTCTGATGTCATTTGTGAGTTTCCGCAGCAGTGGGTCCAGTGCTATAGCGAATAGAGCCATTGACAATGGACAGCCTTGCCTCACGGATCTGTCCAGTTTTATCAGTTTTGTTTTCCAACTATTGATTATTACTGTCGATCTCGCAGTACTTGGTATCTTCTGGATGATTGTGACGAATTTTTGCCCGAAACCGAGTCTATTTAGTGTCTCTACGAGATATTTGTGGTCGATCCTGTCGAAGGCTTTGTTGAAGTCCACCGAAATTATGGCACCTGCGCTTCTGATGGTGGCTGCCTGTACTATTATGTCCCTGTAGGTGCATGTGGCGTCAAATATATTTTTCTCTGGTACCGCACATGTTTGCCACGGACTGATGACTTTCCTCATCGCCGATTTCAGGTTGTTTGCAGTGCATTTCGCTATTATTTTATAGTCGGCGTTGAGGATCGTAATCGGACGAAACTCTTCAACGCGGCGGGCGGCTCTCTTCTTAGGGATGAGGGTTATGGTTCCTTCGGTCAGCCCAGGTGGAATTTCCGTCCCATCGAGTATCTCGTTCACCATCTCCGTGAACTGCCTAGCACGTCCCAATACGCGAGGTAGAACTCGAGCGGGATGCCGTCGGCGCCGGGTGCTCTTCCTCTGGCGCTGGTCTTCATCGTTTCTTTGATGTCATCCACGTCGACATTTTCTGTCAGCAACGCCCTGTCTGCGTCTGTGAGCACGCTCCTTGTCTGCTGGAGGATTTCAGCAGTTGCCGCGTCGTCTGTCGCTTCTCGACGGAACATGTCTCGGAAATAGTCCTCAATGTGGTTTGTTAACTCCGTTTTCGTCGTGAGCGTCTTTCCCTGCTTGTCCTGAAGCTCACTTACGCACTTTCCTGCGCCTCTCTCCCTTTCCCTATTTAGGTGGTGCACGGTGAGTGGCTCTTCATCCACCTCGCCATATGTTTTGCTTCTGGTGAGGACGCCACTTATTTGCTGTTTCTTTATTTGAAGGAGTTTTGCCTTGATTCTCCATACTCGCGGCAAGTATTTCTGGTCGTCTGCTGGTGCGTCGAGTGCCTCTTTCAGGCACTGCTGGTAGAACTCGGCCGTGGTTCGCCTCCAGAATGACTTTTCCGCGCTGTATCTTATCAACAGGCTGCGCATTGTCGGCTTCGCTCGTGCCAGCCACCACTCGGTCGTGCTGCTGTAGCGTGCGCGCTGTGCCAGGCATTCTTGCCACGTTTCCACTATTTGCTTGCGCAGTTCCGCGTCCTGCAGGTGTTCCGTATTTAGCTTCCACGTGCTTCTTGTGCTGACGTTCTTTCCTTTTTGGAGATGCGGGCTGCATTCGTAGCTGCAGTGGTCCGAAAAGATGACAGGATAGACTTCGACGTGCGCTACATTTTTAGTTGCTGCTCTGCTGACATATACAGGGTGAGTCACCTAACGTTACCGCTGGATATATTTCGTAAACCACATCAAATACTGACGAATCGATTTAACGTACCCTACAGAAAGAAGTCCAGAGGTGTAAGATCAGGAGAACGGGCTGGCCAATTTATGCGTCCTCCACGTCCTATGAAACGCCCGTCGAACGTGTACCTCACCCCTCATGGTAATGTACATGTGCGTCAGTGAAAAAGACCAATAAAAAGGTGTTAGCATGTGGATGTAATGTGCTGTTCCAGTCTCTTCTGTGCCTAAGGTCCATCACCGTTCCCTTTGGATCCCTACGTAATTCGGTGCTCTCCGATATACACGATCGAACAGCGGAGGAGTGGTACTCAAGCGTCAACTTTAGGTTACAATATCTCCGGATGTAATTAACATTTTACAATGCAACAAACGGCACTGATTACGTATTTGTTTATATGTTCAGATGTGCTAACAAAACTAACGAGGTTCCATTTAAAAAAACGTAGGTTGTAAGTAGACTGTATACGTTTTTTTATTGGTAACGCCACATAGCGCTCTGTATGAAAATCACTGGCTGTGCTGTGTGCAGTCTGTGGCTGGTTTGCATTGTTGTTGGCTATTGTAGTGTTGGGCAGCTGGATGTTAACAGCGCGTAGCGTTGCGCAGTTGGAGGTGAGCCGCCAGCAGTGGTGGATGTGAGGAGAGAGATGGAGGAGTTTTGAAATTTGTAATACTGGATATCATGAACTGCTATATACATTATGACTTTTGAACACTATTGAGGTAAATACAATGTTTGTTCTCTATTAAAATCTTTCATTTGCTAACTATGCCTATCAGTAGTTAGTGTCTTCCGTAGTTTGAATCTTTTATTTAGCTGGCAGTAGTGGCGCTGTATTTCAGTAGTTCGAGTAACGAACATTTTTGGTGAGTTAAGTGATTTGTGAAACGTATAGGTTAATGTTAGTCAGGGCCACTCCTTTGTAGGGATTTTTGAAAGTCAGATTGCGTTGCGCTAAAAATATTGTGTGTCAGTTTAAGCACAGTCATGTATAATTGTTCTAAGGGGACGTTTCAAGGTTTGTGTTAAAAAACATACTTCAGTGCATTTTTTTATAGTTTGTATTAACCAATTACACTAGCCCCTCTCCTCACGTTCGGTCTGTGGAATCGATTCTTCAGTATTTATTGTGGTTTACGAAATATATCCAGCGGTAATGTTAGGTGACTCACCCTGTATACGGTCCAGTCTGCTTTTACCATTTTTGTGGTGGTATGTAAATTCAGTGTGTGTTGGATGGAGAAGGCACCACTAATCTTCTATTTTTAGTCGTCGGATCAGTTCTCGCAGTTCTGTTCACATGTTTGCTACGGGGATTTGGTCTTCAGCTATGGCGACACAGTTAAAATCTCCTCCAATGATGATGTTGTTATTGTTCTGCATCAGCAGTTCGGCTACTTCATTATAGAAGGTGCTTCTTGCTCGCTTGTTGTCTGTGCCAGAAGGTGCGCATATGTTGATAAAGAGCGTCTTTTCTATGTTTAGCGCTATGCCTCAGCCGCTTGACAACATTTTAGTCCCGCCAAAGTCGATCCCGTTCCGTACCATTATTGCCGTACCGCATTGGGATTCTGGGTCTATATTTGTGATAGCCGCATATCCTGGTATCTGATTTATTTTAGTCGTAACCACTTCTTGCAATAGTGCAACGTCCGTTCTTCTATGGCGTAGGAAGTCCGTGAGGGCTCGAATTTTTAAAGGTGTGCTCATTTTATTTATGTCAACTGTGACAACTTTATAGATTGTATTTGTCTGCCTGCTCATTTAGTTTATCAGTCGGTGCTGTAGTCTGTGTCCATGTGGACATCTCTCTGGCTGTTTTCTCTTCGGTCTTGTGACGAACCCGGGCCCTTAGGATTGACAGTCTATCGCGCTGACCACTCAGCTACCGGGGGCGGACGCAGAACTAATCATTTACACTGAAGAGCCAAACGAACTTGTACACATGCATAATATCGTCTAGGACCTCCGCGACCACACAGAAGTTCCGCAACACAACGTGACATGGACTCGGCTTATGTCTGAAGTAGTGCTCGAGGGAACTGGCACCATGAATCCTGCAATGCTGTCGATAAATCCGTAAGAGTACGAGGTTTTGGAGATCACTTCTGAACAGCATGTTGCAAGGCATCCCAGATATGCTCAATAATGTTCATGTGAGGGGAGTTTGGTAGCCAGCGGAAGTGTTTAAACTCACAAGAGTGTTCCTGGAGCCACTCTGTAGCTATTCTGGATGTGTAGTGTGTCGCATTGCCCCACTGGAATTCTCCAAGTCAGTAGGAATGCACAATGGACATAAATCCAGGTGATCAGACAAGATGCTTACGTACGTGTCGCCTGTCAGAGTCATATCTAGACCTATCAGGGTTCCCATATCATTCCAAATGTACCCCCCCCCCCCCCCCCCATTATTACAGAGCCTACACCAGCTTGAATATTCCACTACTCAAATGCAGGGTCAATGGATTGATGGATTCATGAGGTTGTCTCCATACCCGTATACGTCCATCCGCAAGATGCAATTTGAAACAAGACGCGTCAGACGAGACGTGTTTCCTGTCATCGACAGTCAAATGTCGGTGTTGACGGGTCCAGGCGAGGCGTAAAGCTTTGTGTCGTGCAGTCATCAAGGGCACACGAGTTGGCCTTCGTCTCCGAAAGCCCACATCGATGATGTTTCGTTGAATGGTCCGCACGCTGACCTCCACGGATTCATGAGGTTGTCTCCAAGGTTGTCTCCATACCCGTACACGTCCATCAGCCCGCTAAAATTTGAAACGAGACTCGTTCGACCAGGCACCATATTTCCAGACATCCACAGTCCAGTGTCGGTGTTGACGGGCCCAGGCGAGGCTGCAGTCATCAAGGGTACACGAGTGAGCCTTCGGTTCCGAAAGCCCATACCGATGATGTTTTGAATGGTTCGGATGCTGACACTTGTTTATGGCTCATTATTGAAATCTGCAGCAATTTGCGGAAGGGTTGCACTTCTATCACTTTGAACGATTTTCTAAAGTCATCGATGGTCCCACTATTGCAGGATCTTTTTCCAGCCTCAGCAATATCAGAGATTTGATGTTTTACCAGCTTCCTGATGTTCACGGTAAACTCGTGAAATGGTCGTACGGGAAATTCCCCACTTCATCGCTACCTCGGAGATTCCGTGCCCGTCGCTCGCGCGCCGTCTATGAGACCACGTTCAAACTCATTTAAATCTTGATAACCTGCCATTGTAGCAGCAGTAACCGATCTAACAACTGCGTCAGACACTTGTTGCCTTATTTTGGCGTTGCCGACCGCAGCATCGCCATATTCTGGCTGTTTACATATCTCTATATTTGAACACGCATGCCTACACCAGTTTCTTTGGCGCTTCAGTTTATATACCAGCCAATGGTGCACACGTGTACAAAATTAGATAACCATCCAACCATACTTTATGTTGTGAATTGGCAGGAGCCAATTCACGGAGTTTGGAGGAAGCCGAAAAGCACGCGTTTACTCTCACGCAGACTGGCGTGAGGTCTGGAACAGGACAATGTAATTAATATAGCCAATAAGGTACGTTGCTGCTGGAATACTTAACTTTAATTCATAATTGGTGTACATCGCTCTTGACGGTACATTAATAACAATCTCAATATAAACTGGTAATGGCGCCTTGCTAGGTCGTAGCAAATGACGTAGCTGAAGGCTATGCTAACTGTCGTCTCGGCAAATGAGAGCGTATTTGTCAGTGTAGCTTCGCTAGCAAAGTCGGCTGTACAACTGGGGCGAGTGCTAGGAAGTGTGTCTAGACCTGCCGTGTGCCGGCGCTCGGTCTGCAGTCACTGACAGTGGCGACACGCGGGTCCGACGTATACTAGCGGACCGCGGCCGATTTAAAGGCTACCACCTAGCAAGTGTGGTGTCTGGCGGTGACACCACACTTTACACTTCCCAGCGTCGGAAGTCTTCCCACAAACACGTCACAAGCCGGCCGCGGTGGTCTAGCGGTTCTAGGCGCTCAGTCCGGAGCCGCGCGACTGCTACGGTCGCAGGTTCCAATCCTGCCTCGGGCATGGATGTGTGTGATGTCCTTAGGTTAGTTAGGTTTAAGTAGTTCTAAGTTCTAGGTGACTGATGACCATAGATGTGAAGTCCCATAGTGCTCAGAGCCATTTTTGAAACACGTCACAAACTTAACGACCTGATCCGCACGGTTGTAACTGCATTACTAAGTGTACTACACCTGTTAGTATAATCTGACCATTTTGAGTCCAGTAGTGGGGAAGCTCTTGAGAGGCTTTTGAGGCATAGCTTACCCAAAAGTTTAAGAAAAACTTACAATTACAGTTAGAATACAACAATGCGTGGATACAATATGCCTGTTTTGTATGTTACTACAGTTTCATTCGGTCCATCCATGGGTTAAGAGTTCACTGCGTTATGTATGCTATCCAGTGGAACAGTTCAGTGTAGGCTTCTTCTAGAAATAGCCTCTTGTTTCCACGTGGCAGCCGGCAGAACGGCAGGCAGTTAACGCGTTTCGTAGGAGCGTGGCTCTAAACAGGCTTGCCTCAGGCTTGCGTGTTGTTTCGCGGGCTGTTAAGTCCTGGTTTAACAAAACGTGTTTTAGTAGTATAATTTGTGAGTGCATGTGATTAACTGTTTATATTATGCCTTGTGCAGAGGGAATACGTGTGTCTTTATTTCGCCAGTTAGATGATAAACAATTTTCAAGCTGGACTTACGAATCAAACTGCGGCTATAAAGATAAGCGATTCACACAACACTTGGGCAATAAAATTTTTGATGGGAAACAAAATAGAAAATTTTAATTTTCTTGGTTTAAAAAGTATCCTTGGCTTACTGGTTGCTCTGTAACATATGAATTGTATTCTATATCTACATCTACATGGATACTCTGCAAATCAAGTGGTTCAAATGGCTCTGAGCACTATGGGACTTAACATCTGAGGTCATCAGTCCCCTAGAACTTAGAACTACTTAAACCTAACTAACCTAAGGACATCACCCACATCCATGCCCGAGGCAGGATTCGAACCTGCGACCGTAGTGGTCGCGCGGTTCCAGACTGAAGCGCCTACAACCGTTCGGCCACACCGGCCGGCCTGCAAATCAAATTTAAATGTCTGGCAGACGATTCTCTATTATTCCAATCTCGTATAGCGCACGGAAAGAACGAACACCTATACCTTTACCGAGCGAGGTGGCGCAGTGGTTAGCACACTGGGCTCGCGTTCGGGAGGACGACGGGACCGGCCATCCTGATTTAGGTTTTCCGTGATTTCCCTAAATCGCTCCAGGCAAATGCCGGGATGGTTCCTTTGAAAGGGCACGGCCGACTTCCTTCCCCGTCCTTCCCTAATCCGATGAGGCCGATGACCTCGCTGTCCGGTCTCCTCCCCCCACGACAACCCCAACCTATATCTTTCCGTACGAGCTCTGATTTCTTCTATTTTATCATGGTGATCGTTTCTCCTTACGTAGGCCGGCGCAAACAAAATATTTTCGCGTTCGGAGGAGAAAGTTGGTGACCGGAATTTCGTGAGAAGATTCCTCTGCAACGAAAAACGCCTTTGTTTTCATTATGTCCATCCCAAATCTTGTATCATTTCAGTGAAACTCTCTTCCGTATTTCGCGATAACACAAAACGTGCTGCCCTTCTTTGAACTTTTTCGATGCAGTCCGTCAATCCTATCTAGGGATCCCACACCGCTCGGCAGTATTCTAAGTGCATGTTACACATGTATTTTGCTTGTTGGATCTGAAATTGAAAAAGAATGGACGACAGCTTCTTTCGGAGTACGTGTGACAAAAAATGTTGACAGAAAAGGCGAGAAACTCCAGAATTCATAAAGACACCTTCAGAATGAAGAGAGTTTTCAGTTATTGGGTCATGGACGAATTGAACATTCAGTTTCTGAAGGAGCCAAACTTCTAGCCATTAAACGTAATGAAATTATGAAACAAAATAAATTCGGAATCGAGATACTTAGTGATGTTTGTTTCTTGGCCAGGTAAGATATTGCTTTCAGGTAACACTTCGGAGACGAAAGTACTAACAGCTGGAACTTTGGTGTAGGCAGGAACAGTTCATTCGCGATCACTTGCGGAGCACTTCTGGTTTGAAAGGAACATCAAACACAATTCAGAACGAGTTCATTTAATCGATTACAGACGTCATTAATGATCGCATTAAAGAAGAGTCACAGTCATGTGCGTTTGTTGAAGTGCAAGCGGATGAAACCGCGGATGATTCTTGTAAGTCACAAATCAGTATTATTCTCAGATTTTGTAAAAAAGATAATTCCATAGAAAGGTTTATTGGTTTTCAAACTGTTTCTAAAGACGAAACTACTCAGGATTTATCAGAAATTGTACCCAGTGTTTGGGGTGTTACTGACAAAATCCAAACCTAGGATGGAGCCTCATTAATGGCAGGTGAACATAGGGGCGTCCAAAATGCTGTTAGACAAAAATGCCCACGAGCTATATTTTTGCACTACTATGCTCATGAACTTAATCCGCTGCTCTTACATTACTCTAAAAATAACATAGCAGTTATTCTTTTCATTTTTTTAGGCATGTCCTCAAAGGGAACACAACTTTTAAAAAATAAAGGATTCAGATTGCCTCAAACATGTACTACACGCTGGTGTTTCAAGTCACGAGCTCTTCAGACAACACATCTGAAAGACCATGAGTTGAAAGACATTTTCCACAAAATCACCACAGATGATGAAGATTGGGATGCAGTGTAGTTCAACAGTGCTTCTAGCTTGCTTAGCATTCTTACTAAAACTCATTTCCTTTTCCTGCTTTGCGTTTACAAAGAAATATTTGTATATATTAACCATCTCTATGCATTTATGTAAGATAAAATTGCACGTAATGTTAGTAAGTGCCGTACTGAAACCAAGATGACCATCATTTTGTTGAAGTATATGAGATCAGAAAAAACTCTGGCCTTATGCATTGAATTTATATTGAAAATTAAGAAATTCCTCCAGCTGTATTCAAGGTGTCGATTTTTTTTGGCAACTAGTTTCAACGTTGTAACTACCTGTCTAAACTCCATACTAGTTACTAACCACCTTCCACAAGGAGCACGTCCGTATCTCACTACTGACTTCTGGTATCAGCCGCACGCAGTTGACGTCAAGTATATGGGCCTGAAGATGACGTTGTTACAACGTTGAAACTAGTTGCCAAAATAAAATCGACACCTTAAATACAGCTGGAGGAATTTCTTCATGCTTAATATAAATTTATACCAGCTGACGTCCCAGTGTCCTCCATTTCAACTAACGAAGATTATGCATTGAAAACTGTAACTCCA
This sequence comes from Schistocerca piceifrons, assembly GCF_021461385.2. Taxonomy (NCBI): domain Eukaryota; kingdom Metazoa; phylum Arthropoda; class Insecta; order Orthoptera; family Acrididae; genus Schistocerca; species Schistocerca piceifrons. The sequence goes on from NC_060149.1 coordinate 665,261,307, forward strand.
AATTTCGCAGTGAAATGAGAGTTAGTGAGCGTGACTTCCAGTCACTTAAGATGTTATGTTATGAGATCTATTATCATGGAAGTCTTCAAAGAGATCTTCAGAATATTCAGTTTATAGAGTTGCTTGATAAGAATCAGTTTGGAAATTATAAATCAAATTTCCCAGCAATGAGACAAGGCGGCCTTCTCACAACTTACTCATTCTTCAACAAAGAAAGACTGGAAAATGAGTTAGGAAACATTTATATTGACAAACATAAATACTTATCACCTGCAGACATCCTTAAATTCATAATGGACAATGATCTTTAAGATGTTTGCAACGAAGTAATAAAGCTTATCAAATTGATTCTTACATGCCCTGTCACTACAGCTTCTTCTGAAAGGTGTGTGAGTACACTTAAAATAAATAAAAATTGCCTTCGTAGTTCAAAGACAAATAATAGGTTATATTCACTCTGCACAATTACCACGGCGAAAAACCTGGTTAAAGAAGTTGCAAGTGATCATCAATTTAAAGGTATCGTGATTGATAACATTGCTACCAAAAGAAAGCGACGCATGTATAAAAAGATATAAGGTCAGCCTACCACAATTAATCCTTTAGCTTTGCCACTTGCGTCCACGCGTCGTTACTTCAACACCTGACCTGCCGCCCAGGGGAAAATAAGCGTTAATGGCTTGTTCTTGCCACATGTACTTGAGACTACTACCCAACCTAAAAAGTAGGACTTGTAATAGCCATAGTTATTAGTCTGCAAATGACGTAAATACTGATGTAATGGTGTTCAACACACCGTCCTGAGTCTAGTAGCAATATCTGCACTTATATCCGCTACTCCCTCTATATGTACCCTCTGTTTCTGTTACAAGTCTTCAGCACGTTTTCCTGCAATTTTTTAGCCCTTCATCACTATTATCCTTACCTTTACAGCACAGTTTTAAATTATTGTGGAGATTAGACGTACCTGCACTTGTGGCGTAGGCCAGCGAACAGTACCTACATATAGCTAAAATTTCGCCCTCCGCTCTTTCAAAAAACTGCCGAACAACCCGTTTTGGCATAGCAAAAAGTACTTATTTTCTGATTACAAATGTAACAATATTCTCAGATTAAACACTTTTGCGAGAACAATGCGCGAATCTATTATAGTTCGACTTATCTACTTCAATGTATGACACATGTATTAAAAGAATCAGTTTTCTTTCGTCGGTGGCCGACTAGTTCGTTTCCTCATCGCCTCCTACGATAACATTGACGGAGCGCAGTAGTCGTAAGCCTCGATTTGCTGGTCAGTTAACAGGATCCACCAACCAGCTACGCTCTAGTCAAATAATTGCATCCTCTGTTTACTGCAAGTTATAGGAAATTATCGGAGGGAGCGCGCTATTCAGAACTCTGAGTAACCCGCGAGTTAACCAGATCTACTCCAATGCACTTCTTACCTGTGCGGCCGAATGACTGCAGTGTTGAGTCCTTGGTCACTGTTACCGAACGACACGACAGTGGTCTGTGTGTTACAAATGTCCAAATGTCACAGGATCCGGCCTGGAAGACATTATTTACGCAACAGACATGAGTCAGTATCAGTATCATTTTAACAGTTACATCTAATATCGCCCGTTCCTATAATAGATGTACAAGTATGAGTGGACTTCAAAAACTAAGTTACACATGTCGCGCAACGCTAAGAACAGTGTGCAAAAAGAGTGGACCATTGTCAGGAGAGAATGCATGTTCTGGGTTTTTCACAGAAACACTTTTGGTGCGGACCGGAAAACAGATTCATCACACAGAGGGAGTGAAATGACGAGTCAACTGGAAACGTATTAAAGTACGCAGGACAGTATGATTCATTTGCGCAAAACGTCTAAATTTCACACTGATTCACCGTAAAATTCTGGCGGTATACGGAACACATCGCAGTACTCAAACGGCTGCGTGACCTAGGTGTTGATTTCTTTCGTCGAGGAACTGAATGACTGGTGACAAGATCCGAGCGTTGTTTACAGGCATTTGGTGACTATGGTGAAAGTTAATGTCATGATTGTGTGTCACTTTGAAGTGCAGTGCAGCATTCAATAAACATAGGCTGACCGGACATAACAATGTGTAACTTGCGATCTGAAGTCCCATCGTACCTTATACATGCATAGAAAACACCTGCCCGTGTATGAAGGATCACTTATGGGGAAACCTCTGTAACTGTGTAGCTTTTTTCTTTCTTTTCAATGTTTCTACAAAGTCCAGTATAGTTGGATTTTTAAAATGTGCATATACACTGAAGCGCCAAAGAAACTGGTCTAGGTATGCGTATTCAAATACAGAGATATGTAAGCAGGAAGAATATGGCGCTGCCGTCGGCAACGCATGTATAAGACAAGAGTCTGGCGCTCACTGCTGCAACAATGGCAGGTTATCGAGATTTAACTGTGTTCGAACGTGGTGCTATAGTCGGCGCACGACCGACGGGACACAGCATCTCCTAGAAAGCGATGAAGTGGGAATTTTCCCGCACGACCATTTCACGGGTTTACCGTGAATATCAGGAATCTAGTAAAACATCAAATTCCGATATCGCCGCGACTGAAAAAAGATTCTACAAGAACGGGACCAACGACGACTGAAGAGAATAGTTCAACGTGACAGAAGTGCAACCCTTCCGCAACTTACTGTAGATTTGAGTGCTGGGCCATCAACAAGTGTCACCGTGCGACCCTTCTAAGAAACATCATCTATATGGGCTTTCGGAGCCGAATGTCCACTAGTGTACCCTTGATGACTGCACGACACAAAGCTCTACGCCTCGCCTGGGCCCGTCAACACCGATATTGGACCGTTGGTGGTTCAAATGGTTCAAATGGCTCTGAGCACTATGCGACTTAACTTCTGAGATCATCATTCGCCTAGAACTTAGAACTAATTAAACCTAAATAACCTAAGGACATCACACACATCCATGCCCGAGGCAGGATTCGAACCTGTGACCGTGGCGGTCGCTCGGTTCCAGACTGCAGCGCCTAGAGCCGCACGGCCACTCCGGCTGGCGGGCCGTTGATGAATGGAAACATGTTGCCTGGTCGGATGAGTCTTGTTTCAAATTGTATCGAGCGGACGGACGTGTATTGGTATGGAGACAACCTCATGACTCCATGGACCCTGCATGTGTGCAGTGGACTGTTCAAGCTGGTGGAGGCTCTGTAATGATGTGGGGCGTGTGCAGTTGGAGTGATATGGGACTCCTCATACGTCTACATACGACACTGACGTAAACATCCTGATCAGCTGCATCCGTTCATATCCATTCTGCATTTCGATAGGCTTGGGCAATTCCAGCAGGACAATGCGACACCCCACACGTCCAGAATTACTACATAGTGGCTCCAAGAACACTCTTCTGAGTTTGAACACTTCCGCTGGCCACCAAACTCCCCAGACATGAATATTGTTGAGCATATCTGGGGCGCTTTGCAACGTACTGTTCAGAAGACATCTACACCCCTTCGTACTGTTACGGATTTATAGACAGTTCTGCAGGATTCATAGAGTCATTTCCCTCCAGCACTACTTCAGACATTAGTCAGTTCCATGCCACGTCGTGTTTCGGCACTCCTGCGTGATAGTGGGGTCCTATGCGATATTATCCACGTGTACTAGTTCTTCAGTGTATACGCCCGTAACATAAATCGTAGAGTGTGGAGGTACGCACTAATGAAGGATTAAGTCAGCGTCTACATCTACTTCTACACACATATTCCGCAACCCACCGTACGCTGCGTGGCGGAGGGTACCCTTACCACTACAAGCTATTTTCTTTAATGTTCCACTCGCAAATGGAGTGAGTGGGAAACGGCCGTCTATATGCCTCTGTAAAAGCCCTAATTTATATTGTCTTATCTTCATGGTCCTTGCGGATCCACGAAATTACAGGCCAATGTCCTTAACATCGCTTTGATGCAGAATTCTGGAACATATTCTCGGTTCGAATATAATAAATTTCCTTGACAGGGAAAAGCTTCGGCCCACGAATCAGCTCCGTTTGAGAAAGCATCGCATGTGCGAAACTAAGCTTGCTCTTTTCTCACAAGGTATACTGCGAACTATGGATGAGGGGCAACACGCAGATTCCATATTCCCAGATTTCCAAACAGCATTTGACACCGTGCCCCGTTGCACACTGTTGACAAAGGTACGAGCATATGAAATAGGTTCCCAGATATATCACTTGCTCGAAGACTTTGAGTGTTCGTCAGAGACAAGGATATCATCAGAAGTGCCCCAGGGAAGTATAATACGACCGCTATTATTTTCTGTATACACAAATGACCTGGCAGACATGATGGACAACAATCTAGGGCTCTCTGCTGATGACTCTGTGGTTACGGGAAGGTGTCGTCGTTGAGTGACTGTAGGAGAATACGAGATGACAGGCAAATTTTCTTGATGATATGATGAATGGCAGCTACCTCCTGTAAGTAGGCTGTTTAGGTTTTTATGTTGGTAACACCACGTAGCGCTCTGTATGAAAATCACTGATTGTGCTGTGTGCAGTCTGTGGCTGGTTGGCATTGTTGGAATATTCTCTATTGTAGTGTTGGGCAGTTGGATGTGAACAGCGCGTAGCGTTGCACAGTCGGAGGTGAGCCGCCACCAGTGGTGGATGTGGGGAGAGAGATGGCAGAGTTTTGAGAGCGGACGATCTGGACGTGTGTCCGTCAGAAAAAGGAAATTTGTAAGACTGGATGTCATGAACTGATATATATATATATATATATATATATTACGACTTTTGAACTCTATTAAGGTAAATACATTGTTTGTTCTCCATCAAACTCTTTCATTTGCTAACTATGCCTATCAGTAGTTAGTGCCTTCAGTAGTTAGAATCTTTTATTTAGCTGGCAGTAGTGGCGCTCGCTGTATTGCAGTAGTTTGAGTAAAGATTTTTGTGAGGTAAGTGATTCATGAAAGGCATAGGTTATTGTTAGTCAGGGTCACTCTTTTGTAGGGATTATTGAAAGTCAGATTGCGTTGCGCTAAAAGTATTGTGTGTTAGTTTAGTGATGATCAGAACAAGTAAAGACAGAAATGTCTGAGTACATTCGGTTTTGCTCAGCTGGTTGAAGGTCAAATAACGTAGAGGTTTACATGCAGAGTCAATATATAATTTTCCAAAGGGGACGTTTCACTCCGAATGTAAGTTAACGCAGGTGAGTAGGAAAAAAAAAACGCGTGATGTTCGAATACAGCATTAGTTATGTGCTCAGTAGCACAGTCGCGTCGTTTAAATGACTGGGCGTAACGTTACAAAGCAATATCAAGTACAATGTGCATGTGGGGATTGTATTAGGGAAGGCAAATGGTAGACTTTGGTTGATTGGGAGAATTTTGGGAAGACGTGGTTCATCTGTTGAGGAGACCGCATCAAGGATGCTAGTGCGTCCTATTCTTGAGTCTGCTCGAGTGTTTGGAATCTGTACCAGGTCGAATTAAAGGAAGACATGAAAGAAAGAGGCGGGATGCGAGATTTATTAGTAGGCTTGCTCAACACGCAAGTATTACGGAGATACTTCAGGAACTCAAATGGGAATCCCTGGAGGGAAAGCGGAGTTCTTATCAACAAACACTATTGAGAATATTTAGACAAGCAGTATTTGAAGCTGTCTGCAGAACGATTGTACTGCTGCCAACGTAAATTTCGCGTAAGCACTACAAAGATAAGATAAGAGAAATTAGGGCGCATACGGAGGCATATAGATAGTCCTATTTCCTTCGCTCTATTTGCGAGTAGAACAGGAAAGGAAATGACAAGTAGTGGTACAGGATACCCTCCGCCACGCACCTTAACGTTGGCTTGAGGAGTACGTATGTAGATGCAGATAGAGGACTGGATACCTCGCCCTGTTCACGTGTCTCCACTGTGGGCAGAGGCCGGGGGTATCCACGCAACCACTCTCACCACTGTCGTACACCAGAATATTTTTCTCTGCTGCTGAGAAGAGGAGGAATGCAGAAGGGATCCTTTATCAGATAAAGGAGCAAAGGACAAATGGATGTGTCTGCCGGACGTGAGATGCCGATGTGAAATGGATGATATCAAGTTTGGTAAGTGAAGCAACGCTTGCTGTGAGTGACTTTTGGAGTCTGAGATTGTTTTCCGGCCGAGAGTGAAGGAGATTTTAGCAGAGGAGAAGAGAATGACAAACGGACAGAACCCAGTTTATCTATTATTAACTGGCGACAGGGAGTTCGCGCAGTGAAGGAATCCCACCCACAATAAGGTCTGCGTGTGGTCGTCCAACCACAGGAATTGTAGATGGCACTGAACATTTAACAAGGATGATAAATAATAACTTGATTGGTTGGAGTAAAATATGAGTCCGCCATAGATGTCTGCATGGGTGAGGAGAGACAGGGCGAGGCACTTTCCACCTCTTGGAATTTGTCTTGAATACTCACGTAATTCTAGAAATAACTATTTCTGATTCTATAATCAAGGATTAACACAGTAGCATCAGTAAATAACATAGTGATCGGTTATTAGATTGTTCACGGGAAATTATACCGTTTTCCTGTTGTGGCAGCGGTTGCAGCGTTACTTCACAACCGTGGGGCCAGTGCATCTTTACAGGGCACTGATGAAATAGAATAGTCGATCTCATCTCTGTCGTTTCCATATACAGCCTTTAATGAGATACAGAAAGGAAGAGTTGCAACACCTAGCACCGTATAAACGTGGCAGCATTATACACTATGTGATCGAAAGTATTTGGACACCCCCAAAAACATACGTTTTTCATTGTGTTGCCATATGATGCCGGGTACTCCGTATCAGCGACCGCAGTAGTCATTAGACGTCGTGAGAGAGCAGAATAGGGCGCTCCGTGGTCAGGTGATTGGGTGTCACTTCTGTTGCACGTCTGTACGCGAGATTTCCACACTCCTAAACATCCCCAGGTCCACTGTTTCCGATGTGATAGTGGAGTGGAAACGTGAGGGGCTACGTGCAGCACAAAAGCGTACATGCCGACCTCGTGTGTTGACTTACAGAGACCGCCGACAGTTGAAGGGGTTGTAATGAGTAATAGGCAGACATCTATCTAGACCATCACACAGGAATTCCAAACTGCATTGAACAGTAGAAAAACGTTGTGGGGAGTGATGAATCACGGTACACAATGTGGCGATCCGATGGTAGGGTGTGGGTATGGTGAAGTCCCGGTGAACGTCTTCTACCAGCATGTGTAGTGCCAAAAGTAAAATTTGGAGGCGGTGGTGTTATGGTGTGGTCGTGTTTTTCATGGAGGGGGCTTGCACCCCCTGTTCTTTTGCGTGGCACTATCACAAAACAGGCCTACATTGAAGTTTTAAGCACCTTCTTGCTTCCCACCGTTGACGAGCAATTCGGAGATGGCGATTGCATCTTTCAACACAATCGAGCATCAGTTCATAATACACGGCCTGTGGCGGAGTGGTTACGCGACAATAACATTCCTGTAATGGACTCTCCTGCACAGAGTCCTGACTTGAATTCTATAGAACACAGCTTCGGGATGTTTTGGAACGCCGACTTCGTGCCAGGCCTCACCGACCGACATCGATACCTCTTCTCAGTGCAGCACTCCCCCAAGAAAGCTTCCAGCATCTAATTGAACGTATGCTTGCTAAAGTGGAAGCTGTCATCAAGGCTAAGGGTAGGCCAACGCCATATTGAATTCCAGTATTACCGATGGAGGGCGCCACGTGTCCGGATACTTTAGATCACATAGTGTATCTGCCCTCCCCCCCCCCCCCCCCTCCGCCCGTGGCCAATTCCCTCAAGAATAATCGCCTAGTAGGTTTGCATCTGACCCTTCAAGGGTTGCAGAGATTTCATTCAGTTTCATATGGTAGAAAGATTGTAGTAGAGTATGAAGAACACGGTCATGCTATACTGCAAATGTACTTAACTGTACTTCTTAGCAGGCCAAATATAGAAAAAAATACCAATTTCAGTGTTCACGAAAAGGAAAAAATGATGAAAAGTCGAAAAATTGTTTGGACCTAGTAAAACTATCTGATTCTTAAACCACATGAGTTGCAATCCTAAGCGAAATCCATCCGTAGAGTTATGATTTCTATGGTCCATTTGCCGTATCTACACAATAACGTGCCAAGCCAGGGAGACGAAGACCATTTTGGATGGGGCCTTCCCTCTTAAGAGTTGTTTCTAACAACCAGTTTGACGGCTGCTTTCCAAGGTTTCGAACATCTATATAAATAAGATATAAAAAAGATGTAAGGGCCTACTTGGGATATATTAGATCTACAACTTTACTTCCGCCGTTTTGCAATAGACAACAGTAGCGGCAAGTGCTGGTGTAGTTGGTAGGTAGTAAGTGTCATACAATAATCTTAGACGTTTTTAAACATAGCGCCATCAAAATATTAGTCGATTTTTGATTGCATCATAAAGTTATTGTCGATTGAATATTTCAACTTACGATTCTCGTCATTTGCTTTCACATGTAGGAATCTGATATTGAGGCTCATTAAATGCCGGGAAAGACCTATGCTGAGGCACCTATTAGTGAAACAACGTGCAGATAATAGTTCCATCGCTTCAAGAACGGTTATTTTGACGTCCAATTCCGGCATGGCGGTGGAAAAAAGAAGGTTTTCGAAACTACTGTAAGCAAGGGAAACAATCACAGGAGATCGTTATCGAAACCAGTCGATGCGTCTGAATCGAGCATTGAAAAAAAAAAACGGCCACAATACAGCCATAGACAGGAGAAGCCTATTTTGTAGCTACAATGCTCGATCCCCATGTCACAAAACCGGTCTAAAATGCTTGGAATTGTTGAAATGTAAAGTCCTACGCCGTCCGCCGTATTCTTCAGACATTGCTCCTTCTGACTACCACCTTTGCCGATCAGTGGTACACGGCCTGGCTGACTAGCATTTCTGGTCATATGATCAAGTGCGAAATTGGACCGACTCATGGATCTCCTCAAAACATGAGAGAAAGTAGGAGAGCGATGGACAATACTTTTAATCCTAATTTCTTGTAATTTTTTCCCCAATAAAGCCTCGAAATTCGAGAAAAAACGGCGGAGGAAAAGTTGTGTATCTAGTACTAATGAAATACGCTTACCTCTAAGGCATAGCAGTAACCTATCTTCAAAAAATATGACTGGATAACGATCAAAAGTTTAAGATGCAAAAGTTTTGTGTATTTCTTGTCAAATTTATTTCTTGGAGCACGACACGTTCTTAAAACCAACTAATCAGCTGTATCAAAAATGGAACTTTTGGAATCTTGCCCCCTCTCGGATAAATAGCATGGAGCCCATGGAGCCAGCTAATCGAGTGTATGACCAAGCCCAGGAAAAGAGCTCTGGAGAATGTGAGAACATCGTCCTGATGGACACTTGTGACCGAGAGGAAGAAGATAACACTTGTTGGAGAGCCGGGAAAGAGGAGACTTGTGATCTGGCGTCTCGGGATTGCCCTCTGCGTACGCTTCGCAAGGAGATATGGTCTACAGACCCCAGTACTGCCTGCTGTCCTCACGCTGCCACGAGACTACAGCCGACCTGCAGTCGTCTTCGCCTCGACACCAGCAGCCGGATCGCCGCCCGCTAACATGCACATCAGTTCTCACCTGAGTCGGCATGTCAGTTTCGTTAGTCTCGTAGCAAAAATGATGTAAACACACTAACAACGACCTTGAGATTCTTGTGAATGACACTGGGCAAATTATTATTTCCTTCTTTCTGAATGGAAGTACACTGCTGGCCATTAAAATTGCTACACCACGAAGACGACGTGCTACAGACGCGAAATTTAACCAAGAGGAAGAAGATGCTGTGATATGCAAATGATTAGCTTTTCAGAGCATTCACGCAAGGTTGCGGCCGGTGGCGACACCTACAACGTGCTGACATGAGGAAAGTTTCCAACCGATTTCTCATACACAAACAGTTGACCGGCGTTGCCTAGTGAAACGTTGTTGTGATGCCTCGTGTAAGGAGGAGCGCCTGCGATGGTGTACTCAACGACGAACCTGGGTGCACGAATGGCAAAACGTCATTTTTTCGGATGAATCCAGGTTCTGTTTATAGCATCATGATGGTCGCATCCGTGTTTGGCGACATCGCGGTGAACGCAAATTGGAAGCGTGTATTCGTCATCGCCATACTGGCGTATCACGCAGCGTGATGGTATGGGGTGCCATTGGTTACACGTCTCGATCACCTCTTGTTCGCATTGACGGCACTTTGAACAGTGGACGTTACATTTCAGATTTGTTACGACCCGTGGCTCTTACCTCCATTCGATCCCTGCGAAACCCTACATTTCAGCAGGATAATGCACGACCGCGTGTTGGAGGTCCTGTACGGGCCTTTCTGGATACAGAAAATGTTCGACTGCTGCCCTGGCCAACACAATCTCCAGATCTCTCACCAACTGAAAACGTCTGGTCAGTGGTGGCCGAGCAACTAGCTCGTCACAATACGCCAGTCACTACTCATGGTGAACTGTGGTATCGTGTTAAAGCTGCATGCATGGGTATCTGTACCTGTGTAACTTGTAAATTCTGTTTGAATAACCGTGGTCCAAAGGAATTTTTGTTTCTTAAAATAAATATTTGTGACTAATCTCTTTACAATCCTGCTGCTGGCATTCCTAATCATGTTACATTAAGAGCAAGTGCAACACTGGAGTGCAATTTAAAATATTGCTACTCACTTTTATTTAATAATAGCAGAGTACCTAGCGTTACCCGGGTATATATTTAATCCAATCTTCTGTTAGCCCATCTTCTCATTCAACCTCAGCCCATCTCGTCCTTTCCCCACTCTCTGTCCATCTTCTCCTGCCCTTCTCCCCCTTTCTCTGTCCATGCCAACTTCTTCCCTATCTCTGTCCACTTCCTTCTCCCCCTCTCTCAGTCCCCATCTCGTCCTCCCCTCTATCTGTCCGTCTCCTCCTCCCCACCTCCCCTCTGAATGTTATGACCTCCACCACAATAGATGGTTGGTGGGCCTTACCTCTACAGTATTTCTCTTCAGATAATAAGTAGTACATGTAGCAAGTTTGGTGGAAATCGATCCAGGGGTTTACGAGGAAGTTTTTCCTGCGACTTTGCAAACTACGCACACAACAAATAAATTTCACGAATATTTAACATATGTCACACATATTTTTTAGATTTATTGCATCTGTTGCGAATTTCCCCCTGCAGTCGCACTTCCACACAGCTCAATGTTTATGGCGTCATATCTCCCGAACTATGAGTCGTACAGTGATACAATTTTGCAGGTATATTCAATGATATATTTGGATACTATCTGCAAAATCTGTTCCGAATATAGTTCGTAGTAGTGACGTAATAAATCAAAACGTCATGCATGATGAGGTACTTTTTCACGTATCTTAATATTTGACGTCATATCTCCTGAAGTGTGTGTCGTACAATGGTATGTTTTTCTAAGTATATGTAGCGGCAAGTGTGGATACTGTCTGCGAAATCTGTTGCAAATAGAGTTAGTAATAAAGACGTAAAAAATTAAAACTTCATGATTGATGAGGCAGTTTTTCACCGATCTCAGTGTTCGTGACGTCAAATCTCCTGAAGTGTGAGTCATACAATGGTATAATTTTGTTGGTACATTGAATGGTATTTGTGAATACTATATGCAGAATGTGCCGTGAAACAATTTATTAGTAAAGAAGTAATGAAGTAAAACGTCATGCCTGATGCAGCAGTTTTAATGCATGACCAGGGAAAATTTAGTAAGCTGTTAACTTTTTTCCCTTCATTATTTTGTGGGGGGTTGTCAGCGAGAAAAAGTTTCGTAAGGCTTTGAAATTATAGTCACTTAGTACTCTCATTATCAAATAATTGAAGAATAAAGTCTGGGAATTCGCGTCTGGTGAGCTGCATATTTTTTCACCCCCACTCCCTCCCCTTTCATAGATACGTGGTACTCACGCCCAAAGTGCTTTTTTCCAGGCAGTAAGTGATAAGTGTACCAAGTTTGGTTGAAATCGGTAGAGTGGTTTAGGAGGAGATGTGGAACATACGTACGCGCATACATACAGGTTTGCGTTAGGATGTTCAAACTGCGCGGTTGGACGCGAGGCATGATGAGAATTAGTTTGCGCATTCGCACGTGCCTTGGTGTTGTCAGCCATTTGCACGTGAAAATATGACGGCACAGCGTGCCTGAGCGTATAGCGCCTGTGAAGGCCTACTATGCGAGCAATAACAACCCAATTGTGGCTCAAAGGAAGTTTGCGACCGAGTTCAAGCTGAAGCCAACCGGTCCAAGTGTGCTAACAATCAAGAATTTGATTCCCAAGTTTGAGAGAACGGTAGTGTTCGTTATGATGATGTTGGCAATGTTGGTCGTCCAACAAGGGTGAAAACGCCTGAGAACATCGAGAAGACACGCGCTTTGTTTCAAACCAGATCCAGGAAATCGATCAGATGAGCTGCACAGCAGGTGGGAATCAACCGGCAGACATTGCGACAAATTCAGACCCACCAACCATTAAACCTCAAAGCCATGGAACAGCAGTTGTGTTTCGACAACACTATTGTCAACAGAATTGACGGAAAGGACTTTGATGTGAATATGGTTCCTTTAGCGACGAAGCCCACTTTCATTTGGATGGGTTCGTCAGTAAGCAAAATTTTCTCATTTAGGGGACTGAGAATCCGCATTTCGCGACCAAGAAGTCTCTTCCCTCTCAATTTCTGACTGTGTGGTGTGCAATGTCCAGTCACGGAATAGTCGGTGCGATATTCCTTGATAGCACGGTAACTATCGAACGGTAAGTGAAAGTTTTGGAAGATTATTTCATCCCCATTATCTAAAGTGATCCTGATTTCGACAAGATGTGGTTTATGCAAGACGGAGCAGTAGAATGTTTGACGTCCTGGAGGAGCACTTTGGGGACCGCGTTCTTATTCTGGGGTAGCCAGAGGCCACTGGCATGGGCCTCGATTGGCCGTCATATCCTCCGGGTCTGAAAACATGCGACTCCTTTTTGTGGGATTGTATTAAAGACACATGGACTGTGCGGCTGTTCCCAGCGGAGGTTCGAGTCCTCCCTCGGGCATGGGTGTGTGTGTTTGTCCTTAACGTAATTTAGATTAAGTAGTGTGTAAGCTTGGGGACTGATGACCTTAGCAGTTAAGTCCCGTAAGATTTCACACACGTTTGAACATTTTGTATTAAAGACAACGTGAACAACCATAACCGCCAAACCGTTGCTGAGATGAAAACAGCCATTATGACGGCAAGAATATCGAACATATCATAACCTAAATCCGAATATCTGTAGTGACATTTATATGTTGAATAAAGTGTGTGCACGCCGTAGTTTGTAACTAATTTACTTTTTTTCATATAGTTCAATAATTGCCACCCTGCACATACATATATCCACTTGTATAATATACAGGGTGATTCAAAAAGAATACCACAACTTTAAAAATGTGTATTTAATGAAAGAAACATAATATAACCTTCTGTTATACATCATTACAAAGAGTATTTAAAAAGGGTTTTTTTTTCACTCAAAAACAAGTTCAGAGATGTTCAATATGGCCCCCTCCAGACACTTGAGCAATATCAACCCGATACTCCAACTCGTTCCACACTCTCTGTAGCATATCAGGCGTAACAGTTTGGATAGCTGCTGTTATTTCTCGTTTCAAATCATCAATGGTGGCTGGGAGAGGTGGCCGAGACACCATATCCTTAACATACCCCCATAAGAAAAAATCGCAGGGGGTAAGATCAGGGCTTCTTGGAGGCCAGTGATGAAGTGCTCTGTCACGGGCTGCCTGGCGGCCGATCCATCGCCTCGGGTAGTTGACGTTCAGGTAGTTACGGACAGATAAGTGCCAATGTGGCGGCGCTCCATCCTGATGAAATATGAATTGTTGTGCTTCTTGTTCGAGCTGAGGGAACAGCCAGTTCTCTAACATCTCCAGATACTGTAGTCCAGTTACAGTAGCACCTTCGAAGAAAAAGGGACCAAAAACTTTATTGGCTGAAATGGCACAGAAAACGTTCACCTTAGGCGAGTCACGTTCATACTGAGTTGTTTCCCGCTGATTCTCAGTGCCCCACGCTGAACAACTGTCGTCGATTCACTTCTGCCGTACTCAATAACACAAAAAGCTTTCTGTTGAGCGGTCGCCATCTTAGCATCAACTGACGCTGACGCCTAGTCAACAGCTCCTCAAGCGAACAAATGTACAACTAAATGAAACTTTATAGCTCCCTTAATTCGCCGACAGATAGTGCTTAGCTCTGCCTTTTGTCGTTGCAAAGTTTTAAATTCCTAAAGTTGTGGTATTCGTTTTGACTCACCCTGTACATTGATGCTAGTACAGCACTCGAGCGCAATTTAATAATATATATTGTAAAAATTTCGGCCACTACAATTAACTTGTAAACTCATAGAATATCAGTCACCAGCCAACTCTGTCCGACGGAGTGGTACATCTTCGCACAAAAGAACATTGACTGACGCCAGTTCATTGGAGCGCTGAGCGCATATTTTTTTCGTTTGGACGCCTCATGCAACTTAAAGCGCATAACGCCCTCGTCTCTCACGGCGTGGGCAGCGTACCCAGCAGAAGTGATTCAGACTCTGTCTTGCGTATTTGATATGGGAGCACCCGACCAGCAACTTTCATCATGATGGTGAGACTGCAGCAAGATGCAAGCATTCGGGCTGTATTTGCATGTTTGGAAATTGCAAGTGTTGGAGTTACATAAAATCGTGTCCATTTCGTGTTGTATTTTGCATTCAGGCTTTCCATGAAAAATACTGTGTCCTTGTTCTCGCTTTTTATCTCATCAGAACAGGTGGTGATCCGTTTATGAGTTAACAGCCTGTAAATTCAAGTGACTGCTAAACATATTCTCTCACTCGAAAGGTTATTTTTGCAAAGTTTGTAATTTATATTTACGTATTTTTGTACCGCGATGTTCGGAGGGGATGTTAGCTGTTCTAATCTGATGTTTGTCTTAGTCTATAATGGTTGACTCTATACACCCAATATATTCATGAATTACAGGGTTATTACAAATGATTGAAGCGATTTCACAGCTCTACAATAACTTTATTATTTGAGATATTTTCACAATGCTTTGCACACACATACAAAAACTCAAAAAGTTTTTTTAGGCATTCACAAATGTTCGACATGTGCCCCTTTAGTGATTCAGCAGACATCAAGCCGATAATCAGGTTCCTCCCACACTCGGCGCAGCATGTCCCCATCAATGAGTTCGAAAGCTTCGTTGATGCGAGCTCGCAGTTCTGGCACGTTTCTTGGTAGAGGAGGTTTAAACACTGAATCTTTCACATAACCCCACAGAAAGAAATTGGATGGGGTTAAGTCGGGAGAGCGTGGAGGCCATGACATGAATTGCTGGTCATGATCTCCACCACGACCGATCCATCGGTTTTCCAATCTCCTGTTCAAGAAATGCCGAACATCATGATGGAAGTGCGGTGGAGCACCATCCTGTGGTACGTTTAGCTCCCTGCTTGCTTTATTCGTCGACTTCCGCGGGCTACGCGTGAAACTTGCCCGCACGCGTTCAACCGTTTCTTCGCTCACTGCAGGCCGACCCGTTGATTTCCCCTTACAGAGGCATCCAGAAGCTTTAAACTGCGCATACCATCGCCGAATGGAGTTAGCAGTTGGTGGATCTTTGTTGAACTTCGTCCTGAAGTGTCGTTGCACTGTTATGACTGACTGATGTTAGTGCATTTCAAGCACGACATACGCTTACTCGGCTCCTGTCGCCATTTTGTCTCACTGCGCTCTAGAGCGCTCTGGCGGCAGAAACCTGAGGTGCAGCTTCAGCCGAACAAAACTTTATGAGTTTTTCTACGTATCTGTAGTGTGTCGTGACCATATGTCAATGAATGGAACTACAGTGAATTTAGGAAATCGCTTCAATCATTTGTAATAGCCCTGTATATTAAATTTGTCATACATTTGAGCATCACGATCTCATTATTTTACAACTTTCCTTTGTTCACAAATTCCAAGGCGCGTACCCTACCTCCATGTGAAACTATTTCAGATTTTCTTCTTACATATCGTGTTCCATTCAATTATAATGCAGTTTGCTCAGGGGTTACGCTACATACGCGTGGAGTGCTTGCATTTATCTTCCATAATAACCTTTCAGGAATTCAACGTTCCTAATGCAGTGCTACGAGTCATACGGCGCCAGAGACGACGTCATCGTAAGCTCTCCATTTTCAGTTTATTAGGTACTGTAGGCAAAAGATGACGAACACATTTGTCCTGCACATATTGAGCATTTAAGGCCCACTTTTAATACACTTTGAGGCATTATAGCGTGAGGGTTGCAGTCAATATTCTAGTTCAAAACTCAGTTGTGTTTCTTGTGAGTAACCATTCCTCTTTCGATTGCGTTTTATGTAAGTTTGCTATTTCCGAATAATTAATTTGGAAGTTAGACTGCCTTATTAGAGGCTCATTTTCGGTGTCTGGAGATATATTTCAGGGTTCATAGTCTCGTTTCAGCACTCGGGTACAGCTTCAAAAGGAGTGCTATGCTTACACTCTTGCTGTATGGTACATTAAATTAATTTCTGTAAGTTACCGCAACCAGTAATGCTCCATCTTAGGTCACCAGTCATGTACTGTAAACAGTGGTAAACTGCACGTTGGACACCTCACAGACGATTGTTTTTCAGGATATCTTCACCAGCGCGAATGTGACAGGCAAGTTCTTGTTATAAGCAGCTTACAAACACGTGTTTCACACGCGATGTTTAATTAAGACATCGTAGCGCTCGAGATACTCATTCACGACCTTTGAATCCTTATCTCTCAATATACAGTTTAGAATTCTGTTGTGCTCTTCACTCTGAAAATTCGTTTTATACAGCTCTCCACGATAATCTATCCTGCACAAGCCTCTTCCTTTCTAACTAACTATTGGAAACAACATCCATTTGAATTTGCTTACTGTATTCAAGCCTTTTTACCCCCCCTCCCTCCCCCCATACACACACACACACACACACACACACACACACACACAGCTTTCCGTTAGCAAACTGACTATTTCTTGACGCCTCATGATGTGTCCCATCGACGGAGCCCGTCTTTTAGCCAAGATGTAACACAAATTTATTTTTCTTCCGATCTATTCTGTACCACTTTATTAGTTATTCGATCTACATTCTTCTGTAGAACCACATTTCAAAAGTTTCTGTTCTCGTCTTCTTTGAACAGCTTATTGCCCTTGTTTCACTTCCATACCAGGCCATGTAAATACCTTCAGAAAAGACTTCTTAATACTTGAATTTATATTAGACGTTAACAAATTCCTTCGCTTTCAGAAACACTTTTCATGCTGTAGCCAGTCTTGGTTTCATATACCTCTACTTAGACCATCATCATTTATTTTACTGCCCAAAAAACGAAACTCAACGTCTACTTTTAGCTACCGTTCTATCTTAGTTGACGTTCGTCTTATAACCTCTTGTCGAAACTCTATCTATACATACAACTATACTTAAAAACTCGGCTTCTTTTGCAAGCAAATAGTACTTAAATAAAAATTCGTCTGTGGAAGAAAAGGAGTTGCCTCGAAGAGATGATTTTAGGTTATATTTTAAAGCTTCCATTGCTACCTGTCAGGCATTTTATTACAGTGGACAAATGATCAAGAATTTTTGTTGCAGCATAGAAAACTCCTTTCAGAGCCACTGACAGTTCCAATACCGGGAAATAAAGAACATTATTTTCTAGTTTTGTAGGTATTGACATAATTATTCTCCTGAAATTGCGATGGATTATTTATGACAAATTTCCTTAGGGAATATATGTGCTGTTGATGGTGTATTTTGCCGGCCGGAGTGGTCGTGCGGTTCTAGGCGCTACTGTCTGGAGCCGAGCGACCGCTCCGGTCTCAGGTTCGAATCCTGCCTCGGGCATGGATGTGTGTGATGTCCTTAGGTTAGTTAGGTTTAATTAGTTCTAACTTCTAGGCGACTGATGACCTCAGAAGTTAAGTCGCATAGTGCTCAGAGCCATTTGATGGTGTATTTAAAATGCCTAACTCCTTGAAGAGGTGAATACGTGCCGACCGTGGGTGAACACGACATATTATTATTACTGCTGGCTTTTGTGCAATGAATACTTTCTCTCTAAGTGATGAGTTGCTCCAGAAAATTATTCCGTAAGACATCATTCAGTGGAAATAAGCAAAATGTGTCAGGAGGTTGATTCGTTTGCGTCCAAGACTAGCAATTATACGAAGAGTAAAAGCAGCTGGACAGTATTGTTTAAGCAGCTCAGTAATGTGCTTCTTCCAGTTCAGGTTTTCATCAGGATGCAAACCCAAAAAAGCGTTCTGCCCTGTTTACTGACTCCTGTTCACGTGCTACTTCAACGGTTGGTATGTTTCTGTTTGTTGATAGAACTGAATATTGTGATTTTCCTCAAAATTAAGGGAGAGCCCATTTTCTGAGAAAAATTTAATCATTCTTTGAAAAAACATTATTAACAATCTCTTCCATTGTTTTCTCTATAATGGGAATCATTACAACACTGCAAAAAGTACAAAGTATGTTTGTTGAATGTAAGTGGCAGGTAATTCACGTACGCTGCCGGAAAAAAAATCGCAACACAAAGAAATAATTAATACAGAGCAAGGGAGTTTCGTGACTACAACTGTCTACATAACACATTTAAGTGATTGACATTGCAAGATCAAAGGTTAATGTAAGCGCGAGATAAGCCACTGCAAATGCGAAATGCTGGTACAATAATAACCGATGTAAACGCCAGAATGTTGAATGCAAGCATGCAAAAGTACATGCATTGTGTTGTAGACGTGCTGAATGTCAGTTTGTGGGTTGGAGTTCCATGCCTGTTGCACTTGGTCGGTCAATACAGGGACTGTTAATGCTGTTTGTGGATGACGCTGGAGTTATCGTCCGATGATGTCGTGTCTCCTCTTTCACAACAATCCATATACACTGAAGCACCAAAGAAACTGGTATAGGCATGCGTTTTCAAATACAGAGATATGTAAACAGGCAGAATACGGCACTGCCGTCGGCAACGCATATCTAAGACAGCAAGTTTCTGGTGCAGTTGTTAGATCGGTTACTGCTGCTACAATGGCAGGATATCAGGGATTTAAGTGAGTTTGAACGTTGTGTTATAGTCGGAGCACGAATCATGGGACACAGCATCTCGGAGGTAGCGATGAAGTGTGCATTTTCCCGTACGACCATTTCATGAGTGTACCGTGAGTATTAGGAATCCGGTAAAACATCGCAGCGGCCGGAAAAAGATCCTGCAAGAACAGGACCAATGACGACTGAAGAGAATCGTTCAACGTGACAGAACTGCAACCATTCCGCAAATTGCTGCAGATTTCAATGCTGGGCCACAAACGAGTGTCAGCGAGCGAACCAATCATGGGCTTTCGGGGCCGAAGGCCCACTCGTGTGCCCTTAATGACTGCACGACACGAGGCTTTACGCCTTGTCTGGGCCCGTCAACGCCGACATTGGACTGTTGATGACTGGAAATGTGTTACCTGGTCGGACGAGTCTCATTTCAAATTGTATCGAGCGGATGTACATGTACAGGGTATGAAGACAACCTCATGAATCCATGGACCCTGCAGGTCAGCAGCGAACTGTTTAATCTGCTGGAGGCTCTGTAATGGCGTTGGGCGTGAGCAGTTGGACTGATATGGGACCCCGGATACGTTTAGATACGACTCCGACAGGTGACACGTACGTAAGTATCCTGTCTGATCACCTGCATCCATTCATGTCCATTGTGCATTCCGACGGTCTTGGGCCGTTCCAGCACGACAATGCGTCCAGAATTGCTACGGAGTTGCTCTTCTGAGTTTAAACACTTCCACTGGCCACCAAAGTTCCCAGACAAGAACATTATTGAGCGTATTTGGGATTCCTTGCAACGTGCTGTTCAAAAGAGATCTCCACACCATCGTACTCTTACGGATCTGTGAACAGCCCCGCAGGAGTCATGGTGTCAGTTCCCTCCAGCACTACTTCAGACATAAGTCGAGTCCAAGCCACGTCCTACTGCGGCACTTCTGCGTGCTCGCGGTGGCTTTACACGATATTAGGCTGGTGTACCTGTTTCTTTGGCTCTTCAGTGTAGTTTTAATCTTATTATCTGCATTGTTAATTTCTGTCAGTACGTGCATATTTCTGGAAATTTTAAGGAATATCCCTGAAATATTACAATATTTTTTGTAGAATGCAAATAACCTCGTGCCGTGACTTTTTCTGCCCTCTATATAAATTCCCCTTTTCCTCTTACCTGAAGTTTTAATACATTTAGTTTATCAGTGGCGTGGTTCTTTTATTACTGGAATTCGTGGAGAACATTTTAGGAAATTTATTTGCAAATATTGACAAAGATTTGATACAGAATATGTTGAATTTTACATTACCATCTCCATCTACGAGGGCGTACTCAAAAGTAATGCATTCGAATTTTTTACGTCAAAGCTCTTAAAGCTTTTTAAATAAAACCGACGTTATTAACAGTCTACATCTTTATTCTTCATGTCTACCTAGTTGGTGGCCTCTGCCGCTAGAGAGCTCCGAATTGTAGCGTGTAATATGGCGCTGTGTAACCTAACCATTGCGTGAGAAACAGCGTGCTGTAATCGAATTTCGAGTTCATACTCACACGGAGCACCCTCGCTTCAACATCACAATCCCAGGCTACACACAAGCTTTGCGCCGTCTCCAGCAACCCGACGCCTTGTGTTCACTGTCGCCGATCGTCCTTCGTACAGTCCCGACTCATGCCCCATCTGATTTTCATTTGTTTCCAAAACATAAGGAACACTTTTGACCACTTCACTTTGATAGTGATAAAGCGATACAAGCAGAGATGAGGTTGTGGCTCCGTCAACGAAGTCAAACATTCTACGGCGACGGTATCAATAAACTGGTCTCTCGTTGGGACAAATGTGTTCGTTTTCAGGGTGACTATGTTGAGAAATAAATATACAGACGTGAAGAATAAATATGTATAATGTCAATAACGTTTGTTTTATTTAAAGAGTTTTAAGAGTTTTCAGATCAAATATTCGTAGGCATTGTTTTTCACCACTCCCCCATATGTACAGCTCGTGCCGTGATACCTCATTTAACTTCTTCTTAAAACATTGTAATCTGTTCTCATTTACAAGCCTCACTGATTTTTATGAGTATGCCTTTGTGTACAGATTAACTCGTTTAAAATATTATCACTCGGGGCTCTGCTATCTTGCTGCAGACAATTTGGGAAATTTACCAGTGAAATCAGATTGAAACAGCCGAATAAAGATTTCATTTCATTTTTCCTCTCAGAACCTTTTACGAAATCTACACTGAAATCGCCATAAAGTATTAACTGCTCCTTCTTATCTGAGAAATAGCCGAAAAATGCGTCTAGATTTCTCATAAATAGCTGAAAGTTTACTAGAGGTGACTGGTAGAGTATTATAATTACAAGAAAATAATTCTGCAATAACAACTCACAGGTATACGATCCTAGGTTCTGATCTACACACAAACGGCTTGTATCAACATTTGTGATTTTCTAACTTTTCCATACGTTGCAACTCTCTCAGCAAGAAAATGATGGTAATCTATAATCCCTGATTTTAACTTCTCTAGTCCTGTTTGTACATGGTGTTCAGAGAAGCACAGAACATCTGTCACTTCAGAATGTTCCAGATCTTCCAGACGTAAAAGAAGCTCACAATACGTTTTTTGCAGCCGCTTAGCGTTCTAATGAAACAAAATAATTTTACTTTCCTGAATCTGTTACATATATTATGGTCCTGTTCTGTTAATTTCTTTCAAGATCGTCCATCGATAACCGGACTCTAAGCTACAAATGTGCTCCTCTGACTCCAGTAATCATGGGGACTTTGCCTTGTGTACTTGTGGCCCCTCTTATTATTTCTGCAAGATGCTCAGCTAATCTGTCCTTCTCCCCTCTTACTCAAGAGCAGGCGATGATTTGTGTATCCCCATGTTCCAACTGCAGCAACAGGTGCAGGACAGATATGAGACTTTGTTTCCGTCAAAGACAATCAATCACCTCTTTGTTTATACGGCTGACAGCTGTTTTAATCCAGGGCTGGCCAAGGTGCTGCAAAATCTCAAACAAACGCCGCACTAGTGTGTGCTAGACTGCTCGTATTTCATCCAGGTCACCTTCAATACTATGTTCTAAGATGCCAGCCAGGTTGTTTCCTGCTCCTCTTCCTATAAGTACCTTACCTCCTTCATCAAAATCTCTGCACAAAGCCCATATGTTCTCTGTCACCTAGCTAAGTTTGGCTCCAGGTGAGAAACTGCTTGTGACCTGGTATTCGACAACTAGCTTTTCCTGTAGCTTTCAGACTATACCCATCCCGTGGCTGCCGTCTAGCAGCAGGACTCTTTGCTTTCTACTTGGCTTCTCTTCCGACCTAGCCTTAACGTTGTTGCTGCAAGTCTGCCGCACTTAACTATGATCATAAATTGGCCAGCCTGGATGTGATTTTTAGGCGGTTTCCCATATCCGACTAGAAGAATGCCGAACTGGTACCCACGTCTCACCTCAGTTACACGATTCACAGCTATTTCGAAAACGTTGGCACAGAGGGAAGGGTCTGCGCCAGGAAGAGGATCCGGCCACCCTCTACTACTATTATTACCAAATCCATAATTAAGATGCTGACCTATTGAAGAAGAAGGTGGTGGTGGTGGAGGAGGAGGAATTTCAGATTGAGCAATTTTGTTTTCACTCAGATGAACTGTAAGAAGGTCCTCACTAAACTAACTTTATTCTTTTGTTATAGGTACACTACTGGCCATTAAAATTGCTGCACCAAGAAGAAATGCAGATGATAAACGGGTATTCATTGGACAAATATATTATACTAGAACTGACATGTGATTACATTTTCACGCAATTTTGGTGCATAGATCCTGAGAAATCAGTGCCCAGAACAACCACCTCTGGCCGTAATAACGGCCTTGATACCACTGGCTAGTGAGTCAAACACAGTTTGGATGGTGCGTACAGGTACAGCTGCCCATGCAGCTTCAACACGATACCACAGTGCATCAAGAGTAGTGACTGGCGTATTGTGACGAGCCAGTTGTTCGGCCACCATTGACCAGACGTTTTCAGTTGGTGAGAGATCCGGAGAATGTGCTGGCCAGGGCAGCAATCGAACATTTTCTGTATCCAGAAAGACCCGTACAGGATCTGCAACATACGGTCGTGCATTATCCTGTTGAAATGTAGGGTTTCGCAGCGATCGAATGAAGGGTAGAGCCACGGGTCGTAACACATTTGAAATGTGACGTCCACTGTTCAAAGCGCCGTCAATGCGAACAAGAGATGACCGAGACGTGTAACCAATGGCACCACATGCCACTACGCCGGGTGATAATCCATTATGGCGACGACGAATACACACTTCCAATGTGCGTTCACCACGATGTCGCCAAACACGGATGCGACCATCATGATGCTGTAAACAGAACTTGGATTCATCCAATGACGTTTTGCCATTCGTGCACCCAGGTTCGTCGTTGAGTACACCATCGCAGGCGCTCAAGTCTGGGATGCAGCGTCAACGGTAACCGCAGCCATGATCTCCGAGCTGATAGTCCATGCTGCTGCAAACGTCGTCGAACTGTTCGTGCAGATGGTTGTTGTCTTGCAAACGTCCCCGTCTGTTGACTCAGGGATCGAGACGTGGCTGCGCGATCTGTTACAGCCATGCGGATAAGATGCCTGTCATCTCGACTGCTAGTGATACGATGCCGTTGGGATCCAGCACGGAGTTCCGTATTACCCTCCTGAACCCACCGATTCCAATTTCTGCTAATAGTCATTGGATCCTGAACCCACCGATTCCATATTCTGCTAACAGTCATTGGATCTCGACCAACGCGAGCAGCAATGTCGCGATACGATAAACCGGAATCGCGATAGGCTACAATCCGACCTTTATCAAAGTCGGAAACGTGATGGTATGCATTTATGCTCCTTACACGAGGCATCGTGAGAACGTTTCACCAGGCAACGCCTGTCAACTGCTGTTTGTGTATGAGAAATCGGTTGGAAAGTTTCCTCATGTCAGCACATTGTAGGTGTCGCCACCAGCGCCAGCCTTGTGTGAATACTCTGAAAAGCTAATCATTTGTATATGACAGCATCTTCTTCCTGTAGGTCAAATTTCGAGTTTGTAGCACTTCATCTTCGTGGTTGTAGCAGTTTTAATGGCCAGTAGTGTATGATTCACCTCAGGAGAGTTAAGATCATGTCCATTTTAAAACCAGGGAAAATAAATGATTCCCCACATAACCATAGACCAAGTGGTTCAAATGGCTCTGAGCACTATGGGACTTAACATCTGTGGTCATCAGTCCCCTAGAACTTAGAACTACTTAAACCTAACTAACCTAAGGACATCACACACATCCATGCCCGAGGCAGGATTCGAACCTGCGACCGTAGCAGTCGCGCGGTTCCGGACCGCGCCTAGAACCGCTAGACCACCGCGGCCAGCGCCAGTAGTGTATGTTAATCACAAGGATATTCCTCTTATAACCCCTTTTCACAACATTCTTCATTCCATTCAGTGCTCTTGGAAGTCCTATGTCTTCTCTGACAGAATCCTGTCAGTTTTTGTATGACGTGTATAATTTTCTCCGTTTATTTACTTATCGTAGGATGACAGAGAAATATAGACAACTATTTACAACAAATTCACATTTCTATACAGATACAAGCTATGAACCCCTTGTGAGCTTGAGATTCTGTGTAAGTCCAAGTTTGAAATCCAGTCAGACGCTTCTGCAGGCAAATAGTACAGGTCTTCCATCGTCCCTTTGAATGCTTTGAGGCAACATTCAAATGTTATATGCTCTTCACCACAGTCACATTCAGGGGATGGCTTCCTTCCCCTTTGGTGTAGCAATGCTCCACATCTGTCCCGGTCAATTCTGATCCTATTCAGTATGCACCAGTGTCATAGCGGTAGATGAAAGCCTGCTGGTCTCTTCCAGGGAGTTTTGATTAGTTCGTGATGCTTCAGGAAAGACTGCGCTTGCCGTTGATCGTTCCAGGCTTCTTGCATGCTGAAGTTACTGTACCTCAGGCTAATTCCTGCGCGTAACCTGCGCTTGAATGAATTGGTAATTCTCGTGTTGGGTCAAATGGCTCTGAGCACTATGGGACTTAGCTTCTCAGGTCATCAGTCCCCTAGAACTTAGAACTACTTAAACCTAACTAACCTAAGGACATCACACACATCCATGCCCGAGGCAGGATTCGAACCTGCGACCGTAGCAGTCGCGCGGTTCCAGACTGTAGCGCCTAGAACCTCTCGGCCACTCAAGCCGGCAATTATTTTAGTGTGAGCACTGATTAGCCAGTTGGAACAGCAGCATTCTGCAACTGAGTATGAACGAGCTAAAGCTCGTCATTTGAGGTCTGTCGCAGTGACACTCCAGGCGGTTCCTGTTAACTTTTGGAGTATATTGTTTGGAATTTTGATTTTAGCTGTCACATTCCAGAGATGAATTTTGTACGTCAGAGATCTGTTCCGATAAACGTTTGGGACAACCTGTACTTTTTATTATCGTTTATTCTTCTGCATGTTTTAGCTTTCTGAAAACCTTTGAATTACTCGAATTTTGGTCTGAATTAGTCTCTGTTCAGTAAAGTCTCCTGTTCAGTCAGTGTTTCTTCTAACAACTTTTTTGTCTTGCTCCCTCCCCCCCCCCCTCCCCATTTTCTGTATATGTTTTAGAAGAATGTGTGTATCTTCTTTGTTCATCTGTCTTCCTTCCTATCTCCCAACCCGTATTTATTACAACGACCTAGAAACGCCGAATGCGGTGGCCCAATATGAAGGGACTGTTTTGTCATTCATTGCGAGGAGTAATTGGTGTATATAAACGGGGAGGAGTGTAGGTGAAGCTGACCTGGGCAGTGGGCTGGGACAAGCCCGTGTCCCTTGCGACAGCGCGGCAGAGGCGCAGGTATAGGGCAGCCGCTTATTACGGCAGGACTCAGAATGGCCGGCGAGGGAATTTATCTGCCGCCTGGCGAGTAGAAAGTGGACTTTACACACGCCGCTGGCCTTATTAGCATACACGACATCGCAGCCCAGCGCGACCGACACCCGCCTGTATTTCATTCGGAGCGGCGCTGCCCTTTCGTAACTTGCTCATTAAGATAAGCGCCTCCTTCCCAGACGCCGATTACTTCGTCTGAGGACTCACTGCCCGCCTCGCTCGCTCGCTACTGCGATACTGACTGCTGTTACAAGCTGTAAAAGAGAGGCACGTGTTTGACGCCGAGAAGGTTTATCGGCAGATTCTGTGGAGGAGAGTACGTACACGTAGCAGTAGCAGGTAGTTGCGATATGCCGTATCCCTACCTGAACTTGGTCTCAAGACTGAAGCTATCACTTTCCATTCTAATACAGCGTGTTTCAGGAGGAATAGTTAATATCTCAGGGAGTAACAGTACCGACTGCCAACGGCCTTACGGCAGTGGTAACATCGGTTCCCGTCAGATCACCGAAGTGCTGTCTTCCTTGGCTAACACTACAGTGGGTAACCGTCCAGGTGTACCAAGCGTCGTTGGCATGCGGGGTACACTCAGACCTTGTGAGGACAATTGAGAAACTACTTGACTGAAAAGTAATGGCTCCAGTCTCGAAAACTGACAACTGCGGGGGAGTGGCATGCTGACTACTTGCCCCTCCATATCCACATCCAGTGATGCTTATCTGCTGAGGATGACACGGCGGCCGGTCGGTATCGTTGGTACTTCCGAGGTCAGTTCGGACAGAGTTTAGTTTTTAGATAGTATAGAATAATGCGAATAAAACATTTCACATAACATGTACCCGCTTTTTACTAGTTACCGAGGTGCAGCCTATAGAAAGTAACCTACAAATTGCACGAGGTGGTAAGAAAAGGCAAATGATTAACTTCAAAAGTGATTTTCATAAATTTCATCTTCGATTTCAATGTACTTACGAATTCTCTTCACAACATCCCGTGTAGTTCTCCAAACGCCGTCTAAGCGTTCCTTTATGGGGACAACAATTTTCAAAATCGGAACGTTCACTTCGTCTGTTGTATTTAATTTTTCTTTGTAGACTTCGCCTTTCAATCCTCTCAACAGGCAACAATCTAAAGAGGTAAGGTCCAGGGCTCTTGGTTGCCGAGAAAAGTGACAATTTCTGTCGAGCCATCTTCTGGCGAATTTTAGGTTTAGATGATGTGTCACCTGAAGACTAGAACGTGCAGGGAGAATATGCTGGAAGCACGTACATTCATAAGCCGAAACATTATGACCACCGCCCACTGCGACGTTGGATGCCGCCTGGTGGCGTTGCGGGCACGTGACGCGGTAACAGAAGTATGTAATCGGAACAGACACGGACGAGCTATCGCCCGAGCGAAGATATGGGCTGTAAATGGCGAAATCAATTGAGATAAGCGACTTTAACAAAGGGTAATCCTGACAAAACGCTACCATCTGGTGAACAAGATTTATGAGACAGGCGAAATACCCACAGACGTCAAGAAGAATATAATAATTCCAATCCCAAAGAAAGCAGGTGCTGACAGATGTGAAAATTACCGAACAATCAGTTTAATAAGTCACGGATGCAAAATACTAACGCGAATTATTTACAGACGAATGGAAAGACTGATGGAAGCCGACCTCGGGGAAGATCAGTTTGGGTTCCGTAGAAACGTTGGAACACGTGAGGCAATACTGACCCTACGACTTATCTTAGAAGAAAGATTAAGGAAAGGCAAACCTACGTTTCTAGCATTTGTAGACTTAGAGAAAGCTTTTGACAATGTTGATTGGAATACTCTCTTTCAAATTCTGAAGGTGACAGGGGTAAAATACAGGGAGCGAAAGCCTATTTACAATTTGTACAGAAAGCAGATGGCAGTTATTAGAGTCGAGGGGTATGAAAGGGAAGCAGTGGTTGGGAAGGGAGTGAGACAGGGTTGTAGCCTATCCCCGATGTTATTCAATCTGTATATTGAGCAAGCAATAAAGGAAACAAAAGAAAAGTTCGGAGTAGGTATTAAAATCCACGGAGAAGAAATAAAAACGTTGAGGTTCGCCGATGACATTGTAATTCTGTCAGAGACAGCAAAGGACTTGGAAGAGCAGTTGAAAGGAATGGACAGTGGCTTGAAAGGAGGGTATAAGATGAACAACAACAAAAGCAAAACGAGGATAATGGAATGTAGTCGAATTAAGTCGGGTGATGCTGAGGGAATTAGATTAGGAAATGAGACACTTGAAGTAGTAATGGAGTTTTGCTATTTGGGGAGCAAAATAAGTGACGATGGTTGAAGTAGAGAGGATATAAAATGCAGACTGGCAATGGCAAGGAAAGCGTTTCTGAAGAAGAGAAATTTGTTAACATCGAGTATAGATTTAAATGTCAGGAAGTCGTTTCTGAAAGTATTTGTATGGAGTGTAGCCATGTATGGAAGTGAAACATGGACGATAAATAGTTTGGACAAGAAGAGAATAGAAGCCTTTGAAATGTGGTGCTACAGAAGAATGCTGAAGATTTGATGGGTAGATCACATAACTAATGGGGAGGTATTGAATAGAACTGGGGAGAAGAGGAGCTTGTGGCACAACTTCTGAGACATGGAGGTATCACCAATTTAGTATTGGAGGGCAGCGTGGAGGTTAAAAATCGTAGAGAGAGATCGAGAGATGAATACACTAATCAGATTCAGAAGGATGTAGGCTGCAGTAGGTACTGGGAGATGAAGAAGCTTACACATGAGAGAGTAGCATGGAGAGCTGCATCAAACCAGTCTCAGGAATGAAGACCACAACAGCAACAACAGATTATTATTCCGCAGAGTCGGTGAACGGGTATCTCGAAAACCGCAAGGCTGGTTGAATGTTCACGTAATACTGTCGCGAGTATCTACGGAAAACGGTAGGACAGTGAAAATAACACTAGGCGCTAAACGGTTGGACGTCCGCGGTTCTTCACAGAACATGGGGTTCGGAGGCTCGTCTGCTAGATAAAATAGGTAGATGGTGATCTGTAGAATCTTTGCAGAAAGAGCGCAATGTTGGTGCAAGCACAAGTGTTTCGGAGCACACCGTTCATTGTCCACTGTTGAACATCGAACTCCGCAGCAGACCACCCTTACGTGTTCGCATGTTGGCCCAATGACGTCGTCAATTATGATTTCAGTGGGCATGGGACCATCAGGATTCGCCTGTCGATCAATGGAAACGTGTCGGTTCTTCGGGTGCACCACATATTTGCTACACTACGGCGATGGTCGTCTCCACGAACACCATAATCGAGGCGAACGGCGGCTTGAAACGTGCAGCGCTCCACGGACACAGTCTGGTGGGAACGATCTTATGCTGTGGGAGACATTCTCCTGCGCTTGTGTGGAACCTGCGGTAGTAATCGAGGACACGCTGACAGCTGCGAACCGCCTGCATCCCTTCATGCTTGATGTCTTCCCCGACGTCGATTTCATCTTTCAGCAGTATACCTGTTCGTGTCTCTGAACCATGCTACAGTGGTTTGAGGAGCATTATAGTGAACTCACGTTGATCTCTCAGCTACCAAATTCGCTTGATGTACACTCATGTTCATAAATTAAGGATAATGCTGATAAATGGTGAAACAACGCTCTGGTGGGCGGTTTTCGGGTTTAAATCACCTCGGGGTATCACCATGCGGTGCATTTGACCTGTGGTCGTCGCACGGTGGCGCTGGCAGCAGTCCACCTACGCAGAGGTGTGTTGGTGCATGTCAGAGTACGGTGCAGCGAGTAAGTGTGCAGACGTTTTGAGACGTGCTAAAGGTGCCTGTGTGTTGAAAATGGCTCAATGAACACATATTGATGACGTTATGAGGTGTAGAATATAGTAGGGAGACTGGAGGCTGGTCAAACACAGCAGATCGTAGCACGGGCCCTCCGTGTGCCACAAAGTGTGATCTCAAGATTATGACAACGATTCCAGCAGACAGAAAACGTGTCCAGGCGCCACAGTACGGGACGTCCACAGTGTACAACACCACAACAAGACCGATATCTCATCATCAGTGCCCGCAGATGGCCACGGAGTACTGCAGGTAGTCTTGCTCGAGACGTTACGGCAGCCACTGGAACAGTTGTCTCCAAACACAAAGTCTACAGACGACTGTACAGACATGGTTTATTGGCCCAGAGACCTGCAAGGTGCATTCCAGTGACCCCTGGTCATAGGAGAACCCGTAAGGCCTAGTGTCAAGAACGCAATACATGGTCACTGGAACGGTGGTCCCAGGTTATGTTCACGGACGAGTCCAGGTATAGTTTGAACAGTGAATCTCGCCGGGTTTTCATCTGGCGTGAACCAGAAACCAGATACCAACCCCTTAATGTCCTTGAAAGGGACCTGTATGGAAGTCGTTGTTTGATGATGTGGGGTGAGAGTATGATTGGTGCACGTACACCTCTGCATGTCTTTGACAGAGGAACTGTAACAGGTCAGGCGTATGGGGACGTCCTTTTGCACCAGTATGTCCGCCTTTTCAGGGATGCATGGGTCCCACCTTCCTCCTGATGGATGATAACGCACGGCCCCACCGAGCTGCCATCGTGGAGGAGTACCTTGAAACAGAAGATATCAGGAGAATGGAATGGCCTGCCTGTTCTCCAGACCTAAACCCCATCGAGCGCGTCTGGGATGCTCTCGGTCGACGTATCGCTGCACGTCTTCAAACCCCTAGGACACTTCAGGAGCTCCGACAGGCACGGGAGCAAGAATGGGAGGCTATACCCCAGCAGCTGCTCGACCATCTGATCCAGAGTATGCCAATCCTTTGTGCGGCCTGTGTACATGTGCATGGTGATCATATCCCATACTGATGTCGGGGTACATGTGCAGGAAACACTGACGTTTTGTAGCACATGTTTTTCGGGACGGTTTTCTCAACTTATCACCAGTACCGTTCACTTACAGATCTGTGTCGTGCGTATTCCCTATGTGCCTATACTATTAGCGCCAGTTTTGTGTAGTGCCACGTTATGTGGTACCAAATACTGCAATTATCCTTAATTTATGAGCATGAGTGTAAATCCTATGGAACCCATATTGCTCGCTATCGGACGCCATCACCGCGTACGCAAATCAGCGGACCATTATTTACGAGAATTATATGGTAGTACGTAGAAAATTAATGCCGCTTGCCTCCAAAAACCTACCAACAAACTGTCGGATCCCTGATTGCAGGATCAGTGATGTATTTCGTTCCAAAGACGAACAAAGAAGTTATTAGGCAGGTGGTCATAATGTTTTGGCTCATCAGTGTACGCATCCTGGTAGCCAAAGGAATCTCTTCGAGTAATGTCGGAACATAATTTTCAAGAAAGTGTAGATAACTTGGGCCCGTAAGATGGTGTGGTAAAACAAGAGGCTCACTTAACTGACTGTCTATCGTACAACACTATACCACACATTTACGTCCTGGAATATGTGTCTTGACAAAGGAATGTGGGTTTTCGTCGGACCACCGATGTGAGCAATTAGTGTTGTTGATACTGTCCCAAGTGAAAGTGGTTTCATCATTTAACAGTAATAATGGCAGTACTCAGCGATTTGCGGCTAGCCAACAACAAAATTCGAATCGTCTACCTTCATCTCTTTCTCAAAGATATTGAGTCCACTGTATATGATGAGGATAGAGGGGCTGTACATACGTTATGTCCGTCATCTTCTTGTATGTGGAACACAGATACTTGCAGAAATTCTGCGTGTGCCTCTACTTGATACACACTATGTTCGTTTGCACGTTCAGATGTCGTCACCGTACCAGTCTCAAGCAGTTCAGCGGAAACAGTACGAAACACTCTTGAATCTGACACTCTGCGTTTAGGAAATTATCTACCTTGTTCTCTACAACCACTAGCAGCATTTTCAGTACAAAACCCAGACCCAAATACCATATCTGCAGATTCAGCATTTGTAAACACATACCTACTTAAAAGATATAGTAGAACCGGCTAACAAACCACTATCAAGGTTCACAACTTGAACTTCAGAACAAAAATGACAATCGATAAATAAATCGACAGCATATGGCGTACAAACATGTGAAATGAAAACTCACATCTGTAACTAGCTGTATCACCGTATCCAATAAAATTATGTTATACAGAGTGTTCTGTTCGCTTTAGTCTAGACTACCTCCTCCTAAGATATTTACTGTGACACCTGAAACTACCTGTATATATGGCAGGCACGACC
Organism: Schistocerca piceifrons; assembly: GCF_021461385.2. Classification (NCBI taxonomy): domain Eukaryota; kingdom Metazoa; phylum Arthropoda; class Insecta; order Orthoptera; family Acrididae; genus Schistocerca; species Schistocerca piceifrons. Next base: position 665,293,696 of record NC_060149.1, read on the forward strand.
TCTGCAATTCAGAACAGCTCGAGGAAGGGTCCCGTGACCCCCAAAGCGAATTCTGCAACTTGTCCTTCAGATAGAATTTTTGTCGAACAGGTGCAGCTGGGAACGTCACCTTCGAGCCAGGGAACCTGTAGCTGCCGGCAGAACCGAACATGGTCGTGATGAATCCAGTGCCGAGGAAAAGTAAGTTGCTGAAAAATGATGCTGGACATCGTTTAGAGAACAGTGTAAAAGTAATGTACAGTGAAAAGGGCCAAACAGCCTTACTTTATAGAAACTTTACACTCAGACAGTATAGTAAAATGAAACTACTAATAAACAGGGCTGGAGATGCTCCAGCAAGAACTTTAATGCTAAAATTTTTACAATAGCAAGTCATCATTTGTTGTCCAGGTGCATGGAGAGTCACTCTCATAATCCATCATCATTGCAAGTGATAAGCAGGACATTGCTAAAAAAAATCAGTAAAAAAGAAAGGAAGCTGAGTGTGAAAAAGAGAAAAAGAGAAGTGGATTCATTTCCGGTCGTCTCTTAGTTACGTGAAACACAAGCAGTAGATGTGCTTTTGTGATCTAACGACCATCGTTCCAGAGGGTCCATTATTCTTATCTTGGCCGATTACCCACTGAAAATTGTAGTGGTGAGGAAAATACATCTTTATCAGTTTTAATTTGTTCAGGCACGTGGCAAATAGGTGCGAAAATTGAGTAACTTGAGAAAAGTACAAACAGGCTCTTACATCGACAGTATAGTCTTGGCTCTGGTTCGGTACCGGAAACTGACAAGAAAATCTAAATAGAAAAGTAGTCATCTAAAATATAATTGTGCGGCGTCAAAAAGGTGAAAATAAAACATCTTCCGAATGAAAGTAATAGCTTTTGAAGCTCGTTGTTATATACTTTCTTTCCTTTAAACAGTTTTTTGTCTTCCTTGTCTCAGAGTATTTATGGTAATTTATATTTTTGTAAATTTTATAGTATAAATGTAACGTTTATAAAATAATTTTTCAGCTTCAGTCACTTCTAAGTAGCAATATTTACTGGCACAACGCTTTAAGGCAGTGTGCTGTAGTCATCAGGTGCTTTGCAGTTAGATACACACTATTTTTATATGTAGAATCCGTCGGAGTGTGATGAGGTCTATTCGCTGTGTGTGCTAGTGAGGTTATGTACCGATATATTGTCCTCTCCAGAAGCACTGACTCGTTTTGGTGTGCATCTTATGTGAGTCGTACGTTTAAATCATCTCAGTGACGTCTTTCCTTACATTTCTCTGAATATGTGCTCGTCTGACACACAGAGCACTGGGATTAACACGACACCGCCACTTCACACTTTCACATGCAGTTGTTTGTATTGAAAACTTCATTAACTGCTAATGTAACACACATTTCAACTGCTAAGATCATAATTTAATAACGCAAGCAGGACTTAAGAAAAATCAAGACGTCTTTGTAGGACTTGCCGCAAAATGTTCTAAATTCTCAGAAAAATAGGAATAAAATTCACAAAAAGACGAGTAATATACAAATAGCTGAAAAATACTCCTATTGAAGCACAAAATTGCGAATATTCTCCTGTTTATTTAAAATACTCTAATGAAAAATTGAGTACTAGCTACCACAATCTGCCTTCCTTAGCACCACCAAAAATTCTCCTAAAATTTTGGCATGCGAACATATTCGGCTTTTTCTTTACGTTCAACCCACCTTAGACTCCCACAGGCTGCAATAACTGTAACTCACATCCACTAGCCCTCTGAAAGTCTCTCATACCCATACACTCCCACTTGTGCATTCTCACTCACTCACTCAGCCCAACGCATTGTTATTATCTCTTCGTGTCTCTCTGTCATTGTCTCATGTGTTACAGCCACAGTCCCCATCGTTCTGTACTACTACTACTACAGTCTCCTATCACTCACACTGTATTCCTCTTTCTCTCTCTTACCTCTAATGTCTCATTCCTTTCTTCCTACTGTCGCTCTCTTTTCGCTGTCACTATCTCTCTCTTTCTCGTTGTCATTGTGATATACTCTGTCTCTCATTATAACTGATGTCACCCACTTCCACTTTCTCTGTCCCTTTGTTCCTCCCACCCTCCCCCCTACCCATCTGGCACTGTCTACCTCATTCATTCCCTAGCACTACTGTGTCACTGTCAATTATGTTCCATTGCCACTGTGTCCCTCTCTGTCTCTCTCACTCTCTCACACTGCCATTGTCTCCTTCGCTCTTTATTTTTCCGTCTCTTTGTCACTGCCATTGTCTTCTTCTCCCTCACCATAAGAAAGCGTGAATATGTTCGCAAGCCAAAATTTTTGGAAAAAATTTTAAAGACGTTGAGAAATTTAGAATTAAGCAGCTGGTACAACAGTTTGCAGTCAGAGTCTTTTCGAACATATTCCCATTTTTTATGCACCGATAGGAGAAATTTTCAGCTGGTTCATGTAAAACATATGAAAAGAAATGTACTGGACAGTAAAATTTAGATAGTTTACTAATCTGAAATTCAAATAACGCAAAACTAATTTTACACCTTAGACCGATTTTTACGTTAAAAAAAATTGCACGTGCTTTAGTACTACAGTATGGAGTTGTCAAATGGTAACAGAGACGCTTTACAGTATATTTCTCCATGCCACGTCACTTTATAAACTACGTTTTCAGCTCATACCGGATTTTACATGCGTATTTTACGTGTACAAGTAGGGTGGCTTTGAACCTATGTATCACGGAAACCGATGAAATGGTTCAAATGGCTCTGAACACTATGCGCCTTAACTTCTGAGGTCATCAGTCCCCTAGAACTTAGAACTAATTAAACCTAACTAACCTAAGGACATCACACACATCCATGCCCGAGGCAGGATTCGAACCTGCGACCGTAGCGGTCGCTCGGTTCCAGACTGTAGCGACTAGAACCGCCCGGCCACTCCGGCCGGCTAAAACCGATAAAGATATGAAGAAAATTTTCAAGGTGTTCGACATCGGGATCTTAGAAATACATCATAAAAATTACAGCCATTTGCCGTGCATAACCCTTTCGGAATCCGCGGGTGGGTTGTGGTACCAAACAAATTTTTGGGGGCGTTTCTCGATAATGGAAAAGATTTTTGAAAATGGAAGGATGGCTCTTCTAGATAAATGTGTAGAGAAAATAAAATATGAACAGTTTGCTGAGTATAGTTATAATTTAGATTTCGCCTCATACCGGATTTTACGTGTAGAAGTAGGATAACTTTGAACGTCTGTATCTTCGGAACTGTTATAGATATCAAGAAAATTTTCGAGATTGTTCGAGATCGGGATCTTAGGAATATATCGTAAAACTTTCAGCCATTTACTGTGCATAGCCGTCGTCGAATCCTCGGCTTGTCTTGGTCCGCTGGTGACGGCGCAAATATATTAAAAAACACTTTCTTGAGGTTTTCCAATGAAACGGTCAAGAAATAATCGTGCCTCCACAAATCTCATCAAACCCATCGTAGTCTACCGTACATCAAATGCAAAAAGAACTAACCGATTTGCTCTATTTGCCTAAGCAGGCAGAGATGTGTAATATTCATAAAAAATGGTTCAATTGGCTCTAAGCACTATGGCACTTAACATCTGAGGTCATCAGTCCCCTAGACTTAGAACTACTTAAACCTAACTAACCTAAGGACATCATCCACATCCATGCCCGAGGCAGGATTCGAACGTGCGACCGTAGCAGCAGCGCGGTTCCGCACTGAAGCACCTAGAACCGCTCGGCCACAGCGGCCGGCTGTAATATTCATACTTCGACACCGTACTGTTGGATGGTGACAATTAGGCGATCGTTCTGTTGAATACACAAATGGTCCATAGCGCAAGGGTTATCAGAAACATTTGACCCTGCCTTTCGAGAACGAAGTGCTCGGATTAAAAAGGGCGTAATACAGGAATGCAGCTTTGCTGCCCTAGTGTTCAATCTGGATATCGAAGAAGTAATGATGGAAATAAAAGATAAGTTCAAGACTGGGATTAAAATTCAAGGTGAAAGAATATCAACGAACATGATGATCGCTGATGACATTACTGCTCGCAGTGAGAGCGAGAATTGCAGGACGTATTGAATGAACTGAACAATTTAATGAGCGCACACTATGGATTGAGAGTATATCGAAGAAAAACGAAAGGAGTGAGGAGTAGCAGAAACTGTATTAGCTAGAAAGTTAACATCAAAATTGGAGACCACGAAATATACGAAATCAATGGATTGTGCCACCTTAGGAGCGAAATAACATATGAGGGACGAAGCAAGGAAGACATAAAGAGCATACTAGCACAAGCAAGGAGGTCATTCGTGGCCAAAAGTAGTCTACTAGTATCAAACATTGGCCTCATATGACTTTAATTTGGGGCAGAAATTTCTGAGATTTTACGTCTGGAGACAGAATTGTATGGAAGTAAATCACGGACCGTGGCGGAACCAGAGAACCGAAGTGTTTGAGATGTGGTGTTAATATAGAAGGCTGTTGAAAATTAAGTCGACTGATAGGGTAAGATATAAGGAGGTTCTCTGCGGAATAGACGAGGATAGAAATATGTTCTCTGTCTCGTGATGACTGGGTGTTGTGTGATGTCCTTAGGTTAGTTAGGTTTAAGTAGTTCTAAGTTCTAGGGGACTGATGACCATAGATGTTAAGTCCCATAGTGCTCAGAGCCATTTTTTTGATAGAAATATGTGGAAAACATTGAGAAGAAGAATGGACACTAAGATAAGACAAGTGTTGACACGTGAGTGAATAACTTCCATAGTACCACAGGGAGCTATAGGGCGTAAAAACTGGACGGGAAGACAGAGATTGGAATACATCCAATAAATAACTGAAGACGTTGGGTGCAACTGCTACTCTGGGACGAAGAGGTTGGCTCAGGAAACGAAGTCAACAAGTAAGAGGACTGATAACCAATAAATAAATAAATGAAAATAAATAAATAGAGTACATACACTAAACTTACAGTCTTTTCATATCAGGCTCTTTATGTCATGTCACTATCCCTACTTTCGCCTTATTCGATTTAGGGAAACTACGTAAAACTTAAATGTGGATTCTCGGATGCGGATATGAATCCCGGTCCTTCCGAATGTGAATCTGGTGTCCGGAATGTATGGTCCTTAATAAAGGGAAACTGCACATTTTTTGTGAAGCTGAAACACTCGTCATCACATCCCCTTCCCCTGATAGCTAAATACTGTGGACGAACATTTCTTGCTCCACCAGAATTCCAACCACCGACGCTTTGTTCGAGATTCATAGTACACATTTTCATTCATGATCTTGTTTACGAACGGGTGTGCGCATTACTTGATAAATAGGAGGTTCTTCCATTTTTCTTCCAAGCGACATTTCTTTTCTTATCCATCGCTGGCTGACTAAGTACAGATCTCCATGCTCCCAAAATCAATTGACAGCACTTAATTTAGTTAAAATGAAATGTACGTGACACCTTTTAGAGGGAAGTATGTTTCCCGGTGCGTTAACTTCCTTGTGGGCAAATGTAATCGTTGGGTCTGTGGAATAATATAATTCGTGTCTTTTTAATACAGAGTGTCCGAAAAGGGTTCTACACCTTTCTTCATTTTTTCCCTAGGTGTCCGATGAGGGGAGAGAGATGTCAATGACAAGAATTGCTGTTCGATAAACCCAGTTTTAATTGAAGTACTCGCCGTTCCCTAGACCACATTTTTGCTACCGTTCTGTCGCGTCTTCACGTAGACTCATCTTGATGCTATAATCTTTGGTTGCCATCGTTGTGAGAGGCTTAGCAAGGCCTATGGCATTGCTACCAGCAGTGGCGGATTTACATGTAGGCCCACTAGGCAGGGGCCTAAGGGCGGCACCTTAAGGGGTGCGGCCTTTTTTTACTCTGTACTCATTTTAACCTTTTACGTTTTAAAATAACTGCACCTACAAACGACAAAAATTTTCAATATTGTTAAACAGCTTGCTAGTTTAAATAAGCGTTTAGAACGAAATTCGACATTACAAGCTTGGAAATATACATAGTTTTCTTGGTTACTGAATGGAAATTTAACATTAGGTTTCTGTCTGGTAACATCTTCATGATTGTTCAAAATATTTTGAAGTAAACTGTGAAGACGGCAATCTACAATACAATGTTCGAAACTTGATTATTCCGAGAATGTTGTCGGCTTCTACTTAACCCTACCATATTTTCCCCGTGAAAATAACGGGCCCCCTGAAAATCTGTGATAAACTAATCAGCAGTTTCTTAAATACTGTAACATGTGTGGGCCTCAGTATGTAAAACCCGACTCTACGTAAATTTCTTGTAGAAATTACGGAGAAGTATCAAGTCAGCCCTCCATTACTGTAATTAATGTGAAAGCTCTGTGGTCTTCAGTATCTGAGCTTTGATTTAATTACATCCGTTTAACAAAACATAGTGATATTGGGAATGTTTTACAATTTTAAACGCATGTTTATACGAAAAGAACATAAGCAGAATATCTAATAATGTGTGAAATACACTTCACAACAGTTTAAAAATTTTATTTATTTATTTACTTACTTACTTTTTTGGCGATAAAAGAAGAAGAAACCAACTTTCGTTTGTCTCATTTATTGTGCTGCAGCCTGCACTACATCAAAGTTTCCACTCTGTGCAATCGAATAGTACGTGGCAGTGAAAATTTTATATTAAACTTTTCAATTAAGCTTTTTCTCTTCGGGGAAAGTTTATTTTTATTTTATGTTGCAACAAAAAGTGCATTTGCGTGTAGACATAACAGCAGTGTTCACACAGATGACAACACACCACATCAACTGTCAACAAGACTACTTAAACTTTGCAGTCTGTCTTCTCTGCCCACAGAAACCGCCAAAATGTTATAGGAATAAGTGGGATAAGAGTCGATCCAGCACACTTCACTGCAAGAAATAGCAAAAATTATTTGCTTCTTAAATTAGAAAGACAGTGTCAAGAATATTCATAACATATTTGCGTCCCAGCTAAAATTCCGGCGACGAGGGAAACAGAAGCCAAAAAAGGGACTGTCATGTTTCTCTTCACGAGACGAATTCCAGCCAGCAGGTGTACTTCTACTGTTCACTGACAACAGAGAAACACGCGACAGTGAAATTAAATTTTCTGCATTGTCATTCTTTCATAGCACAGTTACGTCGACTAATCCGAGTTGGTCAGTTCATCGCTCCGTGTTTAAAGGAAAAATCTTTGTGCTCGTGTGCCGCGTTTGAAGTAAAAAGCTTTGTGCTCATGTGCGGTGTAGTACGACTGGAACTGGATACAGTCTTTCTTTCTTTCGTTTTCCATTTTTTTTCTTTTGTTTTGACTGTTGGTTGATAATTTTGTAGGTGCCTTAACATGAATAACAGTGAGAAAAGCGAACGTGCAGAATGAAATGGGGCGGCATTTCGGAAATTATCGAAGGAAAGGCGAGAACGAGAAGGAAATGTTCTAAAAACGCTTGGCAGAATAGATAAATTTTTCGTAAAAATGTTCTTGGTTCGACTTAGAGTTCAAGTAGTATGGATGATATTTCTGGCCCTGCAGCTGTTGTAAAAAAAAGTAAATACAGACTAAACAAAAGTTAAAAATGAGAAAAAGCAAACTGTTCCTGATTCAGAGTTTCACGAAAAACTAAGTGTCGAGTCAGACATTTCAAAAAGAAATAACCTCGTTAGTGATGATTCTGCAGAATGGTGTGTCAATGAATCAACAATGGACATTCTCTTACAACGTGGCATTAATCAAAATTGTAACTGTAATTTTTCTAATTCAAGAAGATCAATAGGCGATAAAACCAGATATTTGAACAAAAATGTATTTTAGCGTAAACTTTTAAATGGTGAATCAACTTTGCGTGATTTTCTAGTATACTCCTGTAGGACCAGTGCTGTTTCTTGTGCACCATGTAAATTGTTCGGAGGCCACGATTGCTGCTAATGGTATTGCAGATTGGAAAAATATTTCTAATATTTTATCTCATCATGAGAATTCACTTGAACACAAAAATTCTGAGTTATTGCTCATAACAAGAAAAAAGTCACTTGGAACAATAAATAACCATTTCGAGTCATATGTTGAGACAGAAAAAATGTACTTGCGCAGTTTGTTGAAAAGGGTGTTTGCAGTAGTGAAGAAGCTAACAAGTCGTCGACTTCCCCCACGTGGACACGTTGAAAGAGTACATTCATTACATAATGGTCAATTTATGACGTCTCTTGAACTGATAGCCGAGTTTGATCCTTTTCTGGTAGAGCACATTGAACGATATGGAAATCTAGGGCAGGGAAATACAAGTTATCTTTCTTCAACAATCTCTGATGATTCCAGAATGAGATTTTCACTCTGCAGCGGAGTGTGCGATGATATGAAACTTTCTGGCAGATTAAAACTGTGTGCCCGACCGAGACTCGAACTCGGGACCTTTGCCTTTCGCGGACAAGTGCTCTACCAACTGAGCTACCGAATCACGACTCACGCCCGGTACTCACAGGTTTACTTCTGCCAGTACCTCGTCTCCTGCCTTCCAAACTTTACAGAAGAAGTGAAGCTGTGAGAACCGGGCGTGAGTCGTGCTTCGGTAGCTCAGTTGGTAGAGCACTTGCCCGCGAAAGGCAAAGGTCCCGAGTTCGAGTCTCGGTCGGGCACACAGTTTTAATCTGCCAGGAAGTTTCAATCTCTGATGAAATAATAGAGCTTCTTCCTGAACGAATAAAAAGAATTATCATAAGTGAAATAGAACAAGCCAAATATTTCTCTATAATAGTAGATTCTACTGTGAACATTTCACATATTTATCAGTTATTTTCATATTGAGTTACTTGGACGAGAATGGTGAAGCTGTTGAACGTTACCTTCTGATTTTACCAAACACGGAACACAAGTCGGAAAACTTAGCTGAGGCCGTACTAAAAGTCCTGTCTACAAATTCCATCGATATTACTGACTGTAGAGGCCAGTCATATGACAACGCAAGCAATATGACAGGAACCTACACTGGTTTGCAGGCACGCATTAAAGAACGAAATCCGAAAGCGTCTTGTGCAGCAAATTCCTTGAATTTAGTCGGCACTCGTGTTGCAAGCTGTTGTTGGGAAGCATGTTCATTTTTCAAAGTAGTGCAAAACCTTTACAATTTTTTTCTCTGCTTCTGCACAGCGCTGGGATAAACTCGTTTCTTTCATGAAATCAGGAAGCAAAAGGATAAAAAGTTTATGAAAAACACGTTGGTCAGCAATAAAGGAAGCATGTGTAAGACTGTATGAAAACTGAGAGGGTGTTATCAGTGCTCTCACACATATTGCCTATAATACGTTTGAAAAACCACTTGTGCGAAGTGAGGCTTCAGCTTTATTGAATCGACTCAGCAGACTAGAAACAGTATTCATGATGACAGTTTGGAAGGACATACTCCAGAGATTTAATAGTGTAAATCTGCAATTGCAAAGTGTAAATATTGATACTAAAATAGTGCATGAATAATATCACTTGTAGGATTTATTGCATCTCTTCGTGGCATGTTCCACTACTATGAAAATAAACCCATGGATATTGTGACTGAGCCCGCATCTCGTGGTCGTGCGGTAGCGTTCTCGCTTCCCACGCCCGGGTTCCCGGGTTCGATTCCCGGCGGGGTCAGGGATTTTCTCTGCCTCGTGATGGCTGGGTGTTGTGTGATGTCCTTAGGTTAGTTAGGTTTAAGTAGTTCTAAGTTCTAGGGGACTGATGACCATAGATGTTAAGTCCTATAGTGCTCAGAGCCATTTGAACCATTTGATATTGTGACTGATACAGACTATGAATGCACCTATAAAAGATCACGAAACGCAAACTTCATGATGACGAAAAAGTGGACTCTGAAGAAGTTTTCCTGACTGGAAGGCAAAAATTTTGAGTCGAAAGATTTCCCCCGGTACCCGACAACTTGTAGGTCGAATTAGTGAGGAGGAAGGAAAGCTATAGAACACTGTTGGACTCCTTCACAGTTTTCAGTAACCTTAAGAACAGTTTACCTGATGATATTGCTGAATGTGCAGCAAAACTCCAAGCGTCATATGACATAGATTTAGAGCCTTCCTCCCCTGGTGAATGTGTATATTTCGCGGAACTTTTGAAATCTTCTGAAATTAGTGATATACCAGACGAAATGAGCAACTTTTTACGAAAAGAGATGTTACAGTCCGTGTTTCCGTATGTTGACATTGCTCTTAGAATATTTCTGTGTATGGCACTTACAAATTGTTCAGCAGACCGCTCGTTTTCTGCTCTTAAAAGACTGAAATAGTACCTACGTTCTGCGTTGTCTGAGGAGAGACTGAACGCCTTGTCCATTCTTCACATCAAAGCCGGCCTCCTAACAGATAACCGTCTGAACTATGAAGATGTGATCAACGAGTTTTCTGCCGTCAAATCCAGACGCAAATTTTGCTGACTCGTGAGTTTGTTTACTTATTCATATTAGTTTTAAAAATTTAAGATTATATTGTAATTTTTATTATAACTTAGAGCACATTCATTGGATTTACAAACTACTTATTACCTGTGACTTCTGAAATTTTCCCGGCGTATTTCTTCTTCTAATAATTACCGGGTATGCAGCCGGATCCCGTCGACGTCCTGCCACGATATTTCGGACCAGAGACGTCCGGCCATCATCAGGTGAGAACACAACTACTGAAGAGCCCAAGTGCAGTCGCGGTATTTATGCCGAATCTCGCGCATGCGAAATGTACTGGCATCCTACAGCGCATGCGTCAAGTGTTGACATGCGCGGCATAGCCGAGTTGTATGTGCTGCCCTCGGTGTTGAAGGTAAAAGATCATCTAGTCACTGAGTATCGAATGACGCCGTCTATTCCGCTGTGATTGTATAATTTTAATAACAGGCTTCCAATTTTTATCCAGCTGAAAACCGTTGTCACGATTTATAAGATTATCGGCAAGACGTATTTCCACTGATTCTTTGATTACAGAATCCCAAAATCCGGAAACCGGAGCTAAAGTTTTTGTTCCATTGTATTCCATTGAATGTCCCAAAGAAATACAGAGCTCAGCTACTGCCGATTTTGACGGTTGCGCAGACGGGTGTATCTTTCATGTTCTGTACATCGATCATGGACATTTCTTGTCGTCTGGCCAATATATGCAGACCCACATTCACAGGGAATTTTGTAGACGCCTGCTTTCTTCAGTTGTAAATCGTCTTTAACGGATCCAGTCAGGGCCGGTTCTTTGCTGGTGGACAGAAGATAACCTTGATTTTATTTTTCTTCAGTAATCTGCCTATTTTCGACGACACATTCCCGGCGTATGGAAGGACCGCAGTTGATTTATAGTCGTCATCAGCGTCCTCAGTGCGTTGCTTCTTGTTATGACAGTTGCGCATGGCCTTCCTTATTTGGCGTGAAGTGTAGCCATTCTCTTTAAAGACCTCCAAGTGTTCTCATTCTGCATGGAGGTTTTCATCATCCGATACTACATGCGCTCATTGTATTAAGGCACTGAGAACACCGGCTGTTTATGCTGGATGATGGCAGCTTGAAGCCTGGAGATACAGATCTGTATGAGTCGGTTTCCTGTACACAGACTGTCCTTATGACCCATCATTTTTACGGCGTACTAGCACGTCTAGAAATGGTAAAGCGCCATCTTTTTCAATCTCCGTCGTGAATTTGATGTTCTCATGTAATGATTTTAAGTGATGAAGGAATTTCTCCAGTTCCTGTCTGCCATGAGGCCATACAACAAAAGTATCATCTACGTACCGCCAGAAGGCCGTAGGCTTTAAACAGCAGACTCAAGTGCTTTCCCCTCAAAATCCACCATAAAAAGATTAGCTACCACAGGGGACAAAGGGCTCCCCATGGCGACGCCGTCTGTTTGTTCAAAGAATTCGTAAGGCGCTAAATATTAGACTCAAAAATATGAAAATTCATAAGCAGCCTCAGTTTGATCTAAAAACATTAAATAGGTTATCGAATAAAAAGTACGTTGAGAAGTGTATATGTTCAAACAAGGCCGTCAGTTCTGCACTGAATAAGTTACCAATAAGATGCAACGATTCCATTAAAGGCACTTTGGTAAAAAGTGAGACCACATCAAAGCTGACTAATAAATCCGTGCTGCTAAGCTTAACTTCCTTCAATAGCTCGCTGGTGTTACCTATTTAATGTTTTTACATCAAACTGAGGCTGCATATGAATTTTCATATTTTTGAGTCTAATATTTAGCGCCTTACGAATTCTTTGCAAAAACGCCGATTTTGGCCAAAATATTGCTCTGATCAAGTTGAGACTTGAAACTTTCAATTGTGGCATACTTTTGCCTATTATGATCAATAGTTTTATTGTAACTCTTCAGGTTTTCCCGGCGATCTAATGACATCTTGGGTTGTCGGGTGTTCTGCCGGATATCAGCGTCGTACTTGCACGATATTTCGATCACGTAGCTCGTGACCTTCATCAGGTGCGACCTGAGACTGCTCCTCGAGTGTTTTTTCTTTTTTTTTTTTTTTTTTTTTTTTTTTTTGTAGCACTTTTCATTCCTTCTCCTAAGGGGAGAAGGCGGGCTGTTTTAGGGCTTGTCTGCTTGCCCTTTATCAGCCATAGGGTACATTTTTATTTTATTTATTTCCATTTTTCTTATATATCTGATTACATGCTATTATCTTATATTGGGTATCTTTAATTTTACGTTATTTTTTGGTGTGTATAATGTGAGAGAATATTGATTGATATTGTTATGTATTAACTGAACATGTTTAACAATATAACTAACTTATTAAAACTAATTGTTTACTTAATTGAATTTAGTTTATAACTGGAAGTGACACATTATTCTAATGGGGGATTTTTTTTTTTTTTTGACAGCGCTTACACTTATTTTTCCCTCTGTAATACTTCTATGTGATGGAGTATGTTGTTTTGGATGATATATTCTAGCTTAGACTAATCTTAATACTAATGTTTACAGTTTCTCCTTTCCTGTTTTGTAGTACTTGGAGCTGGTTGCTACAATGTTTTTTGCCTTATTCTAGTTTTACATATGCTCCTTTCCCTTTGGTGGTACTTGGAGCGGGTTTTTTTTTGTTAACAATAGTTCTTATCTTGTCTATGATTTCCTTAATGTTATTGTGTTTTGTTCTGTGGGGTGTGTTGTGTGTTGAGTGTGAGGGGCTGTCGTGGTGCACTAGGTCATTTGTTGCTGTGCTATTGTCTTTTGTCTAGATGGGGTGGGGTGGTTTCGCCTCCTGTCAGTTGTGTCATTGTGGGTGCTAAGTCGGGGAACTCAGTTGTTGTATTTTGTGCTACTGTACGCGCCGGGTAAATGTATTTCTTTTTTGGGCGTCTTGCTGTGCGTGGCTTGGTCGTCAGAATGTCTTCCATGTCGGGTCGTTTGTGTAGGATGTGTGAGCCGTATCTTGCTCTGAGTTTTGTCAGTCTTTTTTGCAGAGGGGTTATTTCTGTCGCCTCGTATACTTCGTCGCTAGGGGTGCGGTATGGTAGTTTTGCTATGCTGCGTAGTAGTCGGCGTTCTGTCGAGTACAGTCTGTTTGCTACTGTCTTTGGTATTCCGCCTAGTGGTGCAGCGGCGTATTCATATATTGGTCGTATGTATGTCTTGTATGTGTGTATGGCTGTTCTGGTGGAGCAGCCATACAGTCGTCCTTGTACTTGTCGGATTAACTGTTGTCGTTTCCTCGTTTTGTTGAGCAGGTGTTGCAGGTGGGCTTGGTAGTTGAGATGTTTGTCTAGGTAGACACCGAGGTATCTCGCCTTGTCAGTCAGTTGTAGGGGTTCGTTCCATAGTCGGAGTGTTATGTCTTCTTGTTTTTGCTGTCGTTTTTTTGTCAGATTGCGGTGTTGGAATAGGACTAGTTGTGTTTTAGTCGGGTTGGGTCGGATTCTCCATTTAGTCATCCATGTCTCTAGTTTGGTCAGGTATTTTGCTGCTTTTCTTTGTATTACGTCTGTTCTGAGTCCTGTGCACCAATATGCAGTGTCATCTGCATATAGGGCGATTTTTTCGTGTTGGTCTGTTGGGGTCGGTATGTCGTGTGTATATAGCGCGTACAGTAGTGGGGATGATATTGCACCTTGCGGGACTCCTGCCTCTGGGGTGAATGGTTCGGAGGTGGCGTCTTGCACATGTACCCTGCTGTGTCGTCCGGTGATTTGGGTTTTTATTAGGCGCACGAATTTCGGTGGGATGCCGAGTTTGAGCAGTTTAAACAGAAGCCCATTGTGCCATAGACGGTCGAAGGCGCGCTCGATGTCGAGGAATATGGCTAGCGTACAGTGCGATCTGTTGAAGCCCTGGGTGATGTCACATGTCAATTTCAGAAGTGGGTCTGTGGTGGAGTGGTTGGGGCGGAAGCCGGCTTGGAGTAGGGGGAGTAGTTGTTTGTTGTCCACATATTTTCGCAGTCTGTCGGTCAGTATACGTTCATAACTTTTTCCTATAACGTCCAGTAGTGAGATAGGTCGGTAGGAGAGTGGGTCCGTTCGTGGTTTGTCGGGTTTGGGGATCATTATGGTCTTACTTGTCTTCCACGCAGTCGGGATTGTTTCTGTCGTTAGGCAGTAGTTGAACATCCGTGAGAGGATTGGGATTAAGGCAGGGAGGGGGGCGTTCTGCAGGTGGATACGTTTGATGTTGTTTTGTCCTGGGGCTGAGTTTCGTCCGGTCCGTATTGCGTTGGTGATTTCAGCGTCTGTTATAGATTTGGTCAGTTTGGAGGTGTCTTCTGTTTCTGCTGTTGGACTTGTTAGTAGGTCAGGGAGATGGTTTTCTACGTGTCGGTAGAAGTCGTTGTCGAACTTTGCGTCTGTTGGGAAGGAGTGGATGATTCGGAGGGCGTTCTGGAATGTGTCTGCTTGTGTTTTAGGGTCTGTGATTGGTTCGTTGTCTACTATTAGTGTCTGGTTGGGGGGTTTCTTTTGTCCAGTCAGCGTCTTGAATTTGTTCCAAAATTTTCTGCCTTCTTTGTAGTTGAGTTGGCGGCAGGTGTCGTCCCACTCTTTTTGTTTGTGCTGGAAGATTATGCGTTTCGCTTGTGCGTTTAGTCGGTTCCACTGTCGTCTTAAGTCTGGGTTATTTGTACGTCTAATTTCGCGCTGTAGTTGCCTTTTCCGCCTTAGGATCGCTAGCGCCTCCGCCGGAATGGTGGGCCTCCAGTTCTCTATTGTCTTTTGTGGGATTGCCTCGTCTATTGCTGTTGTGAAGGTGGTTTCTAGTCGTTCGTTTAGGTGTTCCAGGTCGGCGTTGTCTGTCAGGGTAGTTGGCAGTGCTAGTTCGTCTTGTATGATGGTTTTGAATTTCCTCCAGTCGGCTTTTGTGTATAGGCGGATGTTGCGTTGTGTGGGGTGAGGCGGTGGTGGGTTTATAGCGGTTGTGGCGAATATGATGGGGAGATGGTCGCTGGTTATGGGGTCACCTAGGAAGGGATTGGATAGGTTCTTGGTTAGGATCGGACTATGGAGGATATGGTCTGGGGTGGAGGAGCCGCGATGTCCGATGAATGTTGGTTGGTCGAATGCAAGTCTGGATATCAGGTCGGTTGTTAGTATGTCAAAGAGTGCTCGTCCATTGTCGTTCGTTGCTGTGCAGCCTAGTTGTGTGTGGCGCGCGTTCAGGTCGGTCAGCAGGATGAATTTGTTGTAGGTCGTCATCAAGTACTGCATGAAGTCTTGTGGGATGGGGTGTCCGGGTGGGTTGTACAAACATGTGACAGTCAGCTTGCATCTTTGTTGTGTCCTGATTTGCACCACGACAGCTTCCGTGTCCTGTAATTGTTGCGGGAGGGGCATCTCTTTAACTGGGATGTTGCTACGCCCCCCCTGCCGTCGGGTCTGTTTTTGGAATGGCAGGTGTATCTGCTTAGTTTGCAGTATTGTTGTGGGCGTAGCCATGTTTCGGCCACGCCAAGGATGTGTATCTTGTATTTATGCATGCTGTGCATAAGTGCATGTTTTCTATTTCGTAGCCCTTGGACATTCACAAACATGATGTTTGTGCTGTCATTCTCTGTCTGTCCCGCCATCGTGCTTCTGCCGTTGTAGGGGGGGGGGGGGGGGGGGGGAGTTGTTTACGTCGTGTCTGTAATTGTGACGTGGACCCTGTTGTTGCTTTGTGTCACTTCTAGATCTTTGTTTAGGAGTTGTCTGATGGTTTGGCGCAAGACAGTCTTAATTTCGTGCTTCCTGTCTTGGAAAACGTTGAGCAGGACGGTAGTAAGTGTGCGAATGAAGTCTTCCTTCATGACCGCCTCTTCTTTCAGTTCTGCTGTTGTTTGGGGGCGTGGGGCAGGTTCGTCAATTGTTTTTATGACGGCTTGTGCATAGGTGTTGACTGCTTCTTTCGGTCGGCTCTGGCATTTCAGTGATAGTGCCGAGTGGCTCTCTCCGCAGTTCGCGCATTTTGTGTTGTGTGGAGGCGCGTTACACCTTGAGAGCATGTGTTCGCCGCTGCACTGTGGGCATTTGGGCTTGGCCACGCAGCGGTGTGTTTTGTGGTCGAATGACAAACATCGACCGCATTGCGCTGGCTGGGGGGGGGGGGGGCAGAAGGTTCGATGGTTCCACCGCTCGTACTTTGTAGTCAATCCTAACACCATCGTTTAACATTCTGTCGATGGTGTCAGGATCGTGAGTCAGTACTCGAAATTTCATCGTTGGCCCACCAGTTTCGCGGGAGGTGATTCGCCAGGTTTGTGGACCTTCAGTCCCTGCTCGATAAGCTGCTCTACACCCTTGATTATCGCGCTAAGGGAGGGCTTGTTCAGTTGCCTTCGTTGTAGCGGTTCCCTGGGTGGAAGCAGTTGCACTTTAACTGCTGGGGAGAGGTGGTTGCGGAAGAAGGTTTGCAGGGTTGGCGCAGCTTCCTCGGACGCGTATTTTATTATTGTGGAGAGGCCTCTCCTGACGTTGATGTTTACAATGTTTGCTTTCATATTTGTGCTAGCGAATTGTTTGAAGGTAGTTGCGATGGTGTTTTGTGTGGGTTCTCGTGGTAAGCTGAATATTTCATAGGTGTACACTCCAGGTCTTCGTGGCGGCGTGCTGCAGTAGGAGCTCGGTGAGGTACTTCTCGATGACGGGGTCCGGCTCCTCTGGTCCCGCTGGGCAGATGGTATGTCATCTGGGGATGCTGGGCTGATGGTAGTGGAGTTGGGGGGGTCACCAGTCGGTCTTCCAGTCATCTCGGATCGGTTTTGATTTTGATGTTGCGCTGGCGTGTTGTCAGCTCGGTAGTCCAAATACTTAGGCATGTGTGTGTGGCCGCACTTGGGGCGCTGAGTTCCCGCTTGGTTGGCACCTTGCTTTGACGCCTGAAGGTATCCACGGGAGTGGTCAGCCCCATCTACTCGTGCGCGGGTTACGGAGCAGTGCTGCCGGCCCTGGCACGGATTTGTCCCTATAGAGGGGGGCAGAGATGCTCTGCCGTGCGGCGCTATGTGGTGAATGGAACTGTGGCTTTATCGCCTTAGATTCGTTTCGCTGCCATGACGAAACGGTGTTCGACACTTTTGCTTTTTTTGATTTAAACGACAATTGCTTTTCTGGAGGTTACCGTTTTAGCTCCTCGAGTGGACCTGGTCCAGTATTTATGCCTATGGCCTTCCCCCTCCACCAACGGCTGCAGGCGCTTCCTCTGTGGTCCGCGCCCATTCCCTACGACCTGCTGGAGCGTTGCTGCTCCGTTTTCCGTCCGCTGCAGTTCTAGGTGTTCCCTCTGCGGTCCGCGCCCACCAAACCCGCTCCTGGGGGTTTCATTAACGGTCTGGGGTACCAAGCGTTCCCCCTGCGGTCCGCGCCCGCTCACCACGACCTGTTGGAGCGTTGCCGCTCCGTTTTTCGTCCGCTGCGGCTCTGGATGTTCCCTCTGCGGTCCGCGCCCACCAGTCCCACTTCTGGGTGTCCCATCTTCGGTCTGGTGCGCCTGGCAGTCCGTCAGGGGCTCGTTTTCCATCCCCATGTCTCTGGTTCTTCTGTTTGTGTAGTGTTGCAGCTGGCCCCTTTAGCAATTCCAGAGCCGGATCCCAGGCTGGTACCCTGTGTCACGGTTCATAAGATCGTCAGCCATCTTAATTTCATCGATTCTCTTATAACACTGTCCCAAAATCTGGGTGTTTGTGCTAGACTCTTGGTATCCTCATACTTCATGGCATGATCTAGTTCTAGACAGTGTTCAGCAATGGCTGACTTAGTCACCTGTCTTAATCTAGTGTGCCTCTGATGTTCTTTGCACCTGATCTCCACAGTTCTTGTCGTCTGGCCAATGTAGGACATGCCACATTGACAAGGTATATTGTAAATCCCTGGTTTTCGTAACCCCAGGTCGTCTTTGACACTCCCCAGCAGTCCCCCGATCTTGTTGGATGGACAGAAAACACACTTGATATTGTGTTTACGGAGAATCCTACTGATTCTGGCAGAAATAGAGCCAGCATAGGGCAGATATGTCACCTTCTTTGCTTCATCTTGGTCTTCTTCAGGAACCTGTGGCATAGTGGCTGGTTGGAGTGCCCTCTCAATTTGTCTGTCCGTGTATCCATTCTTGGAGAAAACTGTTTTGAGACGTTCTATCTCTATAGGTAGATTCTCTTGGTCTGACAGGGCACGTGCTCTGTGGACCAAAGTCTTCAGAACCCCATTCTTCTGTGCAGGGTGGTGACAGCTGCTGGCCTGCAGATATAAATCAGTGTGTGTTGGTTTTCGGTACACACTGTGGCCAATTGATCCATCTGCTTTCCTCTGGACTAGTACATCCAGAAATGGCAGCTGGCCATTCTTCTCCAGTTCCATGGTGAACTTGATATTAGGGTGGCATGAGTTAAGATCTTCAAGAAACTCATTGAGCCAGTCCATCCCATGTGGCCAGATGAAGAAGGTGTCATCCACATACCTAAAGAAGCATGTGGGTTTAAATGTGGCTGTCTCCAATGCCCTCTCCTCAAAACTCTCCATAAACATGTTGGCAACCACAGGGGCAGTGGGCTGCCCATAGCTACACCTTCAGTTTGCTCGTAATATTGGTTTCTGTACAGGAAATACGTGGATGTCAGTGTATGACTGAACAGGTCCAACAGAGCACCGTCAAATTTCTCTGCAATCAGTTCTAGTGAGTCCTTCTGTGGGACCCTGGTGAACAGCGATACCACATCAAAACTAACCATGATGTCCGAATCTGTGATGTGCAGTTGCTTGAGGCGTTGCAGGAAATCTTCTGAGTTGCGGATGTGGTAAATACATTTCCCCACATATGGAGACAGGAGACCTTTCAAGTACTTGGCTGTTGTGTACGTAGGTGCCCCAATATTACTGACAATAGGACGTAGGGGCACGCCCTCCTTGTGTATTTTCGGCAGACCATACAGTCTAGGTGGCACTGGCGCATTTTCCCGTAGTTGTCTGATGATCTTATCGGGCATCCCTGTTTCCTTCAAGAGAGCACTAGTCTTCTTGGCCACCTTGTCCGTGGGGTCACACTCCAGAATTCTGTATGCAGGTTCCTCCAGAAGTTGGCGTACTTTCTCATCATAATCCATCCGCTGCAAGATGACAGTGGAGTTCCCTTTGTCTGCTGGCAGTACCACAATGCCGTTGTCTTCCCGTAGTTTCTTGAGTGCAAGCCTCTCCTCGGTTGTGATGTTCGATTTCGGCGGCCTGGCCTTGGTGAGGGCCCTGCAGGTCTCTCTGCCACATTAGGTGGAAGTGTGGCTGCAACTTGCTCTACTGCACTGACGAAACCTGAAATGGGTACGTTTCTAGGGGTCGTAGCAAAGTTGAGACCCTTGCTGAGTACCTTTAAGGTTGTATCATCAAACTGTATGCCACTCAGATTCGTCACAGTGCGTGTCTCTTCCATCTGCTGTGCTTTCTTACTCATGCGGTCAAACTTTGCAGATTGGCGAGATGAGGCATTCCTTCTAGCACACTCAGCTAAAGGGCGCGGACCACAGAGGAAGCGCCTGCAGCCGTTGGTTAAGGGGGAAGGCCATAGGCATAAATACTGGACCAGGTCCACTCGAGGAGCAGTCTCAGGTCGCACCTGACGAAGGTCACGAGCTACGTGATCGAAATGTCGTGCAAGTACGACGCTGATATCCGGCAGAACACCCGACAACCCAAGATGTCAATAGTTTTATTATTTATCCCCACTTATTTTTTCTTAAGATTGTATATTTTGCGTAACATATGCATTTCATCATTATGAGACCTTACAATGGTAACATTAATATACTGAAGAGCACACTGACGGAGTTCGGACAAGTTATTTTAATTTCACTCTTAGCTTATGGTGCAGTCCTTTGCACGTTAAGGACAGGTGCATTGTGATGACGTGGCGCTGGTTGTAATGAACTCGGGTAAGCCCCGGGTCACATTCGCACGCCTCTGTACCTCTTACAATTATACAACACTTGCTCTCCTCAATGTACGTTCATGGAGTGAACAAAAATATGGATACACCACAAACACAACATGTTACCATGCCTAATACGCTGTAGGAAAACCATTGGCATTCAAAACAGCTTCCAGTAGTCTAGGGACGGATTCCTCTACAGTTTCAAGAGGATCTTGTACGATTCTTCCTGCAAAACAGCGGCAAGTTTAGGTAAAGATGATGGAGGTGGATAGCAATAATGCAACCTACTATCTAAGTAGACCACAAAGACTCAATAATATTGAGATCTGATGACTGTGGTGGCCAGAAGAGTGCGACAATTCATCCTCGTGCTCACGAAACCAGTCCTGGACGATGCAAGCTGTGTGAACATGGATCCTGTCATCTTGCCAAACAGCATCACCATTGAGGAACAAACATTGCGCCATGGGATTGACCTGATCAGCTAAAGTGGTCACACAATCCATGGGAGTAATGTGTCCTTCCAGAGTAATCATGGGGCCCATGGAATAGCACGATATTGCTGCTCAAATCTTCACCGAACCCTCACCACGTTTCACTCTTGTCAGCAAGCAGTCTGGAGCGTAGGCTTCAGTCGGCATACTCCAGACGAAACTCGACCAGAAGTTGGAAACCGTGTGAGACAAGACTCATCCAACCAAATGACTTTTTGCATTGCTCCATAGTCCAGGTTTTATGGCCTTGGTGGCAGGCTTTTCTGTTACCCGGACGCCGGCCACTGTGGCCGAGTGGTTCTAGGCGCTTCAGTCCGTAACTGCGCTGCTGCTACGGACGCAGGTTCGAATCCTGCCTCGGCCATGGATGTGTGTGATGTTCTTAGGTTAGTTAAGTTTAAGTAGTTCTAAGTCTAGGGGACTGATGACCTCAGATGTTAAGTCCCATAGTGCTAAGAGCCATTTGAAATTTGTTACCGGCACTTACATCACTGATGTATTATTTTAGAATTCCACCTCGCCCTGCAATTCCCAGTTTATGGAGTTCTAGTGACTGTCGTTTTTCGCCACAATCCTCTTCAACAACCGTTGTCACGATCACTCAAAACACTCTTTCGTCCGCGTTGTGACTTAGTGAATGGTTTTTTTCCCGGTTTCCCTCTATTCGGTATACATCTTCGATATTCTGCCGCTTGAAACGCTAAACATTTCAGCTACTTTCGTTACGGAAGCACCCACCATACGGACACCAACGATTTGCTCGTGTTCTACTTTACTTAGCTCCAACAAATGCACTCACAGCCCGCATCTCGTGGTCGTGCGGTAGCGTTCTCGCTTCCCACGCCCGGGTTCCCGGGTTCGATTCCCGGCGGGGTCAGGGATTTTCTGTGCCTCGTGATGGCTGGGTGTTGTGTGCTGTCCTTAGGTTAGTTAGGTTTAAGTAGTTCTAAGTTCTAGGGGACTGATGATCATAGATGTTAAGTCCCATAGTGCTCAGAGCCATTTGAACCATTTTGCACTCACAACTACGCAGAACACTGTTCTGACCGTGACTGACATTACAACGCATTGAGGACATTGCACTGGCGCCATTCGTGGCCAAAACAACAGCGCAACCTGCAGACTTGGCTAGCAACCGCATTTATGTTAAAGAATGAATTTGCCCAACCCCTGTTCTTGCGACTGTTCTTGGAACCATCGTTCTACAGGTTTTAGCTGTAAGCCGTTCCGTGATTTTCAGAGCTTATTAAACAAATCGGTGACGAATTCGCAGTTCTTCCTCAGACCTCCTCAATCAATCACCCCAAATTGAAGAGAGTGTTTTATAAGTCATTTCTTTTGTGGATTAGCTACATTACTTCAGCATTCTTGCGATGAATCTCAGCCAGGTATGAGCTTTTCCTACAACTGGTTTTGTATGGTCATACCTATGCAGGACGCTCCAGAACGCCGTCCGCGAACAGTGTCACGGAGTTGCTGATGATATCCATCAAATTATTAATAATTAGCGTGTACTGAGGTGACACCATAAGACTCCCTGACGCACTCACAAAACTGTTTTTACATCTGACTATTTCGTTCTGCTAAAAACGACGTGCTGTGTTTTATCTGCAAGAAAGTTCTGAATCTAATTACAAAGCTGGTCCATTACTCTGTAATCCCGTATTTTCTTTACTACGTGACAATGACAGTGCGAAACTATATAGAAGGTCTTCCGTAAGTCAAAAAACACAGCATTATTCACGGTGCTGCTTTCTTCTGCCTTCTGAATCTCATGCACCCACAAAAGCCGATTTCGACAGACTTTGCTGTCATCTTCAGGTATTAAAAAATCTTTTTGCTACAAAACGTGTTCATTCTACGTAGGACCTCACGCCAAGTTGTCATGTGGCTAAGAATCAACACATTGTAAAAGGTTTGTCATAACTATCATATTTAAAAACACAAAGTACCTTGTACAAATGGCCATGTCCATATATAGGTCGCTCACTGATGCCTGTTATTTTTCCTTAAGTTGTGCTTCTTGTTTCTGTTGTAGTGCAGCTCATTACAATTACGGCTTTTTCCTCCAAAACCTAGGATGCTTTCTCTGTGACCCTGTAAATACCAGAGCTAAACAATGGAGAACAACAACGTACGTTACAAGCATAGCATTCTGTATTACTTCATTTCCTTATCTCTAACATTTTAAAATTGTACGTCGACTTTAGATGACATGTCAATCATAGATGTTCTTATCTCTAGTTAGTGAACGTATTTCCAGTCATGTTTTGAACATTGTCCCGCTACACTTTACTAACTAATGTTTCGCCGCAAGGGATATCGGATTTTAGAGAGTAAACTAATATGGAGTATGTCGTCCTTCTTTTTAAACATTCACATACCCATTTCTTCTTTCCTTATTGTCTTTTGGGCTTGCAGTTGTAGTAATTAAAGTAGGCACAAATGCAGTGATCAAAAACAAATGATTAGCGTACATTCGCATTCTCTTTACATCGTTCCTTTCTTGTTGCTCCCATGGCGATGGACTGTTTCTATTGCAATCAGTAAGCGCGAAAGGAAGCTACCGTACACACAGAGGGATCTATATTTATACCTGGCAGGACTAATTATATACTGACATAATCATCGGTATTGCTTTCGTTTCGAGTAAGATGTGGAGACGGCGGTTTGAAAGAGGGCAGAGGAAGTACTAGGAAGGGCGTCGCCCGCATCTCGTGGTCGTGCGGTAGCGTTCTCGCTTCCCACGACCGGGTTCCCGGGTTCGATTCCCGGCGGGGTCAGGGATTTTCTCTGCCTCGTGATGGCTGGGTATTGTGTGATGTCCTTAGGTTAGTTAGGTTTAAGTAGTTCTAAGTTCTAGGGGACTGATGACCGTAGATGTTAAGTCCCATAGTGCTCAGAGCCATTTGAACCATATGAAGGGCGTCCCCTACCTGAGGGATCGCTACTCAAGCTACCTGGCGAAGGGGCAAGTGTGGAAAATGTCCGGCGTGCCAAATGTCCGGCGTGGCAAACGTCCGGCATTCATTCAGACACCTCACTGAAACTGTCCTGAGTAGAATTCAAGCCGTCATAAAGGCAAAGGGCGGAAACATATACGGACGAAGCCTTTGCTCTCATTTGCCGAGAGACAGTTAGAATAGCCTTCAGCTAAGTCCATGGCTACGACCTAGCAAGGCGCCATTAGCCTTACATAGTTTGATAGTTATCGTATGAAATGTCTCATCAAGAACGATGTATACAACAGAAATCAGTATGCCTTCGTCCGTGCTTCAATCTCTCGTGACTACACGAGTTAGATGACGAAAGCAGTGGAACTGTTGCATAGTCTGCCTCCACAAAAATTTTTCTAAACACTCCAAACAGGGTGTGAAGAGAACAATGTCGTCTTTCCAAATCCATTCAACAGCCATGATCGCATAAAAAATTTCTTTACGTACAAAAGCCGATTTCGACAGACTTTACTATCATCTTCAGGTATTAAAAAATCTTTTTGTTATAAAACGTGTTCATTCTAGGTAGGACCTCACGCCAAGTTGTCATGTACACTGTAAAAGGTTTGTCATAACTAACATATTGAAAAACACAAAGTAGCTTGTGCAAATGGCCGTGTCCATATATAGGTCACTCATGAATCACTGTTAGATCACAAAAACACAGTGCACAGTAGCACATATGTTTACATAAGCTGGATACATTTTAAACATTGAAAATCCACCTTAAACGTCGTTTTGTGACGTAACAAGCATCTGTGAGCGATATGTACATGGGCATGGCCATTTGCACAAGGTGTTTTACGTTTTTAAACATTTTAGTTATGACAGACCTTTTATAATGTGCTGATTTTCATCCACGTGGCAACCTGGCATTAGGTCCAACGTAGAATGAACACTTTCCATAACAAAAAGAATTTTTAAGACCTGTAGATGACAGCAAAGTCTGTCGAAGCCAGTTGTTTTAAAAAAGAAATATTTATGCGATTTTGGCTGTTAAATGATTTCAGCGAGTAAAATAGATAGTTCCTCAAGTCTCTTCAAAATGAGAAAATTCAGCCAAACGTCGTCATCTTCTAATGATTCCAGTTTAAGTTTCCTGAGCGTATCTGTTACACTTTCGTACGAAATACAGTCCTAACTGTGTACCACTGAGTTCCTCAGAATCTGCTGTCATGCCTACGTGATAAGGGCTCCAAGCCTACAAGCAATATTCTATAATAGGTGGCGCTATTCTTCTTGAGCAGATTCAGTGCGGTTTCATAGCAGTCTCTTAAAATCTAAGTCTTTGATTCTCCTTCCCTACCTTTTATATCGCTTCACAGTGTTGGGATGAAGCATTAAAATTATACAGTAGTTTTCAGAACTCTACCACTAATACTATAAGCTGAGATTAGACAGCGAAATTCTTGATCGAAATTAAGATCTTGAATGTAAGTA
Organism: Schistocerca piceifrons; assembly: GCF_021461385.2. NCBI lineage: Eukaryota > Metazoa > Arthropoda > Insecta > Orthoptera > Acrididae > Schistocerca > Schistocerca piceifrons. The sequence goes on from NC_060149.1 coordinate 665,319,005, forward strand.
GGACTTAATTTATGTACTTTTGTGCGTCCGAAAATTTTTATTTGCCGAACTTCAGACGATGTAAGTTAGAATGAGTTTTAATGCTTAGAGTTCTCAGAAAATGTGTCTTATGCTAAACTAAATTTCTTATTCATAATATGAGAACGAAGAAAATGCCAGCAGGTGGGCATTTATTCCTGCACAGGCAGAAAAGTAGCCTTATGGTCTATCCCTTGCTGACTGTGCATTGAAGTGCATTTAGCCACAATTTCCGAACGTTGCAACTTCTCTGTATGTAAAAGCATTATCCGCTAAGAGTCTCATCAGACTTACGAGTTATTCACTATAGCACACCACTGGGCTATGCCCGAAGTTACTTTTACGTATAAAGATTTCTCGCCGTTGAGGATAATGTGCTGTGTCCTGTTTGCTAAGAACTCTTCAGTTCCGTCACAGATCTGATCTGGTATTCCGTAGGCTCGTACTTTGTTCGGTGTGTGATAGTACGTAACTGCATAGCAGTAATACTGTCATGTCTAACACCATATTCACAGAGTCTTCCTCTTCATGTGATGATTGTGTAAAAAACTAAGCAGGATACTGCAGTCGTAATAGATAACAACTCATTGTCTATAACAAGGCAGTTCTAATACGATGTTTTAAAAAAATGTGGAAGGGTTCTGCCTTCACTTTTGGGACTATAACGGTGGTATACCACTGGAGAACTCGCTTCCGAACAAGAGTCCTTCGTTATATCATCATGGAAATACACTGAAGAGCCAAAGAAACTGGTAAACCTGCTAATATCGTGTAAGGCCCCCGCGAGAACGTAGAAGTGCCGCAACACGACGTGGCATGGACTCGACTAATGTCTGAACTAGTGCTGGAACTATTTTACATCATGAATCCAACAGGGCTGTCCGCAAGTAAGAGTAGGGGTGGTGCACAGCAACGCATACCAGATGTGCTCAAAAATGTTCGTGTCTGGGGAGTTTGGTGGCCAGCGGAAGTGTTTAAACTCAGACGAGTGTTCCCGGAGCCACTCTGTAGCAATTATGGACGTATGGGGTGTCGCACTGTTCGGATGGAATTGCCCAAGTTCAAAAATGGTTCAAATGGCTATGAGCACTATGGGACTTAACTTCTGACGTCATCAGAACTTAGAACTACTTAAACCTAACTAACCTAAGGACATCACACACATCCATGCCCGAGGCAGGATTCGAACCTGCGACCGTAGTGGTCGCGCGGTTCCAGACTGAAGCGCCTAGAACCGCTCCGCCACTCCGGCCGGAGGAATTGCGCAAGTCCGTCGGAATGCACAATAGTCACGAATGAATGCAGGCGATCAGTCAGGGTGCTTCCATACGTGTCATCTGTCACAGCCGTATCTAGACGTATCAGTGACCACATATCGCTCCAACTGCACACGCCCCACACCATTAGAGAGTTTCCACCAATCTGAACAGTCCCCTGCTGACATGCAGGATCCACGGATTCATGAGGTTGTCTCCATACCAGTACATGTCCATCCGCTCGATACAATTTGAAACGCGACTCGTCCGACCAGGCAACATGTTTCCAGTCATCTACGGTTCAATGTCGGTGTTGACGGGCCCAGGCCAGGCGTAAAGCTTTCTGACGTGCAGTCATCAAGGGTATACGAATGGGCCTTCGACTCCGAAAGCCCATTTTGATGATATGTTTCGCACGCTGACATTTGTTAATGGCCCAGCGTTGAAATCTGCAGTAATTTGCGGAAGGGATGCACTTCTGTCACGTTGAACGATTCTCTTCAGTCGTCGTTGGTCCCATTCTTGCAGGATCTTTTTCCGTCCGCTGCGATGTCGGACATTTGATGTTTTACCGGATGCCTGATATTCACTGTACACACGTGAAATGTTCGTACGGGAAAATGCACACTTCATCGCTAGCTCGGAGATGCTGTGTCGCATCGCTCGTGCGTCGACTATAACACCACCTTCAAACTCAGTTAAATCTTGATAACCTACCATTATAACAGCAGTAACCGATCTAACAACTGCGCCAGACACATGTTGTCTCATATAAACGTTGCCGACCGCAGCGCCGTATTCTGCCTGTTTACATATCACTGTATTTGAATACGCATGTCCATACCAGTTTCTTTGGCCCTTGAGTGTAGTTACAGATCTGAACATTAGATGGCGTGATAAAACATTTGTGAACAGAAACCGAGCAGATGCTTCGCAAGATAACAGAGATTAGGTAGGGCGCGCGCAGTGCCATACAGATCATTTTTCGAACAATATGCAATTGGACCAGGTAAGAAAATCGATAATACTGGTAGGATGAACCATCTGTGTTAGAAAGCTGTGCAATGTCTTCCAGAGTATACAGATGCCGAACTGAGTTGTGAGGAATGGGACATACACTCGATCGTTCGACAGCTGTGCTAGAAAGCTGCTCCGAAACTAAGGAGAACTTCACTGCAGATTTAAACGTAGCAAAAACCTCTTACACCTACAATATCTGAACGAAGTCGAAATTCACATAAGGGGACTCATGTGTGAAGCATTCAACGAATTCGAAAGTAAAATTCGATTAAGCTGTCTGACAGAAAATTTAAGAAGTTTTGGTCGTATGTTAAATCAGCAAACGGATCAGTGCCATCTGTTCAGAAACTCTGTGACCATACTGGCATCGAAACGGAGGATGACAGAGAGAAAGCCGAAACACTAAATTCCTTTTTCCGAAATTGTTTCAATGAGAAGGATTGTACTGCGATTCCTTTTTTTAAGCCGTCGCACGAACGTCGAAATAGCAGAGATCGAAACACGCGAAAGGCGTATGGAAATCGCCCAACAGAGGAAACGAGACTAGACCTGGTGGTATATCTATACGATTATAAGTGGAGTATACGAAAGAACTTGCTCCTCTTCTGGAAAGAATTTACCAAAGGTAGCTGGAGGAGCGAAGCGTTCCTAGTGATTGGAAACTTACGCAGGTCACTCCTCTTTTTAAGAAGACCTGCCGAATAGACGCATCTCTCACGTTAGTCTGTTGAATAATTTCGGAATATGTTTTAAGCTCGCATATTATGACATTTCGGGAGAACAGATACCGAAAACAACGAACATGTGAAACCCAAATTGCTTTGATCCACCGCGAGACCCAGAAAGCAGTAGATATCGGCACTCAGGTTGACGTCGTATTCCTTGACTTCCGCAAGACGTTCGATACAGTTACGCAATATCACCCACGGAACAAAATACGAGCGTATATAATGTGAGAGCAGCTTTGTGACGGAACTGAAGAGTTCTTAACACACAGAACACAGCATGTTATCCTCAATAGATAGAAAAATTTAGACGTAAAAGTAACTTCGGGCGTACCCCAGGAGAGCGCTAGAGTGGAAAACGTCGTAAATCTGATGAGACTCTTAGCGGATATTGCTTTTATATACAGAGACGTTCATACGTTCGGAAATAGTAGCGAAATGCAGGAAGATTTGCAGAGTATCAGGGATTGACAGTTGACAAACAACGTAAACAAATATTACGTTTCCACAAAAACAGAAAGAAAGGTGCATCATTGTGTTACACATCTGTAGAACAATCACTGGAAGCAGTCTCATACATTAAATATCTGTGAGTATACGTAATGAGCGATCTAAAGTGGGACGACCACATATAACTAGTCGCAGGAAACGCAGATACAGGCTAAGAGATTGATTGGAAGAATGCTCAGGAATTGTAGTCCACCGTCGAAGGAAGTAGCTTACAAAACACTCGTTCGACCAATACTTGAATATTGCTCGTCAGTATGGGACTCATGCCAGATAGGACTCATATGGAAATACTGAAGATCAAAAAGAAAAGCGGCGCCTTTCGTCACAGGTTAATTACTAAGCCCAAAAGCGTAGCGTAGACGCTCATCCGACTCCAATGGCATACGCTGTAACAGCGCCGTTGTACCATGGCTGTGTAGTTTACTGTTAAAATCTCGAGAGCGCACGTTCTTAGAAAAGTCAAACGCTAATTGCTTCCTCCTACATACACTGAAGAGCCAAATAAACTGGTACACCTGCCTAATAACGTGTTAGGCCCCCTCGAGCATGCCCAAGTGCCACAACACGACGTGGCATGGACTCGACTTATGTCTGAAGTAGAGCTGGAGGGAACTGACACCATGAATCCTACAGGGCTGTCCACAAACCGTAAGAGTACGAGGGGATGGAGCACAGCACGTTGCAAGGCATTCCACATACGCTCAATAGTATTCATGTCTGGGGAGTTTGATGACCAGCGGAACTTTAAACTCAGAACAGTGTTCGTGGAGCCAATCTATAGCAATTCTGGACGTGTGGGGTGTCGCATTTTCCTGCTGGAACTGCCCAAATCCGTGGGAATGCACAATGGACATGAATGGATGCAGATGATCAGACAGGATGCTTACGTACGTGTCACCTGTCAGAGTGGTATCTAGACGTATCAGGGGTCCCATATTACTCCAACCGCACACGCCCCACACCATTACAGAGCCTCCACAAACTTCAACAGTTCCCTGCTGACAGGCACGGCCCATGGAGTCAGGTTTTCTCCATACCCGTACAGTCTGTCCGCTTGATACAACTTGAAACGAGACTCGTCCGACCAGGCAACATGTTTCCAGTCATCAAAAGTCCAATGTCGGTGTTGACTGGTCCTGGAGAGGAGTAAAGAATTGTGTCGAGCAGTCACCAAGCGTACACGAGTGGGCCTTCGGCTCCGAAAGCCCATGTCGATGATGTTTCGTTGGATGGTTCGCACACTGACCCTTACTGATGGCCCAGCATTGAAATCTGCAGCAATTTGTGGAATGGTTGCACTTCTGTCACGTTGAACGGTTCTCTTCAGTCGTCGTTGGTCCCGTTCTTGCAGGATCTTTTTCCGTCCGCAGCGATGTCGGACATTTGATGTTTTACTGGATTCCTGATATTCACGGTACACTCCTGAAATGATCGTATGGGGAAATGCACACTTCATCGCTAGCTCGGAGATGCTGTGTCGCGTCGCTCGAGCGCCGTCTATAAGACCACGTTCAAACTCAGTTAAATCTTGATAACCTGCCATTGTAGCAGCAGTAACCTATCTAACTGCGCCTGACATGTTGTCTTATTTAGGCGTTACCGACCGCCGCGCCGTATCCTGCCTGTTTGCATATCTTAGTATTTGAATACGCCTGCCCATACCAGTTTCTTTGGCGCTTCAGTGTATTTCTCGCGAAAAGAGCACGAATGTGAGTTCTGTCTGAGACGGAGGCCTACAAAGAATCATCCTTCCCCCGCATCTTTCGCGACAGGAACAGAAAAGGGGGAAATGGCGGTGGTAACATTGTACCCTTTCCTCACACCGTAAGATGACTTGCGGTATATAAATGTAAAAGTACGAGGCATGCTGAAAAATAATGCTTCCTCATTTTTATGTCAGAACTCTTACAGCTTTTTACGTAAAACAAACATTATTAACATTGTACGTCTGTATTATTCATATCTACAAATGTGTTTCCCAATATAGTCACCCAGGCGACGAACACATTTCACCCAACGAGAGACCAGTTTGTTGATACTGTCACCGTAGAATATTTGACACATCAGAGACCCAACGTCACATCTACTTCCAATGAACTGTGAGAGTGAAGTCCCGTAAGTTTTGGAAACAGATGAGAATAGTATGGCGCAAAGTCGGGACTGTATGGACGATGATCGATGACAGTAAGCCCAAGGCGTCGAATTGTTGCAGATGTCGCAGCGCTCTTGTGAGGTCCTGTCATTGTTGATACAATCATCACCATACACAGGTTTCATTCTTCTACTATTTCAATTGGAGGTACTTTTCCTGCGGTTGGAAACTCGATTACAACGCGCTGTTTCTCACGCACCTACATAGTTTCTTTACACACCTCCATGTTATTTGTTACAATCCGGAGCCCTCTAGCGGCAAAGGATTGCAACTTGCGTCAGCGAAGGGGGGATGTCGACCGTGTAAAAAGCATGACATGTAATACATTAAACGATATTGAAAACAGAATAAAAAAATTCGGAAGCATTGAATTCAGCCGGCCGAAGTGGCCGTGCGGTTAAAGGCGCTGCAGTCTGGAACCGCAAGACCGCTACGGTCGCAGGTTCGAATCCTGCCTCGGGCATGGATGTTTGTGATGTCCTTAGGTTAGTTAGGTTTAACTAGTTCTAAGTTCTAGGGGACTAATGACCTCAGCAGTTGAGTCCCATAGTGCTCAGAGCCATTTGAACCATTTGAACCATTGAATTCAACACGCCCTCATGCAAATGCCATGACACCAGAAACGTGGTAGACTTACGTTGTAGGTAAGATATTATTTATGGTTCACTTTTCGGCAGTCCACAGTTTATTAACCCCTGATCGCATGTTTTGCGGTGAAGGATCTACTCACATATAAAGAATGAACTTTAGTTCGTACATTGAACTGTTTGGACGAATGGTTAATGAAAAATGTAGCATCAGAAATTTGTGGTAGATGAAGGAAGTGAAAGCTTTTGCTATATGATGCTTTAGGAGAACGTTAAAAATTGTGTGGACAGATACGTTATGAAATGAAGACGCACTCAAAAGAAGAGGTGAGGAAAGCAGTCTATGGAAGACTCTTACCAGAAGAATAGTGGGGTTAATAGGACGTCTGCTAAAGGTACCTGGAATAGTTAACCACGCGTCGCGAGGAGCAATAGAAAGTGGGAGCAGACCAAGAATATACAGTAATACGCCAACAGGTTATAGAAGGTGTTGGCTGTAATAGTTACGTAGAGATGATTAGACTAGCCTGAGATAGGAAAGGTGAGGAGAGCATGACACCGGTTGAGAGACTGTAATATCTCTTTATCTTATACTAATTATCCTTGCACAATTCTATGAGTGAATTAGTTTCCTACTTGACCATCTATATACTCGCAGAATATATGCGCAAAGTAGTACAGCACTATTACTATTCCATGAGCGCATAATTACTCTTTGTAATATATTATCTCTGGTGTGTTGGGGGGAATTCTAGGATCTTCTCCGTGCCGAATAGCCACATTGAATAATTGTAATTTTGCCATCGAGATTTCTGGAAGAAAGAGATTGAAAATATATTGTATGCTAATCAAGAAAATATATACTGAGCATTGACATCAAAGGTGTGTAACGAATTTCATTATACCGGGTGATCAAAAAGTCAGTATAAATTTGAAAACTGAATAAATCACGGAATAATGTAGATAGAGAGGTACTAATTGACACACATGCTTGGAATGACATGGGGTTTTATTAGAACCAAAAAAATACAAAGTTTAAAAATGGCCGACAGATGGCGCTTCATCTGATCAGAATAGCAATAATTAGCATAACAAAGTAAGACAAAGCAGAGATGATGTTCTTTACAGGAAATGCTCAATATGTCCACCATCATTCCTCAACAATAGCTGTAGTCGAGGAATAATGTTGTGAACAGCACTGTAAAGCATGTCCGGAGTTACGGTGAGGCATTGGCGTCAGATGTTGTCTTTCAGCATCCCTAGAAATGTCGGTCGATCACGATACACTTGCGACTTCAGGTAACCCCAAAGCCAATAATCACACGGACTGAGGTCTGGAGACCTGGGAGGCCAAGTGTGACGAAAGTGGCGGCTGAGCACACGATCATCACCAAACGACGCGCGCAAGAGATCTTTCACGCGTCTAGCAATATGGTGTGGAGCGCCATCCTGCATAATCATCGTACATTCCAACAGGTGTTTATCAGCCAGGCTGGGGGTGATGCGATTCTGTAACATATCGGCGTACCTCTCACCCGTCACGGTAGCAGTTACAAAACCAGAATCACGCATTTCCTCGAAGAAAAAATGCCCAATAACGGTAGATGTGGTAAAACCAACTCGTACCGTGACTTTCTCGTCGTGCAATGGAGCTTCCACGACAGTTCTAGGATTTTCGGTAGCCCATATTTTGCAGTTGTGGGCGTTGACAGACCCTCGGAGCGTGAAATGAGCTTCGTCGGTCCACAACACGTTACTCAACCAATCGCCATCTTCCGCCATCTTTTGAAACGCACACACCGCAAATGCCCTCCGCTTCACTAAATCGGCAGGTAACAGTTCATGATGCCGATGGATTTCGCACGGATAGCATCGGAGGGTACGCCTCATTGCCAACCAAACAGTAGTGTATGGAATGCCGGTGCGACGTGCGACTGCACGAGCGCTGACTTCCCCGTGCATAGACGAACCCGCTACAGTCCCCATTTCTTCCCGAACTGTCTCAGCAGCATTACGCCTTGTGCTCGGTCGGCCACTACGGGGTCTATCGTCGAAACAACCCGTGGCTTCGAACTTCAAAATCATTCTCGCCACAGCTGTATTTGTCAACGGACCTTTACCCCTTCGAATCCCCTTCCTATGGCGATAGGATCGTAACGCTGAATTAGCACATTCCCAATTCTGATAATACAGCTTCACTAAAAGCGCCCTTTCAGGTAACGTCAACATGCTGCGACTGCTGGCGCATCTGATTCTCTCTCTCATTACAGCTCCTTTTATACACGATTGTCATACGCAGTCACTGACGCTTTGCTGTCCAGCGCCATCTGTCGGACATTTTTGTTCTAATAAAACCCCATGTCATTCCAAGCATGTGTGTCAATTTTTACCTCTCGATCTACATTATTCCGTAGTTTATTAAGTTTTCAAATTTATACTGACTTTTTGATCACCCGGTATATGTATTCTCTAATTGGAAATTTGCACGGAGGTGTCGTTTCGTTGGTAATCGGAAGGGAACTTCCGATGAATTGGAAACGAACCTGCAATTATTAGATCCAAGAGCTCCATTATTTCATCGGATAATTAAACTCTATCAAAGAAAACTTTCCGCTTGATCTGAGGTTTCCCGACTGACTACGCAACGGAAGAAAATCAAGGCATTTTATTTACACAGGATTGCAGATCTCTTCGAATCATCGAGACTGCGGACAAGGAGAGTCATCGTCCGATTGTGATTAAACAAGTAAAGCTTAATTATAACTTTCGTGAGCGACTGTGATGACTGTGATATGGCTGCTTATGGATGAGATCATTAATAAAATACTAATAACTATCTTTCCTCCTCACCAGCAACCAGTTCAATAATGGTTCAAATGGCTCTGAGCACTATGGGACTTAACAACTGTGGTCATCAGTCCCGTAGAACTTAGAACTACTTAAACCTAACCAACCTAAGGACATCACACATATCGATGCCCGAGGCAGGATTCGAACCTGCGACTGTAGCAGTCACGCGCTTCCAGACTGAAGCGCCTAGAAGCGCACGGCCACACCGGTCGGCCAGCAACCAGTATAAACACAATATTAATTAAAATTATAACTGGTAACTTTAAAAAGAAATTAATGAGGTTGTCCTAGATGCGACCAAGCATTGTTATACCAATCGCGGGGAATGTTGGAGGACAATTTAGGTTCACTAGATAGTTGAGTGAGGTCGTAGTAGTCATTAAAATACTCGATTTTAATGTATGTATTGCTTCAGGAGCTTGTTTGTAAGAAATGACAGCGGAGCACTATGCCGCAGGTAAGCAACCACTGGGAATGCGTATCTCGCGTTTCAGCAGCGGCGACACTAGGCACAGACAGAGAGAGCGAGAGAGAGAATAAGAATAAGCGATTTCGGGCGAGGAGACGGGGGGGGGGGGGGTAGAGAGTGTAAAGGGTGGGCAGAGAAGAGTAGGGCGGCGTGAGGTGAAGGTGCAGGCTAGGCGCCGAATGTGAAATGCGCGGCACTGAGCCTCAAGGCCGGCCTCGTTTCATTTATATTCATGGCGATAAATCGGACAGCGGCTGTTGCGCCCGCCATCTGTGAGCAACGCGGGAAGCGCAGCGCGTGGCCAGGGCGTGACTTGGGCGCTGTTGCCGTGCACAGAGCAGCTGACAAGGTCACGTGCGCCGCTGTTGGTCCCTACATCTGCTCCCGTCACAGCCGCCTTCGATCGCAGGCCGGGGCGAGCGATGACACGGCGACTGTAGGCGCTACGGCCTGCGGCGTGCGGCGTGCTCGCGCAGGGGGACAAGACGCAGCTGCAGGTCACATTCACGGACAGGCAGCCCTACTCACCCAGCCCGTTTACCGAAGACGTTCCACGGTATAAATACAGGATAAGACGAGGCTATCTACAACTTTGCAAGTATCGGAACCAAACGAATATCAAAATCATTCCATCATTTTTAGTGAGTGTATCGGAATATTATTAACTCTTGTAGCGATATTTCGGCCGACAACCTTTCAGCCATTCTCCAGATGTATCGCTTGTAAGACTGTTAACACTGTGGAGTGAGCGCGCATGCGTCAATGATAACACTGTTGGTACCAAGAACGCCAGTCATCAATAACATTTCACGCCTCTAAGAGTAAAACAATCCCGGCGGAGGGTCGAGTCCTCCCTCGGGCATGGGCGTGTTTGCTTGTCCTTAGGATAATTTAGGTTAAGTAGTGTGTAAGCTTAGGCACTGATGATCTTAGCAGTTAAGTCCCATAAGATTTCACACACATTTTTGACATGTCCGGAAGAACAGATACCATCTTAAGTATATATATAGTTAAGGCTCACCGGCCACTTGACCATCATCTTCTTCTGTCCGAATGCACAAACAGTGCCCGAACTCTTACGGGAATCGGCAACGCGCCGCGAGTAACGAGTATAATGGGCGGGGGCACTACGAGTGTAGTGCGGGACAATACCTTGAGAATGTGGGTTTCGTGGGAGGCGTGCCAGATAAATCCCTGCAGTCGCGCTATCCTCTGTGTTCTCGGTGGCTCAGATGGGTAGAGCGTCTGCCATCAGCCGGCACGGTAGCTCGGCGTGTTCGGTGAGAGGGTTAGCTGCCCTCTGTAATAAAAAAAACTGAGTTAATCGATCAACAACGAACTTAAAACGGAAGTCTTACGACGTCCGCCCCGAGCAGATACAACGAAGAAAAGCGAACAAAATGAGATTAAAAAATATAAAAAAAGAAAGATGGGTAGAGCGTCTGCCATGTAAGTAGGAGATCCCGGGTTCGAGTCCCGGTCGGGGCACACATTTTCATCAGTCCCTGTTGACGAATGTCAACGCCTGTAAGCAGCGAAGGGTGTTCATTTCATTGTAATTTTGTGGATTATTATAGATGACGTATGTTGTGATACCATGCAGTGAAGACCGAGAAGAGTATTTCCTGTAAGAGAGCAGATGTCAAATCAGGGGTTTCCATGATTTGCGGGGCTAGAAATCCTCGTCTCGGCTGAGCACGTTGCCTGATAATTGCATTTCCACAGCTTCCTTGACAAATCAGGAAACACCCCTCGTTTCACGTCTGAGCTGTCAAAAGGCCTGGCATTCCAACATATGCTCCCCATATTAATCAACCAAATACTTCGTAAGCACTGTTGATTTGCTGACTCTGCGCTTGCTTTGTTTTACTAAGATAGACGTAAAAATTTACCGATGACTGACACTCTTTGTTACCAACAGTGTTACCTTTGATGCATGCGCGTTTACAGTGTAATGTGCTTTAAAAATCTTGCACGCAACTGACCTTGAGAATGGCGGAAAAGTTTTCAGACGATAGATCAGTACAAATATTAATAATATCCCGGATGCACTCTCAAAATACTGGAATATCCAATCCGCCGTGAAAACTTCAAGAAACACATCAAATATCAAAATTACTGGGTGGTATAACAACGAATAAAACTTCCATCCGAGCAGAAGCAGACAACACGAATGTGATGCTATTTGGTTGAAAATTGACACGGTAAGGCTGTGACTGCGGAAAAATACAGATTATTTGTTACAGTCAAGTAAAAACAGGAAACATCCACTGTTACTAATTCTATTTTTTAGAACAAATAGCGTCCGTACCGGTTTCGAACTGGCAGCTTCATTTCACACGACTATTCACATTTAAAATTCCATATAGTTTATGCTGTCCATGTGAAATTCACTGATTTTCGTTGTGTGTGTAAGTAAAATGTGTGTGTTTGTAAATTTTTATTGTAATTGGTACTAACACTGAATTAAAATAACTTAATAAGATAAGAACTGAACTAATTTTGTGCTACTTACACCTAAAACGATTAGTTTTTTATTGCACTGTTGACTGCTTTTGAAGGGGTTCATATTTCGCCGAAAGCTGGGCAATATTTAACACTTTCCTGGACTTATTTATTCGTTGGCTTCTGTTTCATGACCATGCGATCCCTGAACTATGAAGAGGTGCGAAACACACACACCTAAATATTTCGGTCACATGGACGTTTTAATATAAAGATGGCTATTTACAAATATATATATTTTTTAAAATTGGCTTTTAGATTACAGCCCTACAACCATCTACATACAATGTTTACTCATTACTACTTAATTCTTACAATTTCTTGACATGTTTTTTTTTACCTTGATTAGGTAGGTAGGATATAAGATTTTAGCTTAAGCACACGGAGAGAAATGATTATTTAGAACGAAAGTTCAGAATAAGGCGCTAAGCGGTGTTGCATTAGATTGGCTAAAACAAAATAGAGAGAAAACCGTAATGGAAGGTATACACTACAAACTAGGTAATTACTATATTTTCATTACTGACAGAAACACTGACGATATATTCGCTACACACATAGGTCCTAAAGGAGTCAGTTAAAGTTAAGTGTATTGACTCGTGTAAACTAACACGGTAATCAAAATTTACAGGTTTCATCTATCTCAATTTAGCAGTGACTCATCTGACTGCATGTATCTAAATTATAAATTTAATTTTTCTGCACACAGGAAGAGAAAGATCTCCTTGTATATCCTTTTCTCTATTGTCGCCAGGAGCGTCGGCACAGATGTGTGAAGAGAACGTTGTAAGACCACCAGAGACCGAATCCGTGTTGTAGATTGCTGCCGCCGACAGTCGCATCCACGTTATCCGTGATTCCACATTCACAAAGCGGAGACTTAACAGCTAGAATCTGGTGTGGATGCTGTCTGAAGCATGCATGACTGTAATTAAGTCGTGCTCTACTGGTTACAAAGGTTCTGTAGTAACACCTCTTCGGGTACTAAGGTTTGCTTGCAATAATAGTGACATAACGGTATAATGTCAGCTTCTTCATTTCGATGATTGTGCCAATTCAGTATTCCACTCATTTCTTGTTAGTTGTCTATATTTTAGTAGAAATTCGTTTGCTAGAGCTTTACGATATTTTTCTTTGCACTCATATACGCTACTGGCCATTAAAATTGCTACACCACGAAGATGACGTGCTACAGACGCGAAATTTAACCGACAGGAAGAAGATGTGATATGCAAATGATTAGCATTTCAGAGCATTCACACAAGGCTGCCGCCTGTGGCGACACCTACAACGTGCTGACATGAGGAAAGTTTCCAACCTATTTCTCATACACAGACAGGAGTTGACCGGTGTTGCCTGGTTTAACGTTGTTGTGATGCCTCGCATAAGGAGGAGAAATGCGTACCATCATCTTTCCGACTATGATATAGGTCGGATTGTAGCCTATCGCGATTTCGGGTTATCGTATCGCGACATTGCTGCTTGCGTTGGTCGAGATCAAATGACTGTTAGCAGAATATGGAATCGGTGGGTTCAGGAGGGTAATACGGAACGCCGTACTGGATCCCAACGGCCTCGTATCACTAGCACTCGAGATGACAGGCATCTTATCCGCATGACAGTAACGGATCGAGCAGCCACGTCTCGATCCCTGAGTCAACAGATGGGGACATTTGCAAGACAACAACCATCTGCACGAACAGTTCGACGACGTTTGCAGCAGCATGGACTATCAACTCGGGGACCGTGGCTGCGGTTACCCTTGACGCTGCATCACAGACAGGAGCGCCTGCGATGGTGTACTCGACGACGAACCTGGGTGCACAATTGGCAAAACGTCATTTTTTCGGATGAATCCAGGTTCTGTTTACAGCATCATGATGGTCGCATCCGTGTCTGGCGACATCGCGATGAACGCACATTGGAAGCGTGTATTCGTCATAGCCATACTGGCGTATCACTCGGCGTGATGGTATGGGGTGCCATTGGTTACACGTCTCGGTCACCTCTTGTTCGCGTTGACGGCACTTTGAACAGTGGACGTTACATTTCAGATGTGTTACGACCTGTGGCTCCACCCTTCATTCGATCCCTGCGAAACCCTACATTTCAGCAGGATAATGCACGACCGCATGTTGCAGGTCCTGTACGGGCATTCTGAATGCAGAAAATGTTCGACTGCTGCCCTGGCCAGCACATTCTCCAGATCTCTCACCAATTGAAAGCGTCTGGTCAATGGTGGCCGAGCAACTGGCTCGTCACAATACGCCAGTCACTATTCTTGATGAACTGTGGTATCGTGTTGAAGCTGCATGGGCATCTGTACCTGTACACGCCATCCAAGCGCTGTTTGACTCAATGCCCAGGCGTATCAAGGCCGTTATTGCGGCCAGAGGTGGTTGTTCTGGGTACTGATTTCTCAGGATCTATGCACCCAAATTGTGTGGAAATGTAATCACTTGTCAGTTCTAGTATAATACATTTGTCCAATGAATACCCGTTTATCATCTGCATTTCTTCTTGGTGTAGCAATTTTAATGGCCAGTAGTGTATTGCCTATTTGGCAGGACTATCTGCAGTTTCGCTGCCTTTTATACCACAGTGACTGTGATTGGACTTTCCGTTCATAGTTTTGCATTTTTCTCTGTACGGCTACTACTCTGAATGTTAAAGAGTGTCGAAGACTCTGTCTGTCAAAGAAGTTACGATATTTCCATTAACGTTATGTGAGAAAATTCCAAAGACGTTAAGTTTACAGTGAATGCAATATGCTTTCAATGAGCATTAATTGTAACTAATATGAACAAGTTCATCATAAAAATTATGGAAATGGATGTTCAGTTACATTCCGTGGAAGATAATAGCAAAAATGTATGACAGGCAGGCCCGGATTTGGTGGGGGGAGCGGGGGGGGGGGGGGAGGGAAGTGGCGAACCGGTGTATGTTCCCCCGGACGCAATTTCAGTGGGCGACAAATTCATATTCTTGAAGAAAAAAACCTTTTCTCGCAAAGCACCTAGCATCCAGTGCACGTTGGTCTATTGATTATTCATATGAATTTGAAACGCATCCCTGTTGGGTTTTGAACATTTTTGAACACATTGTCAGTTGATTTCTGGACGAATCATAAGTTGATTTTTGAATTCGTGCACAATGTACGTGATGTCTCAGCCAGGGGAATCCACGTCGCATCTAGAAATTAAAACCTTTCCCGCAGACAAAAGGGGACAGGGCTATACGAGCTGAGTCGAATAGAACCGAACGGGTGAATGACAATCGCTGTTTGTTTATGTGGTTGATTGGGTGTGCGAATGATCGGCGTTGTTATAATTATTGGCGAAATCCATAGATTCAGACTACCAGAGTGGAAATACATGGCAAACAGGAATAAAAGGTAAGAAAGATTGCATATTATCTTCTCTGTGATCCAAGAAAATGAAATTTTGACAGAAAATTTTTGCGACATCGCTGCACTATTAAGGTCCAGTTGACAGTCACCGGTTAGTAGCCGCTGAAGTTCTATTCTCGGAATAGCGTTGAGAATGTGATGTACGAACGCGCAATAACGCCTAACAGGCAAATAAACGCCAGATAACTAAACTGGTGATTCTGGCGGGATAATGAAGTTAACCGGAGAATAAGTTTCGACAATGGCAGGAATAGTTACAGAATTAGTGATGATAAGATTGTTTGTTAGAACGAGAAAGGAGAAGAAACGAGGACATCACACAACTTATATGGAAGAGTTCAAATGGTTCAAATGGCTCTGAGCACTATGGGACTTAACATCTGTGGTCATCAGTCCCCTAGAACGTAGAACTACTTAAACATCACACACATCCATGCCCGAGGCAGGATTCGAACCTGCGACCGTAGTAGTCGCGCGGTTCCGGACTGAGCGCCTGAACCGCTAGACCACCGCGGCCGGCTATGGAAGAGTATTACGATTCCAAATTTAAATAAAACTTTCGTACTACTACTTTTCGATCTAATGCTTGAGGAACTGCAGCATATGAGGGAAATGCGAAACTATTTCGTAACATAAAGCTTTTGTTTCTAGTAGACCTAATAGGCATTTTGTATTGGTACCTCGAGAATTATATTCTGTCGTGTTATTTATGTAAATGAGATACTTAAAAATTTGTGCTAAAACAGTCTCGCTTATCTGGCGTGTGGTGCAGTTCCTGCAATATTAGAAAGGCCTATTTCGTTTTATCTAGCAGACAGTGACAAAAAAGACATAATCAAATCGAGACCATACCAGTCTTGAGTACTACTCGTATTAACAGCTTTTTCAGCACTAGACGACATTTTGATTTTTCATGTAGCAAAACGTGTGACAAATTTTGATCAGATAATAGATTCTTTCGCAGAACGAAAGGCACGCCGTGTAAAGCTGTAGAAAGATTAGAGAGAAAAAAATGTTGGCACCTAAGGATTGAAGAAATGTGTACTGTCTTTCTTGTCCCTTGTCTTCCCTTGTTTTTATTGGTTTTATGTTTCCTGTATGTAATTTAATGTCATACAGAAGAGAAAGTTATTAGCTAATATGCAACAAAGAGTGCAAATGTTTTGAAGTGTTCTTAATCTCCCGGTTACAAATAATACCACCCAGTATTAATTGTGAATTTGTTTTTAACGTTCAAATGGTTCAAATGGCTCTGAGCACTATGGGACTCAACATCTTAGGTCATAAGTCCCCTAGAACTTAGAACTACTTAAACCTAACTAACCTAAGGACATCACACACACCCATACCCGAGGCAGGATTCGAACCTGCGACCGTAGCAGTCCCGCGGTTCCGGACTGCAGCGCCAGAACCGCTAGACCACCGCGGCTGGCTAACGTTCAAATGGTTCAAATGGTTCTAAGCACTATGGGACTTAACATCTAAGGTCATCAGTCCCCTAGAACTTAGGACTACTTAAACCTAACTAACCTAAGGGCATCACACACAAGCATGCCCGAGGCAGGATTCGAACCTGCGACCGTAGCAGCAGCGCGGTTCTGGACTGAAGCGCCTAGAACCGCTTGGCCACAGCGGCCGGTTGCTTTTTTTTCTAAGGGGATATCATGTCAAACCGGCCGACTGGATCCAGGAGCGGCACCACAGGACATTTTAATTTCCACTGTCCTGGATATGGGTTTGATGGCTTCCGTTACATAGTATATGCGTTTGAATTCTACAGAGAGAAATTAGTGATGTGATGTAGAAGAATGCTGTGTGAAGAGGCATGGCACTGCACTTTGGCACACTTAAGACCAAATAAACGTCTGGCCGGCCGCGGTGGCCGTGCGGTTCTAGGCGCTGCAGTCCGGAACCGCGGGACTGCTACGGTCGCAGGTTCGAATCCTGCCTCGGGCATTGATGTGTGTGATGTCCTTAGGTTAGTTAGGTTTAAGTAGTTCGAATTTCTAGGGCACTGATGACCTAAGATGTTAAGTCCCATAGTGCTCAGAGCCATTTGAACCATTTGAAATAAATGTCTTACATTTCCTCGATCATATATGTTTTACATATCAAACTCTTCAGAAAGATGTGTGCTACAAAATGAACATTTTTTGAAGAATCGATTTCTTTTCTAAATTTTTGAAGTCCTACCTCAAATCCTCGAGGGAGGGGTGGGGTGGGACGTGGGGGGCGCCACTATCATGTTTTTGCCCCGGTTCGGAAATATCGTCGATCCGGGGCTGATGACAGGTCTCTCATAAAAAGTATCATTAACAGTGGCTGCTTGCTACTTTTACTTTATTGCAAGAATTAACCTGTATTAATGTGACGTTTAGCTCGTAGTCCTCCTAGACTGACGGCGCCGTGTGCTGAAAACTAGCAAGAGACGGCTTAGCCGAAACGTAACATTCGTGTTCGCCAGCCGAAATAACAGCGCAGACCGTACTAATTATAAAAGAACGTGTACTTGCGCTTCATTTCATTCAAGAGTTTGATTCACTGTCGCCGTGAACCTTTTCTAACTTTACTGAAAAAGACTGTACATACCGTTAAAGTTTTTTAAAGAAGCCGCACGGCTTCAGGAAACAGTATTCGTATACTTTTCGTACCCGATATGAAAATTTTAGGTGTAGGCGAACGCCTAGATTCTGTCTTTGTAGATTTCGAAAAGGCGTTCGATACTAAACCATATTCGCTATTTACAGTATAACGTAGACATAATCATACGGAGAATCTTACAAATATGTAAATATGTTGATGATGCTTGGTTTGTTGGGCGCTCAACTACGGTGTCATCTCCGCCCGTGCAAAGTCCCAATTTTTAGACAGCCCAGTTTCAGTACACAGGCCAGTCTACCCATTATCACGAATGATCATGGTGATGAAATGAGGAGGACAACACAAACACCCAGTCCCCGGGCAAATCCCAAACACGGTCGGGAATCGAACCCGGGACCCCGAGATCCAGAGGCAGCAGCGCTAGCCACTACACCACGAGCTGCGGGCGATGTAAATGTGTGACTAAGATGTCTGTGAGATCCGAGAGCATTTTACTGAATGGCGATTATCAATTAAAACCGAAAGTAACATCGGGTTGTGCCTCCACAAAATGTAATACGGTTCCCGCTGTTCTTCCCTGGGCATCAGTAGATATCTCTGATTTATTCTATTTTTATCCGTAACTGATGTTATGAGAACCTCATAACTGTAGGAAATAAAAACGAGTGTTAGGTAAGAAAAGCAATCAGTCGCTTCATTAACATATATACATGCCAACAGTGGTTGAGAGCAATAAAGCTCTTCTTCTGTTCGCGTGCATTTTTCAACATGAACTGGTTTACACGTCGGATAGCGTCAACACTGAACCTGAAGTAACAACGAAATGTTTCGGTAAACGGTGTAGCACGTTATAATACAGTAGATGCGTAAGACGTCATTGGGTCGTTGGACGAACGAAAATACTGCGGCTGATTCTGCGTGTGCCACGACCACAGTTTTGTAAATAGATGTGTGGCATTTTGTTAGAAGTTTCTCAACATATATTTACATATACACTGCGCACAGCAAATGTCGAGCTCGTTAATTACTTAATTTTTAATGCTGTTTGCGTTCCACTAAAGTCAAAGTAACACAAGTTACAATTTTCTTCGTAGACAATGTCATTTTCTATGGGAAAATATTGTCCAGGATGACTGTAAGAAAATGCAGAATGCCTTGGACAGCTTTCCACTTAGAGTACCCCTTTCCCCGTATGCGATCTACATCTACATCTACATTTATACTCCGCAAGCCACCCAACGGCGTGTGGCGGAGGGGACTTAACGTGCCACTGTCATTACCTCCCTTTCCTGTTCCAGTCGCGTATGGTTCGCGGGAAGAACGACTGCCGGGAAACCTCCGTGAGCGCTCGAATCTCTCTAATTTTACATTCGTGATCTCCTCTGAAGGTATAAGTAGGGGGAAGCAATATATTCGATACCTCATCCAGAAACGCACCCTCTCGAAACCTGGACAGCAAGCTACACTGCGATGCAGAGCGCCTCTCTTGCAGAGTCTGCCATTTGAGTTTGCTAAACATCTCCGTAACGCTATCACGCTTACCAAATAACCCTGTGGCGAAACGAGCCGCTCTTCTTTGGATCTTCTCTATCTCCTCTGTCACCCCGACCTGGTACGGATCCCACACTGATGAGTAATACTCAAGTATAGCCCTAACGAGTGTTTTATAAGCCACCTCCGTTGTTGATGGACTATATTTTCTAAGGACTCTCTCAGTGTATCTCAACCTGGCACCCGCCTTACCAACAATTAATTTTATGTGATCATTCCACTTCAAATCGTTCCGCACGCGTACTCCCAGATATTTTACAGAAGTAACTGCTACCAGGGTTTGTTCCGTTATCATATAATCATACAATAAAGGATCCTTCTTTCTATGTATTCGCAGTACATTACATTTGTCTATGTTAAGGGTCAGTTGAGACCCCCTCCACCAAGTGCCTATCCGCTGCAGATCTTCCTGCATCTCGCTGCAATTTTCTAATGCTGCAACTTCTCTGTATACTACAGCATCATCCGCGAAAAGCCGTATGGAACTTCCGACACTATCTACTAGGTCATTTACATATATTGTGAAAAGCAATGGTCCCATAACACTCCCCTGTGGCACGCCGGACGTTACTTTAACGTCTGTAGACGTCTCTCCATTGAGAGCAACATGCTGTGTTCTGTTTGCTAAAAACTCTTCAATCCAGCCACACAGCTGTTCTGATATTCCGTAGGCTCTTACTTTGTTTATCAGGCGACAGTGCGGAACTGTATCGAACGCCTTCCGGAAGTCAAGGAAAATGGCCTCTACCTAGGAGCCTGTTTCTAATATTTTCTGGGTCTCATGAACAAATAAATCGAGTTGGGTCTCACACAATCGCTGTTTCCGGAATCCATGTTGATTCCTACAGAGTAGATTCTGGGTTTCCAGAAATGACATGATACGCGAGCAAAAAACATGTTCTAAAATTCTACAACAGGTCGATGTCAGAGATATAGGTCTATAGTTTTGCGCATCTGCTCGACGACCCTTCTTGAAAACTGGGACTACCTGTGCTCTTTTCCAATCATTTGGAACCTTCCGTTCCTCTTGCGGTACACGGCTGTTATAAGGGGGGCAAGTTCTTTCGCGTACTCTGTGTAGAATCGAATTGGTATCCCGTCAGGTCCAGTGGACTTTCCTCTGTTGAGTGATTTCAGTTGCTTTTCTATTCCTTGGACACTTATTTCGATGTCAGCCATTTTTTCGTTAGTGCGAGGGTTTAGAGAAGGAACTGCAGTGCGGTCTTCCTCTGTGAAACAGCTTTGGAAAAGGTGTTTAGTATTTCAGCTTTACGCGTGTTTTTTTCTGTTTCAATGCCATCATCATCCCAGAGTGTCTGGATATGCTGTTTCGATCCACTTACTGATTTAACGTAAGACCAGAACTTGCTAGGATTTTCTGTCAAGTCGGTACATAGAATTTTACTTTCGAAACCTTCAATTCGGTACCTGCTGAAACACCATAAACTTCGGCTGCGTGGGTTACGGAAGCACCCACTGTACGAACACCGACAATTTGCCTATGTTCGCATTCACCTAGCCCAGACATAATGAACTCACAACAACACTGCTCTAGCCACGACTGCCACTTCTAACGTACTGAGGGCGTAGTACGGGTGCCGTTCTTGGTCAAATATAACAGAGCCACTTTCACACATGGCTAGGATTTGCATTTATGTTCATGTATGCATTTCCTGCTGTGTTTCCACATTTTTGTCCAGCCACTGTAAGCACCGGCAATCTTTCCAAGTAGTGCATGGCGACTGGAGAGCCACTCCTCCTCCTCTCCCACCCCCCCCCCCCCCCCGCCCCAATATTGCAGTGAGGAAAGGTTGCACTCTAACTGCAGTCAGGTTAATAGCCTGGTCACGGACTTCTGCCACAGTCTTTATCTTTACCTTACAGATGTTCATAGCGATGTTAATAACTTGTGCTGAATTCCTTAATGATTTAAATTCTGTTAACACTCTAATCTCAATCTATCCAGTTTGTTAGATTATACACTGAAGCCCCAAAGAAACTGGCATAGCAATGCGTATTCAAATACAGGGATATGTAAACACGCGGAATGCGTCGCTATGGTCGGAAACGCCTATATAATACAAGTGTCTGGTGTAGTTGTTAGATCGGTTACTGCTGCTATAATGACAGGTTATCAAGACTTAAGTGAGTTTGAACGTGGTATTACAGTCGGCGCACGTGCGATGGGACACAGCATCTCCGAGGTAGCGATGAGGTGGGGAGTTTCCTGTACGACCACTTCACGAGTTTACCGTGAATATCAGGAATCCGGTAAAACATCAAATCACCGACATCGCTGCAGCCGGAAAAAGATCCTGCAACAACAGGACCAACGACGAATGAAGGGAATCGTTCAACGTGACAGAAGTGCAACCCTTCGGCAAATTGCTGCGGATTTCAATGCTGGGCCATCAACAACTGTCAGCGTGCGAACCATTCAACGAAACATCATCGATATGGGCTTTCGGAGCCGAATGTCCTCTCGTATATCCTTGGTGACTGCACGACACAAAGCTTTACGCCTCGCCTCGGACCGTCACCACCGACATTGGGCTATTGATGATTGGAAACATGCTGCCTCATCGGACGAGTCTCGTTTCAAATTGTATTGAGCGTATGGACATGTACGGGTATTGCGACAACCTCATGAATCCATGGACCCTGTATATCAGCAAGGGTCTGTTGAAGTTGGTGCAGGCTCTGTAATGGTGTGGGGCGTGTGTAGTTGGATTGATATGGGACCCCTGATACGTCTACATACGTCTCTGACAGGTCACACGTCCGTAAGCATCCTGTCTAATCACCTGCATTCATTCATGTCCATTATGCATTCCTACAGACTTGGGAAATTCCAGCAGGACAATGCGACACCATACACGTCTAGAATTGCTACAGAGTGGCTCCAGGAACACTCTTCTGAGTTTAAACACTTCCACTGTGGGCCAAACTCAACAGACATGAACATTATTGAGCATATCTGGGATGCCTTGCAACATGATATTCAGAAGAGATCTCCACCCCTCGTGCTCTTATGGACTGATGTACACCCCTGTAGGATTCACGGTGTCAGTTCCCTCCAGCATTACTTCAGACATTAGTCGAGTAAATGCCACGTCGTGTTGCTGCACCTCCGCGTGTTCGCGGGGGCACTACACGATGTTAGGCAGGTGTACCAGTTTCTTTGGCTCTTCAGCGTAGACGTTCATAGCGATGTTAATTACTTGTGCTGAATTCCTTACTTATTTAAATTGTATTACTACGTTAATTTTGCCAATTTGTTAGATTAAAAATCATACAGTGAAATTTTACACAGTTAAATAATAACCCTTAAATGCTGAATTATAGGCCGCTAATTCGAAAATTACTCTTAATGCTTTTCTGTTCGGGTTAGTTACCACAATTTTTTCTATGTCAGTGCCCATTACATAGGTTCTGTGTAGATGACCATGTATCCTAAATACGACTCTGGGCCATTAACAAGTGGCGTGAGCGTTCGTCTCATGTAATGGTTGAGCACATACTACGACATAAGCCGTTGCTGAAAACAGTAGTTGAAGGGATGCTACATGGAAAGAATCGCTTAGATATGAGTGAATAAGGCAGGTCGTTGGTGATGTGGAGGCAGTTATGCTGAACTTAAGAGGGTTGGATTGTTTGAGGGAAGAGACCAAACAGCGAGGTCATCGGTCTGGTACCGCGCGCCGCGGAATTTGAATCCCCGCCAGACGTCATGGACGTCGAAGACCCATAGAGGTCTCTGCACCATCGCGCCGTAAGCTGTGGCGGTGCGCGCCTCCTGGCCCGCTTTTCGTGTGAGGGCGCCACAGTGGAACACGTGGCTGCAGAATTTTCCGCCGTTTTACAATTTAAGCCACCGTTTTGCGCCTGCTTTTATTGTTTCGTATCTTCTTCTTACGTTTTAAAAAGTCTGTAGGCTGCAGAGGAGCGTACTAAGCTGCTGCCAGCCCGCCCCCTTCGGGGAGAATCGAAATTCAATAAAAAAAAAAAAAAAAGCTCAGCCTGTCAGTCTAACCTCGCGTGCGTCTCAGGACATATCGCCTCGTATTAGACAGCGTATTGACTTTCGTGTTGCTTTACGAGTGGACGTGGCTGTCTTGTTTGGTTCGTGATTCTCTTGTCTGTTCTTGTTTTGTGTCGTAAGCTCTCTCGTTGTGTTGTTGTTCGCGGGCCGCTCCGCTGATCCCGCCGCGTTTCCGTCACCACAGCCCCACGACCGTTCCGGTCGCCGTTACAACAATCGGTCTCATCGGATTAGAGAAAGATGGGGAACGAAGTCGGCCGTGCACTTTCAAAGGAACTATCCCGGCATTTGGCTAGAGCGATTTAGGGAAATCACGGGAAACCTAAATCAGTATGGCCGGACGCGGGATTGAACCGTCGTCCTCCCGAACGCGAGTCCAGTGTGCTAACCACTGCGCCACCTCGCTCGGTGAATATGATAGCTGGCAAGCGGCAGCTGGGACGTACACTGTTTGACCAAAAGCATCCGCACACCCCTGTGTAAAGTGGAATTGCCCACTACATGTCACGAGAGGTGGAGCCGCCAGTATAAAAGGAGGAGGGAGGGTGGGGTGGGTTGTTGTGTTATCAGTAGAGAAGCAATAACAGCAGAATGGATCGGTCACGAGAGCTCAGTGGCATCAAATGCGAACTAGTCATTGGATGTCACCTGAGTAGCAAACCCATCAGCAACATATCACCTTTTTTGAAGCCGTACAAGTGGACTGTTGATGATGTGATTGATTGTGAAGTGGAAACGCGAAGGAACGGCCAAGTGCAGGAAGACCTTACGTGCTTGACGGACAGAGACATTGGCGCATTGTGGATGGCGGTTGTAAAAAAAAAAAAAAAAAAAAAAAGAGAGAGAGAGAGAGTTCAAGTGGCTCTAAACACTATGGGACTTAACATCTGAGGTCATCAGTCCTCTATACTTATTAAGAAGGATGATATACAATGGTCGGGGAGTTCCTCGCAAGCTATACTTTTCTGTTGTCAGTTATAACCGACGTTTGAGGTGGTTTAAAGAGCGACTCCACGGAACAGTAGACGACCGGATAGGAATGATTTGGAAACGAGAATGACGCTGTACCCTGGGAGGATTTGGATTTGTGGAATGTCTGGAGAACATTACCTGCCATCATGTGTAGTGTGGTTTGGTTTGGTTGTTTGGGGAAGGAGACCAGACAGCGTGGTCATCGGTCTCATCGGATTAGGGAAGGATGGGGAAGGAAGTCGGCCGTGCCCTTTCAGAGGAACCATCCCGGCATTTGCCTGGAGTGTTGTAGGGAAATCACGGATAACCTAAATCAGGCTGCCCGGACGCGGGATTGAACCGTCGTCCTCCCGAATGCGAGTCCAGTGTCTAACCACTGCGCCAACTCGCTCGGTCATCATATGTAGTACCGACAGTGAAGTGTGGAAGTGGTGATACTAGGGTATAAGGATATTTTCACGGTTATGGTGTGGTCTCCTCATCGCGTTTAAGAAAACGCGAAATGCGGAAGGACACGATCACATTTTACAGCATTGATAATATGTACAGTAGAGGAACAGCTGGGAGACGATGTCAGCATGACGATGTACCACTTCATGATGGAGCATCTATGAGGCAATGATTTCTGCACAGTTACTTTTCTGAAATGGATAGGCCTGCCCAGAATCACAATTTGAATCCAGTGGATCACTTTTGTGATGAGTTATAAAGTCGACATGGCCCCAGACCCCAGCGTCTTTCTCTGGTTTCGGCATGGTGGAGTGTACGTTGTAACACTACTAGTCATTCTCTTGCCTGTGCCGCTTGCAAATGGAGCGAGGAAGAAACGACATCCGTACGAGCCTTGATTTCTCTTACCTTGTCTTTACCGTCCTTACACGAGAGGTAGTTGATGGCAGTGGAATCGTTCTACAATCCGCTACAAGTTACGGTTCTCTGAGCTTTATCAGTAGTGTTTCCGATAAGAACCTCTTCTTTTTTCCATGGATTCTCATTAGAGTTCACGAAGTGTCTACATTGTTCTCACGTTTTTAACGAACCTACCGGTAACAAATCTAGCAGCAAGCCTCTGAACTGCTTGCGTATCTTCCGTTAAACAGAAGTGATGGGGATCCCAAAACAATCGAGCAATAATCGAGAATTTGCCACACTAGTGCCGTATACACTATCTGGTTTCTAGAAGGGCTACACTTTCCTAGAATTCTACCAATAAACCGAAGTCGACCATTCGCCTCCTCTTCAATCAACCTTACTTGCCCGTTCCATTTCATGTGTCGTTGTAACGGTACGCCTAGATGTTTAATCGATATGACTGTGGAAAGCAGCACATCATTAATACTGTATTCAAACAATATAGTATTGTTTTTCCTACTCGTCTGCATTAGCTTACCTTTTTCCACATTTAAGGCAAGCTATCATTCATCACACCAAACAGAAATTCTGTCCAAGTCACCCCGTACCATCCTACTCACTCAGTGACAACACTTACCCGTACACTATGGCCTCATCGGCAAACAGTCGCAGATTACGGTCACCCTATCCGTTATATCTATTATGTATATAGCGAAAAAGTGCGGTCCTATCATCCTTCCCTGGGGCACTTCTCACGCTTCCTTTGTCGCAAATGAACACCCGCCGTCCAAAACGTACTAACGTACTGAGTTCAGTTACTTGAAAGTCTTTAAGCGAGTCACATATCTGAGACCCTATTCCGTACGCTCGAACTTTCATTAATAGTCGCCAGTGTGATACTGTGTCAACCGCTTTCCGGGGATGTAGGAATATAGAATCTGTGTGTTGCCTTTCGTCCGTAATTTGCAGGATATCGCGAGAGAAAAGCTCACGCTGAGTTCCAAACGAGCGATGAATGATCCAAATTAACGTTTCGTAAAATGTAATTTGCTTCTAGCTGTTGTTGTACATTATCAGAACCTGTTGGTCATCACATGGGCATAGCTGATAAATGAAGTGTTACAAACGATAGCCGCGCGGGAATACCCGAGCGGTCTGGGGCGTTGCAGTCATGGACTGTGCGGCTGGTCCCGGCGGAGGTTCGAGTCCTCCCTCGGGCATGGGTGTGTGTGTTTGTCCTTAGGATAATTTAGGTTAAGTAGTGTGTAAGCTTAGGGACTGATGGACTTAGCAGTCAAGTCCCATAAGATTTCACACACATGAGAACATTTTGAACAAACGATAAATTCTTTGACAAAAACATCTTCTGTGTGTGACCTGTGCTTCCTAAAAGTTTATCGGTTATTTGGTTATTATTTAGCGCATAGGATAGTCAACATATGAATTAATTGCATATAAGTAGTCTACAATACATACATTAAGAATGTGTATGAAACATGCAAGTCATATAGAGAGAAAAAACAATGGAACAGGTACAAAAATAAATAAAATATATATAACCAGAAAATGTATGGGGACACAACTACAGTCGATGTACTACAGCCGGATGTCCGTGCTGCTGACGTATTCTGCCGCCTTTTTGGTGCGTGCAAGAACTTGAAGCGGTCCCTGGTGAAGGCAGTCATCAGCTATAGGTGTTAGCGGCACCACAATCACACTTGGGAGAAGTTATTTTTCCCAATCTATGCAGCGAGTCAGCACATCTGTCACGGTTTGTTAATATTCTATTTAGTGTAGCTCAGATTTTTCGAGGCTTGTCGAATCCAAGTGGTGCTGTGGCGAGGCAAGGCATGTTATGAACCAAAGTTATTCTATTATGAACGGCAGGGAGAACCTGTTTGACCCACTTCCCCCGGCTGCGATCACTTGGGCTGAATCCATTTTTATCCAAAATTGTTGCACTCTTTAGGGTAGGATGTCTAGATCGAGGTTTGGATCTCTCACTGTTGGGGATGTTGTGATGGACTTGTAGAAGAGGGTTTGTCTAGATCTTTTTGAGGTCTCAAATGAGTGATTTCCCTCGTTGCAGATGGGAGGAGGCATAGTGCTAAGTGGAGGTAGCCAATAGGCTGGGTTTGCCTTTACAGTGTCTATTATAAGGTGCCTAGTTTGATTTACTTGGACACTAATGCGACTAGTGTAAGTACTGTTGAGCCAAACGGGTTGCACAGTATTCCGCTACCGGATAGACTACACCGTTTCGTGGTGCCTGGAGATCTCCATAAAGTGCCAGCAAGTTTCTGCAACTTATTGTTGCGCTTTCTAAGCTTGGCAGCTGTGTTTGACAGATGATTCTTGAAGCTCAGTCGTCTACCCAGAGTGACACATAAATATTCTGGATGTCGATTGTGGGGCAGTAATTTGTTCTCAAAGTAAATACTGAGTTCTCTGTTGGCTGTCTTCTTGTTGACGTGGAATGTAGAGACTTCTGTCTTTGCGACACTGGGTTGCAATCTCCAATGGAGTAAGTATTTCCCAATAACTTTCATGTCCCACTTAAAGATGTTCTCAGTGAACTCTATATCCTTACCTCTTACTACCAGGAGCCAATCGTCGGCATATCCAAACTACGTGGGGTGGTTTCAGACATTTCAGCTACATAGAGGCTGAATAACATGGGAGCCAAAACAGAGCCTTGTGGGAGGTCGTGTTTCAGCTTTATTTGGGTGCTCAGTCTGTTATCCATGATCACTTGGAAGCATCTGTTAGGAAGTATGGCACTGATCAGGTTCATCGTAGTTTTGAAGGGGATCGCTTTCATGTCCTGTCTCCAAACTGCGTCGTATGCTGCTGTAATATCGATAAACGCAGCTGATGTTTTCAGTTGTTTTTGGTAGCCCGCTCCCATGAACGTTGTTAACGAACGAACCTGACCCAAGCAGCTTCGTTAAGGGTGAAATTCCTACTGTTCAAATGGTATTTGCTAAAGTACCTCAGGGCCGATCCTGTTATAGAGTAATCTTTCCAAAAGTTTGTCAACCATGTTAAGCAGTGCAATTGGTCTATGGTTGCCGGCCGCGGTGGCCATGCGGTTCTAGGCGCTCAGTCCGGAACCGCGCGACTGCTACGGTCGCAGGTTCGAATCCTGCCTCGGGCATGGATGTGTGTGACGTCCTTAGTTAGTTAGGTTTAAGTTGTTCTAAGTTCTAGGGGACTGATGACCACAGCTGTTAAGTCCCATAGTGCTCAGAGCCATTTGAACCACTTGGTCTATGGTTATGTAGGGAATCATTTACTTTCCCTGGTTTTAAAATGGACATGATCTTAACTCTCCTGAGGTGATGGGGAAAATTACCTGTCTGCAAGATATCGGTGAAAAATCTGGAAAGCCACTTTCTTGTATGATTGCTGAAATGTACAGCCCGCATCTCGTGGTCGTGCGGTAGCGTTCTCGCTTCCCACGCCCGGGTTCCCGGGTTCGATTCCCGGCGGCGTCAGGGATTTTCTCTGCCTCGTGATGGCTGGGTGTTGTGTGCTGACCTTAGGTTAGTTAGGTTTAAGTAGTTCTAAGTTCTAGGGGACTGATGACCATAGATGTTAAGTCCCACAGTGCTCAGAGCCATTTGAACCATTGAAATGTACGAGGAATTCGTTACGGATGTCATCGAAAACAGGTGTTTTCCTAATTTCATTTCTTGAAGAGCTGCTGTGATTTCGTCCATGTTGAAGGGGAACGAATAGTTGGTTTCTGTGTTGCAGGCCTCTTTGATGGTCTTGAGTTCTTTTGTAACCTTGATAGTATGCCTTCGATCTTGGAGAGCTCTTGAGGTTGACATGATATTTTTAGCAACTTGATTTTGTGACATGGAGTTGCATAGAGGTTCCACTTGGCCACCATCCCCTAGCTTCCTCAGCAAGGACCAAGGTTTCTTACTTGACATTTTAAAATCTATGCCTTCAACGGTCTCTACCCACTTTTTGCGTCTCTCAGTATCGATGTTCTGATGTAATTCATCTGCTGTGTCATCATCTCCGCCTTGCTGGAATTCCTCGTGTATTTTCTCGCACTCAACGGTCCAGCCGAGGATGTATTCCTTCAGTAAACCTTTGGTAGGTCTTTTTGTTGGTGGTATCTATCCCGTGCACTTGTTTAAATTAGCGGAGGATGCCTCCCAGTCAGTTTTTCTGAGATTCCATCTAGATCATGGAAAAGACCGTGTTACTAGGATACCAGTACCAAGTTCAATAAGGAATGGAAAATGCTGGGTATGTGGGAAATCCGAGATGACTTTATGTGTTGCTGTTGCTGGTCTACTATTATTATCGGCGGTAAGAAAGCAGAAGTCAGGATTACACTCCTGCTGCATAGTTGCCGATCGGAATGTTCCTCGATCTTTAGCGTGTTTGGAACGCTCCTCAACCCAATCAACCAAAGCATCCCCATTTTCATCGTTCTCTTTATGCTTGCAGCACTGGTGGTGGCTGTTAATTCTCTCAGATAGACTGTTGAATGGGGATGAGTGGTTAACACATGTATTGGTAGAATGTAAGAGGGAGACTTGTTAACAACGGTGAACTCGTCAATCTTGACAATTACTTCATGAATATTATTGTCAGTGGAAGTGGCAAAGACAGTGGCATTTTTAATTTTTGATCTTACATACGATGCTACCCCATAAGGTCGGACGTATGAGCAACTAGAAAATCATAACTATATATTTTGTCTCTTGAGAAAAGGTTTCCTTCAGATTCGTCGAGCGCCTTCTGTATGGGGACCAGATCGACACCGTTGTCACTTTTTTTTTGTATTTGAAATTTGCTGTGCTTATTCTCTCTATATTAAAGTGGCAAACTCGGCGAGAGGATCCGAGCTTCATGGTCAGAAGGTCCTTAGGAGATCCGTTTGTTGGAATCAAGCCGTAATGTGTGGTGTAAGTGCCAAGAGATCTGAATGATTGTCTGGGGCTAGTTGAGATAGTTCATTTAGCGTTATCCAGAGCGGACGTGTGGTATTCTACTACGGACGCGAACTAGATTTGCATCCCAGTATATCGGTGAGGTTCTGCATCACGCAGTTGACATCACGTCTTTTTCTTCACAGCCCACCTCGCCATCCGTGGTTCACTCCCCATCTGGACTTCATGACAGCTGTGCAACTAATCACTAAACAAATCAGTGACACCCTTTTTCACTCCTACGGTGTGACAAGTCATCAGCTGAAGGTCAGTACATGGGCGTAAAACTATTTTCTGTCGTCTTTGTAGCCGGCCGCGGTGACCGTGCGGTTCTAGGCTCTTCAGTCCGGAACTGCGAGACTGCTATGGTCGCAGGTTCGAATCCTGCCTCGGGCGTGGATGTGTGTGATGTTCTTAGGTTAGTTAGGTTTAAGTAGTTCTAAGTCTGGGGGACTGATGATCTCAGATGTTAAGTCCCATAGTGCTCAGAGCCATTTTTTGTCGTCTTTGTAAGTCACAAGCGCTTCGGTGCAGTGATTAGCACACTTGCCTGGCATTCAGGTCGGCGGATAAAATCCATATTTAAGTTTTAGGTGGTTTTCCTAATACGCTTAAGTCAAATTCAGGGAGTGGTCCTTTGAATAGGACATTGTCGATTTCCATTTCCTTCGTTCCCAATCTGTACTCCGTTGCAAATGATTGTATTGGCACAGAGACAAATGTGAACACACAAACTACTGGAAAAAAGTACGACACTCTCAACAATGTGTGTATACTGAGGGGCTGTAGCAGTACTATTAGCGAGTCATTTGTCACGGTCGTCGGGGATCAGATGGCGCTAAGGAGGCCTCTCTGCGCCCTCTATGTTTTAACTATGTTGGCAGTAAGTGTACTGAGTTTAGAGGTGAACAATGTTTGCAGTATTCGTTCTAGAGTACAACCACGTCCCGCCGACGAGTACGAATCCTGTTGGCTGCTCCAGCCATTTGAACTGGATCGCATTATGGGCCTCCTGGAAGCTGGAGGCCGGCCACTGTGGCCGAGCGGTTCTAGGCGCTTCAGTCCGGAACCGCGCGACCGCTGCGGTCGCAGGTTCGAATCCTGCCTCGGCATGGTTGTGTGCGATGTCCGTAGGTTAGTTTGGTTTAAGTACACTACTGGCCATTAAAATTGCTACACCACGAAGATGACCTGCTACAGACGCAAAATTTAACCGACAGGAAGAAGATGATGTCATATGCAAATGATTAGCATTTCAGAGCATTCACACAAGGTTGGCGCCGGTGGTGACACCTACAACGTGCTGACATGAGGAAAGTTTCCAACAGATTTCACATAGAATGAGATTTTCACTTTGCAGCGGAGTGTGCGCTGATATGAAACTTCCTGGCAGATTAAAACTGTGTGCCCGACCGAGACTCGAACTCGGGACCTTTGCCTTTCGCGGGCAAGTGCTCTACCATCTGAGCTACCGAAGCACGACTCACGCCCGGTACTCACAGCTTTACTTCTGCCAGTACCCCGTCTCCTACCTTCCAAACTTTACAGAAGCTCTCCTGCGAACCTTGCAGAACTAGCACTTCCGAAAGAAAGGATATAGCGGAGACATGGCTTAGCCACCGTCTGGGGGATGTTTCCAGAATGAGATTTTCACTCTGCAGCGGAGTGTGCGCTGATATGAAACTTCCTGGCAGATTAAAACTGTGTGCCCGACCGAGACTCGAACTCGGGACCTTTGCCTTTCGCGGGCAAGTGCTCTACCATCTGTTTTAATCTGCCAGGAAGTTTCATATCAGCGCACACTCCGCTGCAGAGTGAAAATCTTATTCTGGAAACATCCCCCAGGCTGTGGCTAAGCCATGTCTCCGCTATATCCTTTCTTTCAGGAGTGCTAGTTCTGCAAGGTTCGCAGGAGAGCTTCTGTAAAGTTTGGAAAAATGGTTCAAATGGCTCTGAGCACTATGGGACTCAACTGCTGAGGCCATTAGTCCCCTAGAACTTAGAACTAGTTAAACCTAACTAACCTAAGGACATCACAAACATCCATGCCCGAGGCAGGATTCGAACCTGCGACCGTAGCGGTCTTGCGGTTCCAGACTGCAGCGTCTTTAACCGCACGGCCACTTCGGCCGGCTGTAAAGTTTGGAAGGTAGGAGACGAGATACTGGCAGAAGTAAAGCTGTGAGTACCGGGCGTGAGTCGTGCTTCGGTAGCTCAGATGGTAGAGCACTTGCCCGCGAAAGGCAAAGGTCCCGAGTTCGAGTCTCGGTCGGGCACACAGTTTTAATCTGCCAGGAAGTTTCATATCAGCGCACACTCCGCTCCAGAGTGAAAATCTCATTCTGGAAACATCCCCCAGGCTGTGGCTAAGCCATGTCTCCGCTATATCCATTCTTTCGGGAGTGATAGTTCTGCAAGGTTCGCAGGAGAGCTTCTGTAAAGTTTGGAAGGTAGGAGACGAGATACTGGCAGAAGTGAAGCTGTGAGTACCGGGCGTGAGTCGTGCTTCGGTAGCTCAGATGGTAGAGCAATTGCCCGCGATAGGCAAAGGTCCCCAGTTCGAGTCTCGGCCGGGCACACAGTTTTAATCTGCAAGGAAGTTTCAGATTTCACATACACAAACAACAGTTGACCGGCGTTGCCTGGTGAAACGTTGTTGTGATGCCTTATGTATGGGGCAGAAATGCATACCATCATGTTTCCGACTTTGATACAGGTCGGATTTTAGGCTACCGCTATTGCTGCTTATCGTATCGCGACATTGCTGCTCGCGTTGGTCGAGATCCAATGTCTGTTAGCAGAATATGGAATCGGTGGGTTCAAGAGGGTAATACGGAACGCCGTGCTGGATCCCAACGGCCTCGTAGCACTAGCAGTCGAGATGACAGGCATTTTATACGCATTGCAGTAACGGATCGTGTAGCAACGTCTCGGTCCCTGAGTCGACAGATGGGGACGTTTGCAAGACAAAACCATCTGCACGAACAGTTCGACGACGTTTGCAGCAGCATGTACTATCAGCTCGGAGACCATGGCTGCGGTTACCCTTGACGCTGCATCACAGACAGGAGCGCCTGCGATGGTGTACTCAACGACGAACCTGGGTGCACGAATGGCAAAACGTCATTTTTTCGGATGAATCCAAGTTCTGTTTACAGCATCATGATGATCGCATCTGTGTTTGGCGACATCGCGGTGAACGCACATTGGAAGCGTGTATTCGTCATCGCCATACTGGCGTATCACCTGGCGTCATGGTATGGGGTGCCATTAATTACACGTCTCGGTCATCTCTTGTTCGCATTGACGGCACTTTGAACACTGGACGTTACATTTCAGATGTGTTACGATCCGTGGCCCTACCCTTCATTCGATCACTGCGAAACCCTACATTTCAGCAGGATAATGCACAACCGCGTGTTGCAGGTCCTGTACGGGTCTTTCTGGATACAGAAAATGTTCGACTGCTGCCCTGGCCAGCACATTCTCCAGATCTCTCACCAATTGAAAACGTCTGGTCAATGGTGGCCGTGCAACTGGCTCGTCACAATACGCCAGTCACTACTCTTGATGAACTGTGGTATCGTGTTGAAGCTGCATGGGCAGCTGTACCTGTACACGCCATACAAGCTCTGTTTGACTCAATGCCCAGGCGTATGAAGGCCGTTATTACGGCCAGAGGTGGTTGTTCTGGGTACTGATTTCTCAGGATCTATGCACCCAAATTGCGTGAAAATGTAATCACATGTCAGTTCTAGCATAATATATTTGTCCAATGAATACCCGTTTATCATCTGCATTTCTTCTTGGTGTAGCATTTTTAATGGCCAGTAGTGTAGTTCTAAATTCTAGGGGACTGATGACCTCAAATATTAAGTCCCATAGTGCTCAGAGCCATTTGAGCCATTTAGGGAGCTGGATGGACATATCGACAGACATGTTGGGCACAATCTATCGGTTGTGTATCGCAACTCTCTAAAGTGGTCTGTGGGACATTCCCACACCTGCAAGTGAGGTTGTGGACTTCCACGTAGTACAGACGCACGTCAAGATCGACGCATTGTGCGAGTAACGGTGGCCTCCCAATGATCATCGAGGAACGAACTCCGGGCAGATACACGAGCTGTGTCATCAGGGATCATTGGGATCCGTCTGCTAGCAACAGGACTAAGATCACGTGTGCCCTTGGCTGGCCTCCCAATAATCATCGAGGAACGAACTCCGGGCAGATACACGAGCTGTGTCATCAGGGATCATTGGGATCCGTCTGCTAGCAACAGGACTAAGGTCACGTGTGCCCTTGGCCATGCAACCGCTGACTCCACGACAGCGCAAAGCGTGACTACTGTGGTATAGTGAAAAAGTTTGCGGAGAGTAGAATTTCGCTCTGTTGTCTTCACACAGACGAGAAGGGGATCTGTATGAATGGGAGTGATAGATGTGCATGTGTATGGTGTGAACCTGGTGAGTTGTCTGTCCCAGACTGTATTCGCCCACGACACACAGTTCCCAGCCCAAGCTTCATGGTGCGTGTATGTGAGGGTTGTGGCGGCGCGGTGATGTGCTTCTGCTAATAAATTTC
The DNA here is from genome assembly GCF_021461385.2 of Schistocerca piceifrons. NCBI lineage: Eukaryota > Metazoa > Arthropoda > Insecta > Orthoptera > Acrididae > Schistocerca > Schistocerca piceifrons. Next base: position 665,354,061 of record NC_060149.1, read on the forward strand.
CACTCAACTTGGAGTGAATCTCTTCTCACGCGCACGCCTCTTTGAAGTTACTGAAATGCAGTTCTCCACCGGGAAAAGCTGTACACCTTGTAACCACAAATCTCACTAAAATTGTTCGGTCGGTGGAGGGTTAATAATGCTTAAATGAGAGCATTTATGTGCTTAAAATTTGACTCTATTACGGTAAGCTTGCATACATCAGTTACTACTAAGCCTTACTCGAAGCTGTACAAAGTAGGAAAAATCCACACGCACACACCACTCATAACCGTTGCCAGTTTATGGTAATTATTAATTATCCTTCACAGAAAGTTTACAAACGGATTGTTTCTTTCAGAATAGCTCATTCAAATGTTGTTATAATCAGTCTCACGTAACAAAATGTTCACGTTCTCGAGTATTTAACACGATACGCGAAATTTAGTTATTTAAAATGTCACCAAAAGTTCTGGATTTCACACTGGGCATTAAATCAAACTCTCTTCCACACTTCACGGCATTTCTCAAACACTTTGGTACCGGAATATCAAGATGTTAATAATTTTCATCGGAGCACCAATCACTATGCGATACAAGCTCCGACTCTACTCCTCTCTTTACACAAAAGAAGTTTCTAGTTCCCACACTACGTGCGAATACGCGAGTTTCTGATTTGCAGAGGAATATCACAGCCAGTCGGAAAGCAGCATCAAACCCGCTCAATGCCGCTCATATATGCAGAACCAAACAGAATTTGTCACTGAAACAGAACAGTACATTAACATAAATAAATTTTGAAAACTCACAAATATAAAATTAATTTCCTCTGAACAAAACTACTTTACCGAAATCAAAATCTCATTTCCTCAGTAACATACACTGAGGAAATACAGTAGTTTGTAACAAGTTGCCCAGTACGAATGACTAACACACGCGTCATTCTAGAACATTCTTCACGAGACCAGTTACTTTAATGTACAGTATAAAAAACTATACATAAAACATTATTTCAGATGCACACCTTCATTCAGTCTCGTAAATAAGCACAATAGTTAGAAAATTACAAACAGAACTGCAAATAAAAATTACAGCAATTTTGACTGCAGCTCAAACAGTGGCAGTCAGCTAGTGACCTCCACCAGATCGCATAGAAACCACATACATTCGAGTATCTGAGCACCTGTCTTGTGCGTGACTCATACTGCACTTCTACTAACTGCTGTTACGATCTCAATAGGGACCACATAAGGCGCCACGCCGCGCGGTCACGTCTGGCGTTTCTGCAGGGTAAAGGAACCAGTGCCCGCTACATTGCAAAGGCTGTTATCTTCACGCTACCGCCATTACTTCGACAGGAAGGTGATGTGCTTTTTCAGCAGGACAATGCACGTCCACATACGGCTGCTATGACGCTGAGCTCTTCGTGATGTACAGCAACATCACCAGATCTTTCGTCAATTGAACGCGCGTGGGACATGATGAAACGGGAACTTACTCGTTCTACAGGGCCTGCAAGAACCATTGCCGAATTGCAACAAAAGGCGGAGGTGCTTGGGACAATCTATCGCAGATTGCTATTCGGTACCTTTGTGGTTGTTTGCATGCGAAAATACACGCCTGTATTGCCGCCGGAGGGGTGTACGCTATGTTTTAATGTGGCTGTATGGGTACCCTTTACTGTGATGTGTGTGTTTCAGTTGGTCTTAATTTGATATTATATAATCCTACTATGATCTAGTATCTGTCATCTCACTTTTCAATAAAATGTCCTTGTCGCTGTGGGTGTTGAACTTTCTTCCAGTTGTGTTTTTATCGCCTCGGCGCTATTTTTGCAGTTCAAAATGTAGGTTAAAAAGATTTCATTAATGTACACATGGGCATCCACAAGGAGGGACAAGAGAGGTCACTTGTATCTCCTCTCCCCCCCCCCCCTGGAATCTGAAGTACACAATTTTTTTATTCATTACAGAATGCTCATACGCGTCTGTAAGTGATTTGCCGGGATTACGCTAAACCTCTCTTTTTGCTAATTTATTAAGTGACTGACCACAGTGAGAAAATGCTACGGCATTACTAATTGCTGTGTAACTTATGTTTGTTTATTGTTACAATGCTCACAGAAAACTATGCCATTTCTTTTGGCGCACCTGCGTGTTTGCACTGACCTAAACTCAAAAGCAGATGCAGATCTTTACAGGCCAATTCTGAAAAACAGCCCTAAATCTATTTCCTGTCGATTCCCCATACCCGCTCTTATCCGCGCACAGAGGAGGACAGGTCCAGCTTATACAAACAGGTCAACGGCGAAGATAATCATGAAATGAAGCTTACGTTTTAAGTATCAATCGATCTATAATAAATATTGAGTGAATAACAGTCACTTCTCAGGGATAGAATAAGTTTTTGTGTTACCAATAAAATGTAATTCTTATGGCAAGACCGGTCTCGAAACTAGCTAACAACTCAATTGTACTAAAATGACAATTTTAGGGTCTTTGTCTCCGCTGGATAAAGTTCTGCTGACGCCCATGAGTGTACTACCCTCAGATGTTTTTCTCGTTTTACCATCCAAAGTGAAAAACTGATAAAATGCTAATATAGAAACTATTCACATTACTTACCTCACAGCAAACTAATATGAGCGAACTTTGTACAAACTATACTTTCAGTTAGGAACGTTTTAGGTAGTAGGTACCGTTCATAAAGTGGCAGAATTAATGCGTTTATTGATTAATAAACACAGTGGCGGTTTTATTTTGTAAGACATTTTGTTTCGTTTCTCCTCGCCTCCTCTTTCATATAATTAATAGGATCTATCACGCCTCCTCCCCCTCCCCTCCCCTTCTCAGATCCAAGGCGCGCTTTTTCCTTGGAGTTTATGGCGAATGGACACTTGACTACTTCTGGGCAGTCTTTGTAGGCGCCTAGTTGCAGCATTTGGCAGCCCTTGGAACTAGCTGTTTATAAGCGACGAACACCAGTGTGCACCAGAGTTCATCAGTATTCTAATGGGAAACACCACGCGCAGAGTCGTTAAATCTCGCAGCCGGGTGTTTCTCATTTCCGGCCGGCGCGAGGAACAAGATCGTATATCGCGTGCCTATTTGGCGGCGCGGCGGCGGTGCGACAGCTACATTCCTGGATCCTGTGCGTCTCGCCGCGCCAGTAATTGAAGTGCATTACACCTGTGCTGCCATCTAGCGGCACGGCGAGGCGGAGCGCTCACCTGCGCGGCGTTGCCAAGCTTGCGCGCAGGTAGGCTCCCGGCGCGCCGGCAAAAAGACAAGCGACGGCCCGCTGCACGCTGCAAGCCGCCACCACCCGCCGCCCTACTTGCCAATTTCTTGTTGCCAACGCTGAGGCGTGGAGTGCCGCTGCATGCTGCCGTGATCACAGTCTGAAGTGCTCTCCGCCGTCGGCTCGCACACAGTGTGACAGAGTGCGGCTGTGTCTACGTCTTCTCTACATTTATTAATGCTGATCAGGAACTGCTGAGGAAGAGCAGCGACTACGTTTTTCTTGTTTGTATAAAAGAATCTGAGGCAATATCAGGCTGCCTCAAATTAATGAAAATATGTTTCCTTCAACATGCTTAGGCCGACACTGAATTATCTGATCGAATAATAATTTAGAAATAGGTGGCAGGGCCGAACCAAAGATCTCGTAAAAATAATTAGACTCCCCGAGGACGCTGCAGTCGAGGGATATTTTGAACATTCCGCTGGATGCCATTGTGGTGGTAAGAGTCTGTGAAATGGAAGTGTATTGTGACTGTTAAGGACGCAGATGAAACTTTTTGTATTTATCCGGAGATATATACAGTATTTGTTAGTTGTAATTGTACTGCCTGCACATTACATCATCATCATCATCATCATTTAGACCGATTATGCCTTTCAGCGTTCAGTCTGAAGCATAGTCCCCCTTATAAAATTCCTCCATGATCCCCTATTCAGTGCCAACATTGGTGCCTCTTCTGATGTTAAGCCTATTACTTCAAAATCATTCTTAACCGAATCCAGATACCCTTCTCCTTGGTCTGCCCCGACTCCTCCTACCCTCTACTGCTGAACCCATGAGTCTCTTGGGTAACCTTGCCTCTCCCATGCGTGTAACATGACCCCACCATCTAAGCCTGTTCGCCCTGACTGCTACATCTATAGAGTTCATTCCCAGTTTTTCTTTGATTTCCTCATTGTGGACATCCTCCTGCCATTTTTCCCATCTACTAGTGCTTGCAATCATCCTAGCTACTTTCATATCCGTAACCTCAACTTTGTTGATAAGGTAACCTGAAACCACCCAGCTTTCGCTCCCATACAACAAAGTTGGTCGAAAGATTGAACGGTGCACAGATAACTTAGTCTTGGTACTGACTTCCTTTTTGCAGAAGAGAGTAGATCGTAGCTGAGCGCTCACTGCATTAGCTTTGCTACACCTCGCTTCCAGTTCTTTCACTATGTTGCCATCCTGTGAGAATATGCATCCTAAGTACTTGAAACCGTCCACCTGTTCTAACTTTGTTCCTTCTATTTGGCACTCAATCCGTTTATATTTCTTTCCCACTGACATTACTTTCGTTTTGGAGATGCTAATCTTCATACCATAGTGCTTACATTTCCGATCTAGTTCTGAAATATTACTTTGCAGACTTTCAATCGAATCTGCCATCAAAACCAAGTCATCCGCATATGCGAGACTGCTTATTTTGTGTTCACATATCTTAATCTCACCCAGCCAGTCTATTGTTTTCAACATATGATCCATAAATAATATCAACAACAGTGGAGACAGGTTGCAGCCTTGTCTTACCCCTGAAACTACTCTGAACCATGAACTCAATTTACCGTCAACTCTAACTGCTGCCTGACTATCCATGTAAAGACCTTTAATTGCTTGCAAAAGTTTGCCTCCTATTCCATAATCTCGTAGTACAGACAATAACTTCCTCCTAGGAACCCGGTCATATGCCTTTTCTAGACCTATAAAGCATAGATACAATTCCCTGTTCCACTCATAACGCTTCTCCATTATTTGCCGTAAGCTAAAGATCTGGTCCTGACAGCACATTACAGTTTGCGTGAAAAAAAAAAAGAACTGTTGGTGAATTACACAGCGTTTAATTTCACAAATAAATTCGATAAAGGGACCAGTTTTACCTTCCACAGGTCCGTGGATGTTTTAGATGTTTTATATGTTAATGCAATTGCCTGATAAATGTGTCTACAACGTGATAATAGAATAAACGAGCATTTAATTGCAGGTTCCTGTTTCAAAACCACAGCTTTAAGAAGATGGTTATAAATGCTGTCAGGAGACAGAAAACCATTTTCTGTTTTCGGAACGTTTCGAGAATAGTCAGTTCCTTGCGAACTATGCAAATTGCAAAAGACTGAAAGATGTTGCTGTTCCATCTATCTTTCGTTTTCCGAACCACAGATTTCGCGCGTACGTTTGCTACTACAATGGCCGCTATTCAATTTGTCAGCTGTTCGTCACACACCATTTACGGGATTGCGGAGCCTTGGGCCGATTCAATGGAAGCGACTTCCTATAAAGGCAAGATGGCGTCAGTTATTTGGAGAGGGATATACAAGTCGTGCATTAAGGCCTGTGCTGAAGGTGGAGAAACAGTTTATCACAGACGCCAATATTACACCTGAAACAAGATGTTTGCAGTAACCTTGGCAATTTATGAACTGAGAATTATATTCATACTGCTGCACTTTAAAAGAGTGCTACAACCGTAAAGATATCCGAGTGCTGCTTGGAGTCATAAACAGCAACAGCTGATCGTAGCAGTAGGAGTTGTGTAAACTAGCTGGAATATGCACGTGACAGGGGAGATCTGAAGCTGTGACAGTCGTGGTGTTTGTATCGAGACGTACCGAAGGATGATTACAGTAATACCAAAGTTTAAACCACTGTATGCACAAGAAACAAGCTCCACGATGAAAGAAATATGCAATATTGTTTATTCCCAGCCATGAGAGGTAATTGAAAATATTATTTCGCCCAAAATCAATTGCCGTGTGAGGTCTGCACAAACAATACAATACTCTGCGCCAATCACAATTATCACTAGTCCCCTTCATATCAAATGAATTCGCAATTGTGAATAAGGACTACTATCAGATGTAGAATGGAATGACGACGAAAATTTGTGCGGGACCGAGAAGCAAACCCGGATTTCCAGCTTATCACGAGTGGTCGCTTACCCATTTGTTTCATGTCATTTTGGTCGTGATTGTTCGCTCTATTTGTTCGGGGCGGACGTCCCATGATGCTTGTTGAAGTTCGTCGTTGATCCACTAACTCAGTTTTTTTATTACAAAGGGCAGCTAACCCTCTGACTGAACACGCTGAGCTACCGTGTCGGCGAGACCCAAACTTCCAATTGTCGTCAACCATTTGTCTACGACCTGCACTCGTACATCCATGTATGCATGTCCAAAGGAACTTTGCTTCGTAATCAGAATAACACAGACACTGGCAATATCGTAATCCCCTTCATGTTTTGATCGTCACAAAAATGGTTCAAATGGCTCTAAGCACTAAGCGACTTAACTTCTGAGGTCATCAGTCGCCTAGAACTTAGAACTAATTAAACCCAACTAACCTAAGGACATCACACACATCCATGCCCGAGGCAGGATTCGAACCTGCGACCGTAGCGGTCGCTCGGCTCCAGACTGTAGCGCCTAGAACCGCACGGCCACTCCGGCCGGCTTTGATCGTCACAAAACACAACAAATTATTCTGTGCTGTTCATCGTGAATTCTATTACTGGCATGCACATGCGTCTGTCAGAATTGTGCGAGGTATTTTATACTGCAGAACTCATTACAACTTGTTCATCACATCGCTAGCTGACGGAGAAAAATAAATTACAATTACGTACCACTAAAGCAATCAATGCGTAAATTGTCCGTAGCCCGTGGTCGTGCGGTAGCGTTCTCGCTTCCCACGCCCGTGTTCCCGGGCTCGATTCCCGGCGGGGTCAGGGATTTTCTCTGCCTCGTGATGACTGGGTGTTGTGTGCTCTCCTTAGGTTAGTTAGGTTTAAGTAGTTCTAAGTTCGAGGGGACTGATGACCATAGATGTTAAGTCCCATAGTGCTCAGAGCCATTTGAACCAAGGCGTAAATTACATCAACAAAAAAGCACCATCAAACATTGTTTTACTACTACCTTGTTAAGGTAAATGCTGATCGTTGACCAGGAGACATTCATTACGCAGGCAGAGTGGTGGTCTGCACATGGGCAACAAGTGATGAGTTCAAAAATGGCTCTGAGCACTTTGGGACTTAACAGCTGTGGTCATCAGTCCCCTAGAACTTAGAGAACTACTTAAACCTAACTAACCTAAGGACATCACACACATCCATGCCCGAGGCAGGATTCGAACCTGCGACCGTAGCAGTCGCGCGGTTCCGGACTGCGCGCCTAGAACCGCGAGACCACCGCGGCCGCCCAAGTGATGTGTAACACAACTGTCATCTTCTATAGTTATGATTTGACATGAGCTGTAACCCCTGACTGTGCAGATCACACAGTTACCTATAAGAAAGTGAAACTGAAAGGAAGTTTGGCACTCAACCCCGTCAAGGGAATAACGCTGTTTGGTTCAGGAAAGTACTATGAAATTCTAACAAATTGTAGTAACACGCGCCATGTTATTTTTGTGTTGATACCACTGGTGATTTGCCTTAACAGTAACGTCTAAGACTGACAGCTTGTTTGTTGTATCGAGAGCAAAAATGTCTGAGATGATAACGGCGTTGCAAGGACCACTATCAAAACGCGAAACGGGGACGCGAAACGATCCATATTAGGATACAGGAGACTTGTTACCGAAATACACTTTGTACCGAGAACTGTGAGTGAGTGTAAAAGTGTAGACGCAACGATGTGTTTGTCATTGACTGAAGACTCTTTGGATGATGTCATATGGCCTACGTAGCCTGAAGCATTTCTCCCTTCTAGAAAAACCACATCATGTAAAAATAATTATCACCTAAAAGCAAGGCCATAACAAGGCAGCTCTGCCCGAAAACGCAATGCCATTTGACGAATAAGCCAACTTCCAGACTTTCACGCTTTGGCGCGCTCAATTAGGGTGGAAAGATAACGTATTTGGACCAACTGTAGTCCAAAGAGACAGAGCGAAATGTATCCTTTTAAGTTCAACAAATCCTTTCGGGATACTCTGGGTGTTTTTTTGAAGCCCCTTGGTAACAACATCACAGTATTCGGGATAGCTTTGTGGTCGCTCTGCTTAACTACAGGGTGGCGCACGAAATGTGTTACCATTTTGTTTTTGAATATAAACTTTATTGTCAATACAATCTGAAAGGAACATATACTACACTGAAGAGCCGTCCATGGAGATTTGTTCTAACTCAGCACATGCTCAATATGTCCACCATTTCGTTTCCTAGCTTCCTTCAAACGAACATAGAATTATTGATCTACGGCACATGTCTTCCGTAATTTCACTGCAAGCTTGAAGAATAAGTCTTCTGAGCTCCATTAAATCACGTGGACGTTTCGGGAAAATTTTTTCCTTTAGCCACCCCCAAAGAAAAGAGTCACATGGATTGAGGTCTGGACTATTGGGGGCCAATTTTGTCAGTCATTGAAGCAACCTGGAAACCTGAGTGAAATGATCCGCATGTCGAAATGCTCGTGTAAAAACTCCAACACAGTGTTTGCAGTATGTGGCCTTGCTCCATCTTGCATGAACCACTGCGTGTTGAAGGGTAAGGCATTAGCAAGAAGCTGTGGAATGAAGCTATTGCGAAGCATGCTCAAATAACGCTCGCTGTTCACAGTTTCTTCAAAGAAAAAGGGTCCAATAAGTCCGTGACTGGAAATTGCTGCCCACGCTGTAATCCTCGGAGCATAATGTTGTCGTTCATGAAACACTTGTGGGTTTTCAGTGGCCCAAAAGCGTACATTTTGTTTGTTAACAACGCCGTCCAAAATGCGCCTCGTCTGAAAACCAAACGTTGTTGAGTGTTTCTTCCCTATCCTCCGCCCACTGAGCAAACAGTAGTCTCTGCTGCTTGTGTTCTTCAGTGAGCTTCTGTGTACAGGTCATCTTGTATGGGTACATATGACGCCACTTTTAAGAATGCGTTGAACGGAGCGTCTGGATATTCCCAGTTGCACTGCTGCCTTTCTACACGATTTCCCGAGACTTATCTGTACAGCAATTCGTACAGCTTCAATATTCTCCGGCGAACAAACAGGCTTAGGCTGAGGTCGCTTCGCTTCCAATACTGTTCCTTCCTGTGCAAATTGATCGTACAACCTGTGGATGATCTTCTTGCAAGGGACTTATCGTGTGTTAAACCGTTGTCGAAATCGCCTCTGAGTCACAACAAGGCTTTTCGTTTCATGAAAAAGTATTACAATTGCCGATCGTTGCTGTGTCGTCAGTCTCCCATTGTCAGCCATTGCTGCTTACTAGTCTCCTAGCAGCAGTATCGTGAATTACACGTCATTTCGTAACTCATTTGTTTTTCCAAGCTCTGCTGGTACTGCTGTAGAGATCCCAGCGGGATATCTAATGTGTGTCGTAAATTGTGAAAGAAACAATTGGTAACACATTTCGTGCGCCACGCTGTACCTGAGTACATGGCTTTGTCCGGGTATGTATTTATTCCGATCTTCTATTAGCGCATCTCCACCTTCATCCTGTCTCTGTCCATCTCATCCTTTCCCTCCTCTCCGTCCATCTCCTCCACCTTCTCCTGCCCCTCTGTCTGTCCATCTCCTCACACTCCTCTCTCCGTCCGTCTGCTCCTCCCTCTCTGTCTTTCTGCTCCTTCTCCTTCTATACACCTCGTCCATCCCCCTCTATCCATCTCTTCCTCTCCCACTCTAATTTCGTCTCCACTCTAATTTCGTCTCCCTCTCAACATCTCCTCCTTCCCCCTATCTGTTCTCCCCCCCCCCCCCTCCTTTCACCTATCGCCTTATCTCTGCTATCCCAGTAGGCGGCCAGTGGTTCTTACCCTCCCAGAGTGATTTTTCCAGATCGTAAATAAGAGTACCAAATCTGATTCAAAACATTCCAGGTGTTTAGGATGAACTTTTTACCTGTGGCTTTGTCTGTATACGCATATGTCTAATAAAACGGCTCTGAGCACTATGGGACTTAACATCTATGGTCATCAGTCCCCTAGAACTTAGAACTACTTCAACCTAACTAACCTAAGGACAGCACACAACACCCAGTCATCACGAGGCAGAGAAAATCCCTGACCCCGCCGGGAATCGAACCCGGGAACCCGGCGTATGTCTAATACATTTCACATATATTTAATATATTTCACTGACATATGTCCAGTTATTTCATCCGTATCCCTAGAGAAATTTACCCTGCAGTTTCGCTTTAATACAGCGCAATGTTTATGACGTCATATCTCCTGAACTATTGTGGTACAATGATATAATTTTACAAATACATCCAGTGGTGTATGTAGATACTGTCTACGAAATGTGTTGTGAATAGAAATAGTAGTAAAAGAAATAATTGATTAAAACAACATGCATGATGCGGCAGTTTTTCACATATATCAGTGTTTATGACGTTACATCTCCTGAACTATGTGTCGTACAACGAAATATTTTTCTAGGTGCGTTCATAGGCATATGTGTACACTGCGAAATGTGTTGGGAATAGAGTTAGTAGCAAAGGAGTAATAAATTTAAAAGCGATGCATGATGCGGCAGTTTTTCACACATCTCAGTATTTGGCGGCATATCTTCTGAACTATGTGTCGTACAACGATATAAGTTTGTAGGCACATTCAGCGGGATATATGGGCACTGTCTGCGAAAAGTGTTGCTAATAGAGTTAGTAGAAAAGAAGTAATAAATTAAAATGAGGCAGTTTTACAGCAAAAACAACGAAAATATAGTAAGCAGTAACATTTATTCCTTACATCATTTTGTGTGTGTGTGTGTGTGTGGGAGGGGGGGGGGTTGTTAGACAGAAAGAGTTTCGTATGGGTTTGGAATTATGTGTAGAGTTTCTTGTAAGTCATTAAGTGCTCTCATTCTCAAATATTGAATGAATAAATTACGGGTATTATCGGCGATGATTTCCAGACAGTTAGTGATATGCCAAGTTTGGTTGAAATCGATCAAATGATTTAGGGAGTTGGGGTATATGGAACATACATACAAACGTGTATGTATATCCATTTAATTATGTGTATGGATTCATCCCTTCACACTCCTTAACTATAATAACACCAGTAATCAATACCTGTGGCTGGTGTAGCATCAGGAAGGTACCTCACAGTTTGATTAGAGGTTATAAGTTAGAAAGTAACTCAGTGAGTGTCCTGAAGGAAAGCCAAGATTTAAATCTGTGCGAATTCTGGCATAAATGTAAATGTCGTGTGACTAGGGCGTCCCGTCTGATAGACCGTTCGCCGGGTGCAAGTCTTTCGATTTGACGCTACTTCGACGACTTGCGCGTCGATGGGGATGAAATGATGATGATTAGGACAACACAACACGCAGTCACTGAGCGGAGAAAATCTCCGACCCAGCCGGGAATCGAACCCGGGCCCTTAGGATTGACATTCTGTCACGCTGACCACTTTTTTTTTTTCGTTGCATCTGCTCGGGGCGAACGTCGTAAGACATCCGTTTTAAGTTCGTTTTTGATCAATTAACTCAGTTTTTTTTTATTACAGAGGGCTGCCAACCCACTGACCGAACACGCTGAGCTACCGTGCCGGTAACTCAGCTACCGGGGGCGGACAATTCTAGCGTTAACACTCACAGTTTATAGTGGTCGACGTCATACTTGACATTCGCTGCGGATCGTGTCACCTTTCACCACACAATCATTAAAAGTAAGTTATGACATGATTGGGCAATTTGTTTTAAAGCTAACGCCATCGCTAAATGAGAATCGTTGTTAACCTAGGAAACACTCACTGTTTTATGTACTCTCATTAAGCTGAGCTGCCAGTCGAACGGTACCACGGTACCACACACCTTCCGGAGCACAATTCAATATCTTTTCAAAAATATATTAGCTGTTGATTTCGTGGCCATGCAACCAAGCAGAGTAACAACTGTCAGTTTTGACTATTATCTACTGTAGTGAGTAAAATAAATCTTTGTGATATGATATTGTATGCAAACTGCTAATGAGATTGGCCCACGTCGGGCGCCAAAAATTGTGTTGAATACAGAATTCTCAGTAATCTCTTGCATAAAATACATGCAAGTTATTAATTATATTGCACCACGTTGGGAGCCAATAATTGTCATCAATAATTGAGTGAAATAAAAAAAGTTATGAGATTAAATGATTGACAGCCAATGGAACAGATTATTTAGATCAACAAAATATGAGATGACTCTTTTACACACACACACACACACACACACACACACACACACACACACAAAATCACATATTTCAACCCGGCCGATGTGGCCGAGCGGTTCTAGGCGCTTCAGTCCGGAACCTCCCTGCTGCTACAGTCGCAGGTTCGAATCCTGCCGCTGGCATGGATGTGTGTGATGTCCTTAGGTTAGTTAGTAGTTTTAAGTCTAGGGGACTGATGACCTGAGATGTTAAGTCCCATAGTGCTTAGAGCCATTTTTTGAATATATATATGAAGGTCGATTTGACTGGGCTTGGACACGACTCAGTTATTAAGGGAAAGGAGGGAGGAATGAATCATCTCACCATTCCTTATAGTCATAGTCGGTCCGGCGCAGCGCGTCATTTCGGAGCTGTGCCGCGCGAATCGACCGCTCTTCCCGGTCTGGCTCTGTAGACAGAGCCCGGACCCGTCTGTTGTGGGCTGCGTGGCCGAAGCTGCGATATCACGCTGTCGGGAGGCGGATGTAGGCGATGGATGGAAGAGCCTCCACGTCGTCCCGCTTCCGCTCTGTCCCACCGACTGTCCTCTTCCCTTCTCATCGCTCTTTAAGCTCACTGATTCGTTGATTTTTTCCCTCCTCTCTGCATCGTCATTGGCGGGCTACATTTACAGTGCCGCCCAATAGCTGATCGACGTTTCATGACCACACTTCCCATTGCAGGGTGGAAATTTTCTATCTTGTGTGGACCGGTGTGTGACTCGAAAGTTGGCATCTCTATCAAGTTATCACTGTCAAGGCTGTTCCCAGCGTTGGCCACACAGTTTTCCGCTATATTTCTGCATTCCTTGGTTGCTGTGAAGGCAGCCACTTCTTTGTAACCGTTGTCCTAGCGTGAGGCACGAACATTCTCAGTCTGCGCTTAGTCTTAGAAACTGCTGGCGTTCTTGATTTATAAGCAACAGCAAACATTTTTTAAGCAGGCTGACGTCTTCCGCAGTTCTTTAGTTTTACACATCTCTTGGCGCTTTGTGTCTGTGCCCCGTCCCAGTGTCTGCAGGGGTCCCTCAGTTATCTGCACATTTCGTACTGTCCGCCAGGCTCTTCGTACGGTGTCCTTTCTCAAGCGAGGCATGTCTCCAGATTGTGCCTCTGGCGCTCGCTCTGTGGTGTATGACTTTCCTCTAGTGCCGGGCCACTGGCCGCTGTGAGCCGGCGAAGTGGCCACCAACGGAGGTGTCCCAGAGTACCTTGTCATGACTGTTAAACTTTTGTTATGGAATGTTGAGAGTCATGGCAAAGTGGCCCAGCTACACTTAATTAAAATTACTACACCAAGAAGAAATGCAGATGATAAACGGGTATTCATTGGACAATTGTATTATACTACAACTGACACGTGATTACATTTTCACGCAATTTGAGTGCATAGATTCTGAGAAATCAGCACCCAGAACAACCATCTCTGGCCTTAATAACAGCCTTGATACGCCTGGGCATTGAGTCAAACAGAGCTTGGATGGAGTGTACGGGTACAGCTGCCCATGCAGCTTCAACACGATACTACAATTCATGAAGAGTAGTGACTGGCGTATTGTGACGAGCCAGTTGCTCGGCCACCATTGACTAAACATTTTCAGTTGGTGAAAGATCTGGAGAATGCGCTGGTCAGGGCAGCAGTCGAACATTTTCTGTATCCAGAAAGGCCGTACAGGATCTGCAACATGCGGTCGTGCATTATCCTGCTGAAATGTAGGGTTTCGCAGTGATCGAATGAAGGGTAGGGCCACGGATCGTAACACATCTGAAATGTAACGTCCAGTGTTCAAAGTGCCGTCAATGCGAACAAGAGATGACCGAGACGTGTAATTAATGGCACCCCATACCATGACGCCAGGTGATACGCCAGTATGGCGATGACGAATACACGCTTCCAATGTGCGTTCACCGCGATGTCGCCAAACACGAATGCGACCATCATGAGGCTGTAAACAGAACCTGGATTCATCCGAAAAAATGACGTTTTGCCATTCGTGCACCCAGGTTCGTCGTTGAGTACACCATCGCAGGCGTTCCTGTCTGTGATGCAGCGTCAAGGGTAACCGCAGCCATGGTCTCCGAGCTGATAGTCCATGCTGCTGCAAACGTTGTCGAACTGTTCGTGCAGATGGTTGTTGTCTTGCAAACGTCCCCGTCTGTTGACTCAGGGATCGAGACGTAGCTGCACGTTCCGTTACAGCTATGCGGATTAGATGCCTGTCATCTCGACTGCTAGTGATACGAGGCCGTTGGGATCCAGTACGGCATTCCGTATTACCCTCCTGAACCCACCGAGTCCATATTCTGCTAACAATCATTGGATCTCGACCAACGCGAGCAGCAATGTCGCGATACGATAAAGGGCAATCGCGATGGGCTACAATCCGACCTTCATCAAAGTCGGAAACGTGATGCTACGCATTTCTCCTCCCTACACGAGGTATCAGAACAACGTTTCACCAGGCGACGCCGGTCAACTTCTGTTTGTGTATGAGAAATCGGTTGGAAACTTTCCTCATGTCAGCAAGTTGTAGGTATCGCCACCGGCGGCAACCTTGTGTAAATGCTCCGAAAAGCTAATCATTTGCATATCACAGCATGTTCTTACTGTCGGTTAAATTTCGCGTCTGTAGCACGTCATCTTCGTGGTGTAGCAATTTTAATGGCCAGTAGTGTAAAATCTTCACTCAATAATAGTAACACAAACACTGTAAGTAGGCTGTTTAGGTTTTCTTATTGTTAACGCCACGTAGCACTCTGTATGAAAATCACTGGCTGTGCTGTGTGCAGTCTGTGGCTAGTTTGCATTGTTGTCTGCCATTGTAGTGTTGGGCAGTTGGAGGTGAGCAGCCAGCAGTGGTGGATGTGGGGAGAGAAATGGCGGAGTTTTGAAGTTTGTAAGACTGGATGTCATGAACTGCTATGTAAATTATGATTTTTCAACATTGTTAAGGTAAATACATTGTTTGTTCTCTATTAAAATCTTTCATTTGCTAACTATGCCTATCAGTAGTTAGTGCCTTCCGTAGTTTGAATCTTTTATTTAGCTGGCAGTAGTGGCGCTCGCTGTATTACAGTAGTTCGAGTAACCAAGATTTTTGTGAGGTAAGCGATTTGTGAAACGTATAGGTTAATGTTAGTCAGGGCTATTTTTTTGTAGGGATTTTTGAAAGTCAGATTGCGTTGCGCTGAAAATATTGTGTGTCAGTTTCAACACAGTCATGTACAATTTTTCTAAGGGGAAGTTTCATATGTCGACACTTAGCCGAGGATACCTCACAGCAATCTTCTGATTTTTTTCTTGTAGTTTGTGTAATTAGTGTAGCTTTAATTTATTGCTAGCGCGTAATTGTAGAGAGAATCTCCTTTGTAGTTGCAGTATTTCATTGTTGTAGAGTAAAATAGTTGTGGCATGCATGTAAATTTGCAACAAGTATTTCGCAGCTGCAATTAACTAGATATTATTTTTAGTGCTATGTTAATGTGTTCTCTTATTTTTGATCTTCAAATTGTGCTTGTCTGTGTTATCGTGTGAAATATTGTGACCATGGCGTGTGAAAAATGTAACACTAGGCTCCAAAGTAAACTGAGAAATAATAGTGACGACGAGCGTAGCTTATCAGCACCACTGTGTAATGAATTAACAGACATTCAAAGTAGTAATTTGGTAATTGTGCATAGGGAAATGGAGCGAGCGGCAAATAATGGTGTAGACAGTGAAACAATTAGTGAACAGGGAAGCATTATCGATCGATCGCTCGGCAACAGCTCGCCTCAGGATTCCGAAATGACAGGACACAATATTGCAAATACTGTAGACTCAGGTTTTGGGTTCTCACCGTTTTCTCAAATGAGTCAAGACACATTTTCCGCTTGTCAAAATGTGAATGTTGCCAGTGCAAATTCACTGCCGAAAAGCACTTAAGAACATATTTCAGACACCAGTGCGTTGTTATTACAGTTAATGCAACAAATGGGACAAAGGCTACAAAAGTTAGACACAATGGAACAAAATCTTCAAAAGTTAGACACAACGCTTGAACAAAATCAGAAACAAATGGGACAAAATCTTCAAAAGTTAGACGCAATGGAACAAAATCTTCACACCACACTTGAACAAACACGTGAAGATTTAACTACTGAGTTACATAAAATTGAATCGAAATGTCAAAAAGTCTGTAACGACGTAAAAACACAAATTTGTGAGCATTTCCAACCTATTTTTTCGCGTCATGAAAATGCATTACAGATTCACGAAGCAGCCATAAAGGAACTGCAAACTATTGTTCATGAAAATCACGACATCTTGCAAGCTAAAATTGACTCAGCTGCATCTACCGATTCGGTTATGCAGCTTGCAAAAACTCAGGAACACTTAAAAGACACAGTAGATACGATTTCAACACAAATGGACACTCTGAAACTTGGTTCAGAAAAACACACAGATTAAATAATTTCACTAACGGATAAAGTAGCCGAACTTTCAGATCAGTTCACTAACTTATCTACAAAGGTACATGATGATCTGAATGACACAAAACCGGTAGTCCTTAATGACACAGAAGTGTGCGAAGAAATTAGGAAATTCAAACAAAATCAGAATCAAATTAATACGCAACAGCAAAGAGAAATCCGGAAAGTAAAAGATCAGCTGACGCAGGTAATACAAGAATTACGTATTTCAGAGGACACTCGCGCTCAAATACGGGAAGAGGGACATAGAAATACGGAAAAGCCACAAAATATTAACACAGGACACTTCGGAAATTATGAAAGAAATTGCCAAGGCGCATTGGATTTTGAGATGGAACCGCCGAAACGAAGTAACAATGAGCGATGTGCGACTCACTGACACCATGATTTTGACTATAAGCTGTTCATTACTACACGTAAATTCAAAACATTTAAGAATTCTGACAACGACATTCATCCACAAGCATGGCTTCATCAATCCTCTCATTGTTTTCCTCCCAACTGGTCATTGGAGCACAGGTTAGAATTTATGTGTGGCTATTTAGAGAATGAACCAGCTGTAAGAATGCGATCGGTCATTCACGATTGCCACAGTGAAGGAGAATTTTACCACGCCTTCCTCTCAGCATATTGGTCTCAAGCTACACAAGACCGAGTAAAACATAGCATCATAATGATGAAACATTTCGAACAATCTCAATTTTGCATTCTTGTGAAATATTTTGAAGATATGTTGCACAAGAATCAGTACCTGTCAAACCCATACAGCCCCTCAGAACTCATCCGCATTTGCTTAATCAAACAACCTGAACATTTACGACATATAATTTTGGCAGGACGTTGCAAAGACGACATTGAAGCTTTTCAGGGACTGTTAGAAGAACTGGAAATTGACACTGACAATCGCGGAACGCGAAAACAGGAGCACAACAATTACAGGTCACATCTGTCACAATTCCGCGATGACAGAAATAATACACGACAAGGCTATTCTTACAACGTCAATCGTGACCAAAACAGACACCACCCACATGACAACCACTGGCAGAGTAATAATAGTTACAGAGAAAGATCGCATTTCCGTAGTAATGAATATGACAGAGATTACCATAGAAACAGACAATATGGGAACAAAAACAATTATTATCAAGGGAGACAGAATAACTTCAGACGCAACAGTTCAGCTCGCAGTTACGATTCAGGAAGAAATTCCCCACCACGTGACCGGCAAGAAAGAAACTATGGAATCTACCGACATGACGACAGACGATATAATCGCAACAACAGACCTGAATTGCATCAGAACTGGCGAGCTTCAAACAGGACAGGGCCTTCTCGTCAAGGTGAATTTGTAGAAGTTAGGTCTCCTAATCCCAATAACGTCGCACGCCAACAAAGAGATAGCAGGCAATGACCCGCACCGCAGGCAGCCATGTGCGCCGGCTGGCTCAGAGAAAAATAACATAGACGCTAACATTGAGAAAAATTCCAGTATTCCTTACCGACGTGTACCGTATGATAATTGCGTTGAAGTTGAAACTCCGCGTACTAGGAAGAATGAAGGTTTACACCACATTTCACATGTAAAACCGTTTATTGAGGGATAATCTGCTTTTTAACTTTGTCTTTGCCATAAAACTTTTCACTTTACATTACTAGTATGCTTTGTCAGACTTAGAATCTGTTAACATGCAACTATGTTTGAAATTAAATATCCAGTCAAGAACCAAGAGAACTTATTGAAACAGAAATTACGAATGCATTGTTATAGTGAACAGACGTCACAGTGTTATTGTGTGTGTACATTCTTCCTTGTTAGTTGCACAATTACGTAACAACTATAAGGCTTACATACTTAGAACATATACGGGTACTGCTAATGAGATTTTAATGCAAGATTTTGGTTTACTTGAAAATACATTCTCGATTTAAGGTGCTTTCTGTGAGATGCCGGACGACGCAGTGGTTGGTTTATGTGACAGCTGCACGGTTTTATCACGATGCTACTAATGAGTGACAATTTACAATGTTGCTTTTGCAGTGTTTCTATTTTATATCTGCACAGTTTTTCTGCATTATTCTGGAAAGTAAAACATGTTTTAGTAGTAACTTTTGTGGTATAGCTACAATGTGACTGCCTTTTCCGTAGCACAACAATACATTACTGTACAGTACTTTCTTCATCACGGCAATAAGCGTAATAACTAAGATATCTATACGCAAAGCATTTCACTGTTGTGTATCATGAGGTAAGTACATTGACTTCTGCAGAACTTAGCTTTCGGAGGACAATAACTACTTCACTTCCACAGAGATTATCTTACAGCAGGACGCACATTTAGCACTACAGGACACGTATTTGAGTGATTAATTTTGTACTTAAATCATTTATTTTTAAAGATATTTGAAGTACAATGATACAAAGGTTTTCCGTGATACATTTCATTCCATTGTTGTAATCTGTAACACCTGAGGGTATAATTACATTAATCCTCAGGGGGGTACACGTTTACTTTGTGTACCATGTGTTTGGCAAGCACAAGGAGCCCTAGCTAATATGGTATTTGCTTATACAACTTTACACATCGGTACCATATTTCTCTAACACACAAATTACACAGCTATCTGATCATTTAACTGAGAGATAAACATTTTTTTTTACTATGGCAGTGACAGATGCTTAAGTAATTACACCGTTGGATAACTTTGCACTTACAAAATTGTATTTTGTCTGTACTTTGTGAACTGTTCATATTTTTTCGGACCCATTGTGATATTATGAGAGCTTTGAATGATATGTTTGGTATGGGATCACGATTTTTAAAGTACGTTTGAGGCAGATGACACTTTTTACATGAGCAGAGAATTTTTTTTAGGTTTTGAAATTATTGAAAGAAGCTGCAACGATTCTGAGATGTGACTGATCTGTTATTATATTATTATGACGATGACTATGTGTATTATGCTGTTGCGGTATGTTTATTATCAATAAGCTTATGCTATATGAGTTATCTGATTATGCTACATATCTGTTATGATGAAATATTGAAGAAGTGTCGACGAATAAGGTAAGGAATAATGAGTAGTGGTTAGGGACTCTGGTTTGTGAAAAAGGTTGTAGGAAACCAAGAATCGTACTTTAAGAGTTATGAAATGTATGTAAATGCGTGAATGTATTACAATGGCGACGAAAATTTTTTGGACTCTGTTATATCAATAGGATTTTGTTTCTACAGATTTGTAACACAAATTCTTGACCTGTGAAATATTTTTATATGAGACTGTCACTGTAGCGGAAACTGCTGTCGTAAATATTTCCGTAAGAAAGTTAAGTGACCACCTGCACGTAATGCGTCGTGGGCAGCTGTGCGACAGTCACCTGGAAAAAAGCCATTAGTGTGTGCCTTTCAGAGGCACAGGTGAAAAAAAGAGGCCATTATCCTCACTATTGACATTTCTTTGTAGAAAGCATCGCAAATACAACACGCTCAAACTTGAAAACATATTATACTGTGGAGATTTTAATTTATGATATTTACTAAAATGTCTAATGAAATGATGAGAAACATTTTACATCTATTGTCTTTCTAGTTGAGAGTTTGCTCATTTTGTTTAATATCAAGTTTCTAGCTGCAGCAGCATTGGTTAAAATAAAATTTAATAGATGTACTAATATAAATATTTTATGCCTACAGATTCAGTAAATAATTTTATGATCTATTCAAAAAAATGAAGGAGCATAAAAAGACATTTCCCTTCACAGGAATTGCATATGGAATTTTCTTTTCAACTACTTGGTAATTTTTTTGGTAGAATAACTTCTTGTGGTGCACCACTTTAATTACATAGACATTAAGATGTGAATATACATTTCCCTTGTCTGCATTGTTGTCTTTAGTGTAATATTTTTTCTGCTTGAGCTATGTCATGTTCAGATATAAGTTATTGCATTTGCTGCTGCTGTTTGCCAGGCATAGTGCTACTAAATTTCACTTTGTATTACTCTGTTAAGCTAGTTTTACTACTGATTTATTTTTATTGTTGCTGCACATTGGCTCATATTGGTTGTAATGTTGCATTGCTTGTTAATTTAGATTTACTGTAGCTTGCTTTGCAATTTTCCATTTTTTTGTCATTGCTGTTTGTATTAATTGTTTTGTGCTGCTGCATTGCCTCGTCCCTTAGTTTAGCATCTGAGCTCAGTAGATTTAAGTTAGCTTAAGAGGGGGTAGCCTATAAGAGAATGAGTTGTGATGAATTTGAAGAAATGCACTGAGAGGCTATACGAGAAAAGTACAGAAAGCAGGTATAGTTAGGACTTTTGGAAATAATGAAGAACGAAAGGAGATCTCCGAGAAGTAAAGAAAGTTTTGTTTGCAAAATACTGCAGTAAAACAAACCCTGTCCTTTCCTTGTGTTATCCCACTATGCGTTTGTGTACCCTTGTGTATTTATGTTCTTCCTGTCTTTATTTATCTGATAAGATTTATGTTGTAGAATTTTTCTAATACTCAGCTACATAAACTATTATGAGGAATACTGTTATCCTCAAATATAATTTGCATTAATAATATGTTATTTACTTTGTAAAGATGTTAGACACTATTAATTCTGTTCTGTTTTAATGCTCATGTGTGAAGTTGATGTTTCAATAATTATTCAGATCTTTTATGTATTTACTTATGTCATAATTCCTGTAACACTGATGTATATGTTTATTTCTATTCTTTTGTAAAGCCCCTATTACTTCAAATGTTATCTATATTATTATGTTTTTAATGATGTATTTTGTACCATTGTTATTGTATTCTTGTTATAAAATTGTAATTGATACCAGTTCATCATATTATTAACTTGTAAGTTACATTTCACTGCACACGTTTCTGTTGGTCACAGTATTTGGACAATGTGTGAGAAGTAGGGACTGTTGGTGTTTGCACGTGTGTTAAAAATTCAGCAAGGGACTGGATAACAGCATTGCTGGTTCTAAGGACAATTCTAAAAACTTTGTGAGTGCACAAGTGGTGGTTATGGACTTGCTATATTGTCTGCAAGACTCTTAAATGGTGATTGTGCACCTGCACAATCGCGGCAGATGGCTGCTGGCCATCTCTACAAGGACTACAGTGGGTCTACACCTTTGATGATCCATCAATACCATTATTTCTACAAGGACGGCAGTGGGTCTGCAACTCTGGTGGCCCACCAATACCATACTCTCTACCAGTACTACAGTGGGTCTACTCTGTGATGACCTACCTACCAATACTCTTCAAAATTTCGACTGACTCTGCTGTGGGTTTGCTCTGTTGTGGACCAATACCTGTCTGCATGTCAAGAGTCAGCACTGTCTTTCCATTGGAAGGACAACACTACTTCTTCAAGACTGCATGGAAATCCACTACTTCCGTGTGCATTTTCTTTTACTGCTCAGACTTTGAGAAAAAAAAAACACTGCAATTTTACTGTGATGGATGATCAGGACTATCTTTATGGACAGTGAGAAAATTTTAGCTTTTGACCAACATTGTATCAATAAGTGTGTGCATTTGATTTCTTTGTTATTGTAATTGTGAAAAAAATTTTAACAAATATGTATTGGCCAGTGCCCAAAAAAATTTGTAAAATTTTTTGTGGGAAGCATGGGGGCTATGTATTGTTAACGCCACGTAGCACTCTGTATGAAAATCACTGGCTGTGCTGTGTGCAGTCTGTGGCTAGTTTGCATTGTTGTCTGCCATTGTAGTGTTGGGCAGTTGGAGGTGAGCAGCCAGCAGTGGTGGATGTGGGGAGCGAAATGGCGGAGTTTTGAAGTTTGTAAGACTGGATGTCATGAACTGCTATGTATATTATGATTTTTCAACACTGTTAAGGTAAATACATTGTTTGTTCTCTATTAAAATCTTTCATTTGCTAACTATACCTATCAGTAGTTAGTGCCTTCCGTAGTTTGAATCTTTTATTTAGCTGGCAGTAGTGGCGCTCGCTGTATTGCAGTAGTTCGAGTAACCAAGATTTTTGTGAGGTAAGCGATTTGTGAAACGTATAGGTTAATGTTAGTCAGGGCCATTTTTTTGTAGGGATTTTTGAAAGTCAGATTGCGTTGCGCTGAAAATATTGTGTGTCAGTTTAAACACCGTCATGTACAATTTTTCTAAGGGGAAGTTTCAACACTTCTCTCACTAATGCGGGGTTTTGTGGGGATATTACATTTTTAGTTCTGTCCTAGAGTGTAAAACCCACTCGACTTTTTTTACGGATGGTTGTCCTTGATAAGTAGGTACAAGGTATGCGGAGTGGCCGCGCGGTTAGACGCGTCATGTCATGAATTGCGCAGCCCCTCCCGACGGAGGTTCGAGTCCTCCCTCGGGCATGGGTATGTGTGTTGTTCTTAGCGTAAGTTAGTTTAAGTAGTGTGTAAGTCTAGGGACCGATGACCTCAGCAGTTTGGTCTCTTAGGAATTCACACACACCAGACGTGTGAAATTAAAAATAAACCGTAGATGGTGATAGTGTTCATCATGGATGTGTATGTCACTTATGAAGAAAGCTATGCACAAATAAGATAAATAGATTTAAGATCTGTGAAGCAAAAAGTAACTTTACACTGCAATTATGTTTGTCAAAGAGTTATTTGTCACAAATGCCAACATGGAAAACTGATAATTAATACTTGTGACACGAAACTCGACGTTTACACAGTGGTAATTTCCGTCACCGAGCTCTATAAAATGGGTACAAAACTGATATCAGTTCAGTCTCTTAGACACGAAAGCAATAAATTTTTTGATGACATATATTATTGGATTGCCATGGGCCAAGCCGGATAGGATTGGATGGCTAACGCCTTAACGTTTTTACCAACAGTGTACGATGTTCCTCCCCAGTGAACTGTTTCCCATCAAACAACACGTACAAAAATAAGGTTGGTACCCTCATTTCTACCACAGAACCTACAACTATTATGTGTAATGTACGCACCACCAATCTTTGTGAGGCCTCGTTCTTATTTACTCGGTTGCATAGTGTCAGTTGTGTGTGCCACGTGAACGAACTCAAACGTCAACATAAAAAAAGAAAACAAAATGTTCCTGTACCTAGCATTGTATACTCGAGCAATCTTAGCCTACCCTTAACTTCCAATATGCAAAACAATCTCTTTCACTAAGTTTAATAGCGTCAGCTGTGCGAAATGCGTGAACAGACTCTAATGTCAACAAAAAAAAAGAATCGTGCATGTACCTAACTTTGTACACTTGAGTGATTTTAACGTACCCGTAAATTCTAACATGTAAAATAATCCTAACATGCCTCAACCCACGTTTCATGCAGCACTTGTCAAAGATCAAATGTCTTCTCCACCGACCGCAAAGTACCTTTGGTGCGTCTCTGTGTGCTGCAACAGAAATCTCATCAAATATTGGTGCGTTTGCGGTCCCCATCATCCACGCTAGTAGTCTTTCTTGACAGTTCTTTTTCTGACTCCAGGAAACTCTTCAGGAACTCAATATTTGAGACTGTTATTAGCTCTCTCTGCTATGCGTTTCGAATTTCATGGTTGCTTATAAAATGGGGACGCTTTAAGGTTTTTCTTTACTTTTCGGAACAGAAAAGGGTCACATGAGGCCATGTGTGTTCAAATGTGTGTGAAATCTTATGGGACTTAACTGCTAAGATCATCAGTCCCTAAGCTTACACACTGCTTAACCTAAATTATCATAAGGACAAACACACACACCCATGCCCGAGGGAGGACTCGAACCTCCGCCGGGATCAGCCGCACAGTCCATGACTGCAACAACCGAGACCGCTCGGCTAATCCCGCGCGGCCATGTCTGTCGAATGTAGAGGCTGGGGCATGATTACAGTATTGTTTTTGGTACAAATTAACGAACCAGAAACGAAGTGTGTGCAAGTTTATTATCGTGGTGAAAAAGCCATGAATTGTTTCGCCAGAAATGCGGGAGGATTTTTTAAATTGTTTCAGACAAATGACGTTGAACTTGACCTTTCGAACTTGTGCTAAGAACTCATGATGGACCATTCTGTCAAAATTAAAGAACACAATGAGCACAACTTCCACATTCGACAGCACTTGTTGAGCTTTTTCCACCGTTCGAGATCCATACCGCTTCCACTGGGACGATTGAGCCTTAGTTTTGATGTCATTGCCGCAAACAAATGTTTCATCACCTGTTATGACACTTCAAAAGATTTGCATCGTTGCTGATTCCATCTAGCGACACCTTAGTAGCAAGCATTCGTCACTATTTTTGTTCAAAATCCGATAATTCTGGAACAAATTTTTGTGTCAAACGTTTCATACCCAAAACATCTGGATAAAATTCATGTGATGAGCTGACATTATCAGCGACCTCTCTGAACGAGATTCAGTAGTTCTAAGTTCTAGGGGACTGATGACCATAGATGTTAAGTCCCATAGTGCTCAGAGCCATTTGAACCATTTTTAATAACTTTAAGTGTCAGTTAATTTTATTTTAGTCGAATATGTTGTTGAATTAGATCATTAGACCACTTACGTTCACGCCAAGTAATGAACGCCAGGCTCAACACAATCATTTATTCAAGCTCGCTGTTTAGCCTCAATGTCAAATCATGTCTCAGTTTGCCGGCCGGAGTGGCCGAGCGGCTGTAGACGCTACGGTCTGGAAACGCGCGACCGCTACTGTCGCAGGTTCGAATCCTGCCTCGGGCATGGATGTGTGTGATGTCCTTAGGTTGTTAGGTTTAAGTAGTTCTAAGTTCTAGGGGACCGATGACCTTAGAAGTTAAGTCCCATAGTACTCAGAGCCATTTGAACCATTTTTTTTTTCGTGTCTCAGTTTGCTTTTATTCCAAATATTTCCATATTTTTCGTACTTTCAAAGTGACGAATTTGTGTGTGAGTTTGTGACCACGCGGCTACTCTCCAGCCCATCATATATAAGTTTGGTGTACGGGTATTATTCTTATGATTCCTTCTTTCTTTTCCTTCTTTCTTTGTGTGGATTGTTGGTACGAATGTGCGTGTGATTCGACGAATCCTTCCTTTTCACTTATCACATATTCTTCCCACGTGTTGAGATACGGTTTATGAAATGTGTACAGTATTATAACGGGCATCAGGCAATCTCCTTCGATATTGATTTTGAACTGATGTTGTTGTGTCATTTAATCCGTATATAAATGGAAAGTGATTTCTCGTTTGCGATCCTAACATTACTTAGTGTAACCCATCCAACTTTCCAATCTGGGTTCTTCAAAGCCATCTCATTACCAATGAGTGTTTGATTTTTAATATTTTATTTGATGTGTTAACATGAGAGTTTTTATTTTGAATTTAATAGAATGCTAATCAGGAAGATAACTCTCCAGTGATTCAGTTTAATGTTAATTGATTTAATGATTCATCGATGTGCAAATTTAATTGACAGGGACTTATCCTGTACAAAGAACATTAGTCTCGCTTTCAACATGGCCATGAGGTAGGATGTGTTAGTTGAAAACGAGTAGGAATCTTTCATTATGATATTTACAGAGGCCGAAAATTCCCTCTGTAGGAATCAACATAGATTCCGGTAACAACGATCGTTTGAAACCCAGCTCGCTCCGATCGTCCGTGAGACTCAGAAAGTGCCACATGCAGGCGCCCAGGTAGATGCTATGTTACTTGACTTCCGGAAGCCGTTCAATACAGTCCCGCATGCCACCAGATGAACTAAATGCGAGCGTACGGAATTTCAGAGGAACTGTGTGATTAGATTGACGAGTTTCTGGAAAACAGAACACAGCATGTAATTCTCAACGGCGAGAAGTCTTCAGACGTAAAAGTGGCTTCGGGCGTACGCCAAGCGAGTGTTATAGGACCATTATTTTTCACAGTATATATAAATGACCTAGTACACACCGTCGCCAGTTCCAGGAGGCACTTCGAGTACGATGCTGTTGTACGCAGAGATGTCACAACACTGGAAAACTGTAGCTAAGTGTAGGAAGATCTGTAGAGGACCGACGCTAGGAGCAGGTAGTGCCAGTCGTCCCTGAGCATAAACAAATGCAACGTAATGCGTATACATAGAAGGAAGGACCCATTATTATATGACTGCACGATTTCAAAACAATCACTGGAAGCAGCCATATCCACAAAATATTCGTATCTAGGAGTATGCATGTGTTACGATTTGAAGTGGAATGACAACATAAAATTAATCGCGGGTAAGGCAGATGCCAGATTGTGATTCACTGGAAGAATCCTCAGGAATTGCAGTGTTCCAACAAAGGAGGTGGCTCACAAACCCTCGTTCGACCAATACTTGAGTATAGCTCAGCAGTCTAGGATTGATACCCGATAGGATCGACAGACGAAATAGAAAAGATCCAAAGAAAAGCAGAACGTTTTGTTACAGGTTCATTTAGTAAGCGCGAAAGGGTGTTGGAGATATGCAGCCAACACAGTGGTAGACACTGCAAGAGAGGCCTTCTGCATCACTGTGTGACTTATTGTTAAAGTTCCGAGAGCGTACGTTCCTAGACGAGTCAAGAAATATATTGCCTCCTACCTGTATATGAGTACCTCGCGAAAGAGCACGAAGTTAAAATCACAGGGATTCGAGCTCACTCGTAGGCTTCTTCGCGCGAAGCATTAGCGACTGGAGCAGGACAAAGGGGAAGTGGTAGTGGTACGCAAAGTACAGTCCGTCATACACCATAAGGTGGCTTGCAGAGTGTAGACGTAGGTGTAGTACAATCTGTACAAAGTGATGTCAGCAACCAGAACGCATCCATCAGAGACAAAGTCGTAGAGCATATTTCTTCTTTACAATCCCGCCAGTTGGAAAAAATTTGTCGAATATGTAGCATTCCGCCTTTCTCTTCGGAATTTTTGTTCTCATAATTTATTCCCAAGAAACCTTCTTAAAACTTAGTATTTTACATAATTTTATCTTTATATGTAAAAATAGATACTTGTTTAAACTTAAAATAACTATACCTTCTTTCTGTATGTGCCATAAATACATGTTGCGAAATATTGTTAAAAATAAGAGTAATAGTTCTTTTCCTTACATCTTTCTGAAGTGCTTTAATCAATGTATCACACACTGCTGTGGTAATTCGCCATATTGTACTCTTTGAAATTTCCAACGGATTCCGTAAACTAGTATATGAATCACTTATCATGAGAAATCGCAGTGTCATAGTCAGCATTTCTTTGCCAGTTACTGCTTCTGTCAGCTTCACATCCATATTCTCGATTTTCGGTTAGATTAGTGACAGAAGGTATTCAAAACCTTCCCTAGTCATATGGATGAAGTTCCTTGTAGTATCCCTCATAACCTGATTCCCATATTGTCATCGCCGACAGATAATTCCTTATTCTAAAAGTGGCGACATCGTTTCGTTTTCTTTTTGAAATACAAGATCGTCATGAAGACGAACTCAGCTGCAGCAGCCAAAGGTGCGACAGAGTATGACGACTGGGTTGTCTCGTATAAAGTGATGGCTCGCCCTTTAAGTACCTGCTTCACGCAACGTTTAAATGAAAGAGGGAGACAGTCATCTTGGGCAACAGCCTTGTACGGCTGTTTTGTGAGGTATGTCTCAAGTAGAGTGTGACATTACGAGTAGTCGGCTCACAGAACGAGAACTGGCGGAAGAGCCGTTGTCAGTGTGGCAGCCAACGAAATATGCACTATCCAGTCACATTAACGTGACAGCTGCCTATGTTAGACATCAACAGGTGGCCGTTTCAAATGATTCACGTTTTATGCTCATTCGGATGGATGGCCTTTGCCGTGTACTGCGTGAATCGTCGGAAAGAAAACACCAACAACTATAGTTGCTCCAGGCTGGAGCAGGGAGTGCTGTGATCTGGAGAACGTTTCCGTGGCATTCCCTGGGTGATCTCGTCATTCTGGAAGGCACACTGGATCAACACAAGTATGTCTCTATCCCTGGGGACCATGTCCACCCCCACATGCAGTTTGTTTCTCCACGATACGATGGCATCTACCAGCGGGACAATGCAATATGTCTCACAGCTGGCAGTCTACGTGCGTGGTTCGAAGAGCAAGCAACAGGACGAATTTACCGAACTCCCCTGACCACTAAACTCCCCAGAATCAAACCCAGTCGAGAATCTGTGCGACCATCTCGAACACACTGAACGCGCTATGGATCCTCAACAGAGAGACCTAGCACAGCTGACAACAGCACTGCAGTCGGCATGGCTCCACATCCCTGTTGGTAGCTTCCAGTAGATGTGCACGTCTCACAGCGTATCCCGCAGCAAAACGTGGTTATTCAGGCTTTTAACAGGTGCTCAAATTAATGTGACTGTACAGCGTAAGACACATTTCGTTTTCAGGGAAACTACGTTACAGACTCTACAAACATGACACAGGAAACCCAAATATACCATAAAGATCGCGGCTACGAGACAAACGCGTTGCAACTTTAAGCAAGATTCTATGATGTGTATTAAGAACGTCCCAACTCTTTTTAATTTTGAATATTATATTCTAAAATAGAAATTAACATCAATTAAGCCATTGGACTCCCCCCATGAACCATGGACCTTGCCGTTGGTGGGGAGGCTTGAGTGCCTCAGCGATACAGATAGCCGTACCGTAGGTGCAACCACAACGGAGGGGTATCTGTTGAGAGGCCAGACAAACGTGTGGTTCCTGAACAGGGGCAGCAGCATTTTCAGTAGTAGCAGGGGCAACAGTCTGGATGACTGGCTGATCTGGCCTTGTAACACTAACCAAAACGGCCTTGCTGTGCTGGTACTGCGAACGGCTCAAAGCAGGGGGAAACTACAGCCGTAATTTTTCCCGAGGGCATGCAGATTTACTGTATGGTTAAATGATGATGGCGTCCTCTTGGGTAAAATATTCCGGAGGTAAAATAGTCCCCCATTCGGATCTCCGGGCGGGGACTACTCAAGAGTATGTCATTATCAGGAGAAAGAAAACTGGCGTTCTACGGATCGGAGCGTGGAATGTTAGATCCCTTAATCGGGCAGGTAGGTTAGAAAATTTAAAAAGGGAAATGGATAGGTTAAAGTTAGATATAGTGGGAATTAGTGAAGTGCGGTGGCAGGAGGAACAAGACTTCTGGTCAGGTGACTACAGGGTTATAAACACAAAATCAAATAGGGGTAATGCAGAAATAGGTTTAATACTGAATGGGAAAATAGGAATGCGGGTAAGCTACTACAAACAGCATAGTGAACGCATTATTGTGGCCAAGATAGATACGAAGCCCACGCCTACCACAGTAGTACAAGTTTATATGCCGACTAGCTCTGCAGAAGACGAAGAAATTGAAGAAACGTATGATGAGATAAAAGAAATTATTCAAGTAGTGAATGGAGACGAAAATTTAATAGTCATGGGTGACTGGAATTCGTCAGTAGGAAAAGGGAGAGAAGGAAACGTAGTAGGTGAATATGGATTGGGGCTAAGAAATGAAAGAGGAAGCCGCCTGGTAGAATTTTGCACAGAGCACAACTTAATCATAGCTAACACTTGGTTCAAGAATCATAAAAGAAGGTTGTATACATGGAATAAGCCTGGAGATACTGACAGGTTTCAGATAGATTATATAATGGTTAGACAGAGATTTAGGAACCAGGTTTTAAATTGTAAAACATTTCCAGGGGCAGATGTGGACTCTGACCACAATCTATTGGTTGTGAACTGTAGATTAAAACTGAAGAAACTACAAAAAGGTGGTAATTTAAGGAGATGGGACCTGGATAAACTGACTAAAGCAGAGGTTGTACAGAATTTCAGGGAGAGCATAAGGGAACAATTGACAAGGAGGGGGGAATGAAATACAGTAGAAGAAGAATGCGTAGCTTTGAGGGATGAAGTAGTGAAGGCAGCAGAGAATCAAGTAGGTAAAAAGACGAGGGCTAGTAGAAATCCTTGGGTAACAGAAGAAATATTGAATTTAATTCATGAAAGGAGAAAATATAAAAATGCAGTAAATGAAACAGGAAAAAACGAATACAAAAGTCTCAAAAATGAGATCAACAGGAAGTGCAAAATGGCTAAGCAGGGATGGCTAGAGGACAAATGTAAAGATGTAGAGGCTTATCTCACTAGGGGTAAGATAGATATTGCCTACAGGAAAATTAAAGAGACCTTTGGAGAAAGGAGAACCACTTGTATGAATATCAAGAGCTCAGATGGAAACCCAGTACTAAGCAAAGAAGGGAAAGCAGAAAGATGGAAGGAGTATATAGAGGGTCTATACAAGGGCGATGTACTTGAGGACAATATTATGGAAATGGAAGACGATGTAGATGAAGATGAATTGGGAGATATGATATTGCGTGAAGAGTTTGACAGAGTACTGAAAGACCTGAGTCGAAACAAGGCCCCGGGAGTAGACAACATTCCATTAGAACTACTGACGGCCTTGGGAGAGCCAGTCCTGACAAAACTCTACCATCTGGTGAGCAAGAGGTATGAGACAGGCGAAATACCCTCAAACTTCAAGAAGAATATAATAATTCCGAGCCCAAAGAAAACAGGCGTTGACAGATGTGAAAATTACCGAATTATCAGTTTAATAAGTCACGGCTGCAAAATACTTACGCGAATTCTTTACAGACGAATGGAAAAACTAGTAGAAGCCGACCTCGGGGAAGATCAGTTTGGATTCCGTAGAAATGTTGGAACACGTGAGGCAATACTGACCCTACGACTTATCTTAGAAGCTAGGTTAAGGAAAGGCAAACCTACGTTTCTAGCATTTGTAGACTTTTTTTTTGGTCATCAGTCTACTGACTCTTTTGATGCGGCCCGCCACGAATTCCTTTCCTGTGGTAACCTCTTCATCTCAAAGTAGCACTTGCAACCTACGTCCTCAGTTATTTGCTTGACGTATTCCGATCTCTGTCTTCCTCTACAGTTTTTGCCCTCTACAGCTCCCTCTGGTACCATGGAAGTCATTCCCTCATGTCTTAGCAGATGTCCTATCATCCTGTCCCTTCTCCTTATCAGTGTTTTCCACATATTCCTTTCCTCTCCGATTTTGCGTAGAACCTCCTCATTTCTTACCTTATCAGTCCACCTAATTTTCAACATTCGTCTATAGCACCACATCTCAAATGCTTCGATTCTCTTCTGTTTCGTTTTTCCCACAGTCCATGTTTCACTACCATACAATGCTGTATTCCAGACGCACATGCTCAAAAATTTCTTCCTCAAATTAAGGCCGGTATTTGATATTAGTAGACTTCTCTTGGCCAGAAATGCCTTTTTTGCCATAGCGAGTCTGCTTTTGTTGTCCTCCTTGCTCCGTCCGTCATTGGTTATTTTACTGCCTAGGTAGCAGAAATCCTTAACTTCATTGCCTTCGTGACTATCAATCCTGATGTTAAGTTTCTCGCTGTTCTCGTTTCTACTACATCTCATTGCATTCGTCTTTCTCCGAATTACTCTCAAACCATACTGTGCACTCATTAGACTGTTCATTCCGTTCAGCAGATCATTTAATTCTTCTTCACTTTCACTCAGGATAGCAATATCATCAGCGAATCGTATCATTGATATCCTTTCACCTTGTATGTAGACTTAGAGAAAGCTTTTGACAATGTTGATTGGAATACTCTCTTTCAAATTCTGAAGGTGACAGGGGTAAAATACAGGGAGCGAAAAGCTATTTACAATTTGTACAGAAACCAGTTGGCAGTTATAAGAGTCGAGGGACATGAAAGGGAAGCAGTGGCTGGGAAGGGAGTGAGACAGGGTTGTAGCCTCTCCCCGATGTTATTCAATCTCTATATTGAGGAAGCAGTGAAGGAAACAAAGGAAAATTCGGAGTAGGTATTAAAATCCATGGAGAAGAAACAGAAACTTTGAGGTTCGCCGATGACATTGTAATTCTGTCAGAGACAGCAAAGGACTTGGAAGAGCAGTTGAACGGAATGGACAGTGTCTTGAAAGGAGGGTATAAGATGAACATCAACAAAAGCAAAACGAGGATAATGGAATGTAGTCGAATTAAGTCGGGAGATGCTGAAGGAATCAGATTAAAAAATGAGACGCTTAAAGTAGTAAATGAGTTTTGCTATTTGGGGAGCAAAATAACTGATGATGGTCGAAGTAGAGAGGATATAAAGTGTAGACTGGTAATAGCAAGGAAAGCATTTCTGCGGAAGAGAAATTTGTTAACATCGAGTATAGATTTAAGTGTCAGGAAGTTATTTCTGAAAGTATTTGTATGGAGTGTAGCCATGTATGGATGTGAAACATGGACGGTAAATAGTTTGGACAAGAAGAGAATAGAAGCTTTCGAAATGTGGTGCTACAGAAGAATGTTTAAGATTAGATGGGTAGATCACATACTAATGAGAAAGTACTGAATACGATTTGGGAGACGAGAAGTTTGTGGCACAACTTGACTAGAAGAAGGGATCGGTTGGTAGGACATGTTCTGAGGCACCAAGGGATCACCAATTTAGTACTGGAGGGCAGCGTGGAGGGTAAAAATTGTAGAGGGAGACCAAGAGATGAATACACTAAGCAGATTCAGAAGGATGTAGGTTGCAGTAGGTACTGGGAGATGAAGAAGCTTGCACAGGATACAGTAGCATGGGGGGCTGCATCAAACCAGTCTCAGGACTGAAGACCACAACAACAACAACAACAACAAGCCATTGGAGTGATCCCATCATATGAAGCGTTAAATGAAAGTCAGCAAATGCCAGAATAGCAAAGCTCTGTATTCTGATCCAGGTGAGCTTACCCGGCCCCACCGATCGCCGTGTCATCCTCTGCCAATTACCTTCATTCGACAGGATCTGGAGCGGCGTGGAGTCCGCACACTGCTCTCCCGGCCATCATCGGCTTCCTTGACCTTGAAGCCGTTTCTTCTCATTTTGGGTGCATAGATCCTGAGAAATCAGTACCTAGAACAACCACTTCTGGACGTAATAACGGCCTTGATATGCCTGGGCATTGAGTCAAACAGAGCGTGGATGGCGTGTACAAGTATAACTACCCATGCAGCTTCAACACGATACCACATTTCATCAAGAGTAATGACTGGCGTATTGTGACGAGCCAGTTGCTTGCCCACCATTGACCACAGGTTTTCAGTTGGTGAGAGATCTGGAGAATATGGTGGCCAGGGCAGCAGTCTAACATCTTTTGTATCCAGAAAGGCCCGAACAGGACCTGCAACATGCGATCGTGCATTATCCTGCTGAAATGTAGGGTTTCGCAGGGATCGAATTAAGTGTAGAGCCACGGGTCGTAACACATCGTAAATGTAACGTCCACTGTTCAAAGTGCCGTAAGTGCGAACAAGAGGTGACCGAGACGAGTAACCAATGGCACCCCATACCATCAGACTGGGTGATACGCCAGTATGGCGATGACGAATACACGCTTCCAAGAAGCGTTCACCGCGATGTCGCCGAACACGGATACGACCATCATGATGCTGTAAACAGGACCTGGATTAATCCGAAAAAATGACGTTTTGCCATTCGTGCACCCAGGTTCGTCGTTGAGTACACCATCGCAGGCGCTCCTGTCTGTGATGCAGCGTCAAGGGTAACCACAGCCATGGTCTCCGAGCTGATAGTCCATGCTGCTGCAAACGTCGTCGAACTGTTCGTGCAGATGGTTGTTGTATTGCAAACGTCCCCATCTGTTGACTCAGGGATCGAGACGTGGCTGCACGATCCGCTACAGCCATGCCGATAAGATGCCTGTAATCTCGACTGCTAGTCATACGAGGCCTTTGGGATCCAGCACGACGTTCCGTATTACCCTCCTGAACCCACCGATTCCATATTCTGCTAACAGTCATTGGATCTCGACCAACGCGAGCAGCAATGTCGCGATACGATAAACCGCAATCGCAAGAGTCTACAATCCGACCTTTATCAAAGTCGGAAACGTGATGGTACGCATTTCTCCTCCTTACACGAGGCATCACAACGTTTCACCAGGCAACGCCGGTCAGCTGCTGTTTGTGTATGAGAAATCGGTTGGAAACCTTCCTCATGTCAGCACGTTGTAGGTGTCGCCACCGGCGCCAACCTTGTGTGAATGCTCTGAAAGCTAATCATTTGGATATCACAGCATCTTCTTCCTGTCGGTTAATTTCGCGTCTGTAGCACGTCATCTTCTTGGTGTAGCAATTTTAATCGCCATTAGTGTATAAATTGTTTTTATGTAAATTGTCATTAATAAAAGTTATATTAAATCGCTGTGGACGTGCAGTAATAAAAGAATATGCACTAGAGAGGAGAATGACGTTCTTTCTTCAACCTTGCTGGATGTATTCTGTAATTTTAACGTAACTGTTTCATTTTGTAAAACCGGATATTACCATGTTTATGAATTATGCTGACACGAGTAACTTAGGTATTATGGTATTATTTTTGTAATGAGTAGTCATAAAATGTCCGTAATATGTGTAGGATTATTCTCGTATCATGCATATATACGTACAAATAGCCTTCGTTTTGTATGGTGGTGATTGTTGAAATATTTAACTTACATTCAGTAGTGTGTGAATTCGCTTAACGTATTTCAGGGCTCGCGGCAACGCACAGACAGTCCCTGACGCAGAAGCTGACCCAGTAGATATCGTCGGTCCCTAACGACAACAGTAACCTACCCACCATTATCGTATCCTTAAACCCAACCCGAACTACCACTGCTGCAGCTAAACCTGCAAGTAGACCCACTATTCGTTCAGACAGTTGCACAGGTTTTTCTACCGTGGCACTTGCCGAGACATTCTTTCCCTCTGCTGTAAACCAGCTATTCTTCAACCGCTTTTATGTCTACTTTCTCCTACACTGAAGATCCAAAGAAACCGGTACACCTGCCTAATATCGTGCAGGGCCCCCACGAGCACGCAAAAGTGCCGCAACACGACGTGGCATGGAAAAGACTAACGTCTGAGACAGTGCTGGAGGGAACTGACACCATGAATCCTGCAGGGCTGTCCATAAATCCGTAAGAGTACGAGGGGACGGAGATCTCTTCTGAACAGTACGTTGCAAGGCATCCCATATATGCTCAATAATGTTGATGTCTGGAGAGTTTGGTGTTAGGTGTTTAAACTCAGAAGAGTGTTCCCTGGAGCCACTCTGTAGCAAATCTGGACGTGTTGGGTGTCGTATTGTACCGATGGAATTGCCCAAGTCCGTCGGAATGCACAATGGACATGAATGGATGGAGGTGATCAGACAGGGTGCTTACGTACGTATCACCTGTCAAAGTCGTATCTAGACGTATCAGAGGTCCCATATCACTCCAACTGCACATGGCCCACACCTGTACAGAGCGTCCACGAGTTTGAACAGTCCCCTGCTGACATGCAGGGTCCATGGAATCATGAGGTTGACTCCATACCTATACATGAGCAAGCTTCACACTTTCTATTGTAATCAAGACTTTAATGAAAAATGGCAAAGGTAATGTCAATCAGAACACTGGGAGGTGTTGTGGTCTAAATAACAACATCACAAGACAAAAACAAAAGAAAGGCTAAAAGTATGACACACAAAAATTTTTTTATTGTACAAACGCTTTCAATGATATGCGGTCTATAGTGAACAAAGTGATCAGCTGAGGATCAACACACGACACTTACCGTAACTAATCACGTTACCTGAGTTCATACATGTGAATCCGTGGTATGGCCCAGAAACTACGCTGCTATCATGCATCTCTACTGTACTATTCCATAAAGAAAAATATGGTTCCAAAGGACAGGGGGCTGAGAAGCATCTATTGGAGCCCTAGAAGCGAATACTTTACCCTCCTGCTGATCAGGGCGCACACCACGATGCGCTCAGCGACTGGAGTCATGGACGGCAGCAATCTGTTATTAATGGCGCACGCCCGAAAAAATGCAAGTATTTATTCTCTTTCGGCTAATTCAGAACACAGGTACTTCCTTATGAGCCTCTGAAATCCCGGTTGATTCCAGTGTGCAGGTGAACCCATTTGCTGGTCTGCCAAATCAGTTTGACTCTGTGCCACGAATATGCGTGACGGAATATGTCAAATGTTTAGACAGCCGTCTCAAAACAAGTAAGTACACCCATGCGTCACTCATTGTGTGCGTGATTCTACAAGCAGTACCTCTGACGGTTCAGATGGTGACTGGCACAGGTGCTAAGTGGCACACTAGCAAAGGACACAAGTCTCGCCGTTTAGGTAACGCCCTGCAGTTCTTTGCTCGCACAGCGCCAGTACAAGAGAGACGTTTTCTCTTTCTCTCAGCTTTCTCACCAGCTCGGCAGCCTAGCACATTTACATCTTAGACTACTCCCACTCTAGCCCAAGTCAATCATGAGCTGGAGCGTGGCACTCGAAGCTGGGAGACCGCCCCTTGCTCTGCATACACAGATTTGACCAATCAGCGACTTTAAATATTAATTGGGATAAAAGAAAAAAAATTCAGTTTCGTGGCCTCTTTCCCACGCGTTTATGCCGTGTCTTTTGCTACTAGCATGACCTGGATGGAACCACAGCCCTCAATAAAAATATCGTTATGTACCCTGTTGCGTCCAATTCGAACTTTGCAAAGAACGGCTATAAACTCTGTAAAAGCGTCGTGCCTTCACAAATAAGTTTTGTAGCAGTGTCTGGACGTCTGGGCGCCACTGACCTGTCCCACTGAAATTCGCAGACACACATAGTCGTCTCTTCGGCTTCCTGCCTAACAAGGGCCCATCCTCTGCTTAGTTGCCGGTCATCAATGCTCTGGCCATAGCAGCGGCGACTCCTCGGCGCTAGTCAGCCTACCTCGACAAGGCCGCCGATCTACCAGCGCCATCCAACGTGTCTGCACAATGAGACCGAGGAACTCTGCAGTACGCAACTTTTTCACCCAGGTTCCACAGAAAAAAACGCTCCCCTCGGCCCTCAACCACTGTACGCTTTAACTGCAGACATTTAAATCGACACCCTCTTCCTTTGAATGCAAATAAAGCTTACCGCTATTCCTTCACTAGAGCACACAAGCATCAGCGTTCACTACTGCCAACCATTTCAGCATATGAATGAAGTCAGGTCATATCCAGTATAGCTACCAAGTAACAAAGATCAACTTCCCTAAGAACATTACGTAGCATAACACCATATCAGAAGTGAGAGTGCAATGCAATATCTCATAGGTCCGTGCGCTGGATGCAGTTTGAAAAGAGGCTTGTCCGACCAGGCAACATGTCTCCAGTCATCAACAGTCCAGTGATGGTGTTGACGGGCACAGGTGAGGCGTAAATCTTTGTGTCGTTCAGTCATGGAGGGTACACGAGTGGGCCTTCGGCTCCGAAAGCCCATATCGATGATGTTTCGTTGAATGGTTCGCATGCTGACACTTGTTGATGGCCCAGCACTGAAATGTGCAGCAATTTGCAAAGGGATGCACTTCTGTCACGATAACAATTCTCTACAGTTGTCGTTGGTCCCGTTCTTGCAGGATCTTTTTCTGGCGGCAGCGATGTCACAGATTTTATGTTTTACAAGGTTCCTATATTCATGGTACACTCATGAAATGGTCGTAGAGGAAAATCATCACTTCATCGCTACCTCGGAGATGCTATGTCCCAGCGCTCTTGCGCATACTCTAACACCATGTTCAGATTACTTAAATCTTGATAGCCTGCCATTGTAGCAGCAGTAACCGATCTAACAACTGCGCCACACACTTGTTGTCTTATATAGGCATTGTATTTGAATACGCATGCCTATACCAGTTCAGTGTGTATGGAAGCGTATTAGTGAGTGATTGCACCCAGATGTATTAACAACATCACAGTCCCGCGTGCTATAATTCCTCAGTAGCAATACTGGCACTTTCACAAAGGTGACTGTAGAAATTTTGTGATGGTCACAGTGCGCGTGCGGACGTGGAGGGGCTCCTCTTCGTTCTCGACACACATGGCGTTTCGTCTTTTGTCTTCTATCGGTAGTCTTTCATCGTTGGATGCTGTATCTGTGAGCCTACTAGGTGTAGATAGTCTTCATGGCGAAGCAGCTGCGCTAATTACATACTAATTATGTTCGGGTGCCAATCATTGGACTTAGAATAATTTCGGTGAGCGCAGGCTAATTTTTCAAATCGTCACTGAACTTAGAATATTCGACAGTGGATCCAGTGATTGAATTTGAGCGCCCTTTTGAACTTTAACTTACGTTGTGGGACTTGAGGTGCCTGAGAACTTATCTATTTTGCTGCAGTTAATATTGCGACTATTGAGTGTTGGCATTGTGATTGTTTATTTACGACACAGAATTTTTTTAATGTCATGATCAATAGTGAGAAACTGTGCTGTCGGACATTGAGTTTTTGCTTTCAAATTTCGTGACTGATGGGCTGTTAAAAGGAACTTTACATGTACGTGTTCTGTTTACGTTGCCTGCTGCGCTACATTGATTATTATTTATCATTGTTTTCTTTGATCTACTGTTGTGTAAAGCCACCATTTGAAAATGTGTGAACCACTTTCGATATACCTCTACGTGATTTGAACGATAATAGTGCTCTTTCGACCACATTATCGATCCAAGGGAATTTATTCATGCAGTTTATTTACTAATAAATAATTTCGCTAACCTGTCTACTAAATTATAATGGTTTGAGAGTCTGTTCTTTAGTAAACGCATGAGTTTCAGAGTGACGGTACACTTGTGACCCTTATGACAATGAAGCAAGAGAAGCTAATAGCCTAGGTCGTGCGCCCGCATCTCGTGGTCGTGCGGTAGCGTTCTCGCTTCCCACGCCCGGGTTCCCGGGTTCGATTCCCGGCGGGGTCAGGGATTTTCTCTGCCTCGTGATGGCTGGGTGTTGTGTGCTGTCCTTAGGTTAGTTAGGTTTAAGTAGTTCTAAGTTCTAGGGGACTTATGACCACAGCAGTTGAGTCCCATAGTGCTCAGAGCCATTTTGAACCTAGGTCGTGCATCGCCTGCGTTAAGAGCGGCATTTAAAACCGCCAATGACGTCGTAAGTGGAAACGCACCTTCAAAAACCACTCAACTCGGATACGACAAGGTTAACGAAGGAAATTCACAATGTCCTTCTAAAGGAACAGGAACCATCCCAGAATTAGCATAAACTGATTCGTAAAATGATCGGCAAACTTAAATGTGTTTGGACGGGTGGGGATTTGAATCGCTGACCTCCCTAATGCTAGTCTACCGCCTAAACAGCTGCACCATGTCGCTTGGCGGTAAGACAATATCACGTAGCGAAGTAACGGTGCCGGCCGTTGTGGCCGTGCGGTTCTAGGCTCAGCAGTCTGGAACCGCGGGACCGCTATGGTCGCAGGTTCGAATCCTGCCTCGGGCATGGATGTGTGTGATGTCCTTAGGTTAGTTAGGTTTAAGTAGTTCTAGAGGACTGATGACCTCAGATGTTAAGTCCTATAGTGCTCAGAGCCATTTTTGAAGTAACGATGTCAACGCGCGTAAGGGACGAAAGTGTTTTTCAGTAGTAAGCGGTTCGTGACTGTCGCCAGCGATGAAAAACTGCATCGGAGAAAAGAAAAATGACGGAGAACGTGTAAGAACAAATCCATCGACTTTTCTTATCGATGGCATATGGAAATTCGAACTTCAAGTTGTTTGTTTCACGTCTTTCGCGAGTGCATCAGGGACAGTATAATCACTTCTTCCAAAATTCGGTTGACATCATTACAGTTATCTTCAAGGCGAACGCTCACAGAATATGTTCACGTGACGCAGTATTGTGGAGTAAATGCTGGATTCCTGTCACGCAACTAACGCGCCGAAGTTACCTTAAAAGGGAAGCGCGTGACCTCGAACACACAGAACCGCACGAAAATGTTCTCAGAATATAAATCGCTGATCCCAAAAACAGTGGTATGAGCCATTCGCATGCAAAACTGCGCGTCATACCACGAGAGAGGTTTGAATGATCACCTAGTCAAGGTCTAAGAGAGAAACTCTGGAAACGCGAAGAAACAAAATTTCTATATATCAGGAGCAAACCTCATCGAAGACAACAAAATACTGTCAACCTTTTGAAGTGTACTTATTTACGCAATATAAGCACTAGATGGGTTCATACTACGGTTTTTAGGCGGAGCAGTTTAAATTCTAACCACACTTTTTGTGTGATACTGAGCGTCCGAGATCACGCACTTTCCTTGTTACAGTTACATCTTATCTTCCTCACCAGTATAATTCTCAAGTATTTTTGCTTATCCTTTCATATTCCTACATTTCTCACCGAAGATCGGAGTTTAGCACGCCAGTGACAAAAGGCCACAGCATGAAATCAGTTGGACAATAAAGTGGAAAAGGATGGGCAGAGGGCAGGGGTCTAGCATGCCCTCTTTGAACGGTCCATCCAGTCATTCACCGCAAGTGAGTGAGAGAAACAACAGATAATCAGAACTACAATGGCCCTTCCCACCGAATACTAAAAAGGAAAGAAGGTTTACCGCCCTGTAGGCGAGATAAACTGCAAACCCCAATAAGACAAGGCTGGGCAACGAAATCGTATGTGTCCTTTTCAAATGAACTAAAGGCTGCTCACTATTTATAAA
Organism: Schistocerca piceifrons; assembly: GCF_021461385.2. Classification (NCBI taxonomy): domain Eukaryota; kingdom Metazoa; phylum Arthropoda; class Insecta; order Orthoptera; family Acrididae; genus Schistocerca; species Schistocerca piceifrons. The sequence goes on from NC_060149.1 coordinate 665,395,473, forward strand.
ATAACGAAAACATATAATACCAGGAGTTGGTGTTTTGGTGGGACGAAATTTTGCGATATAACACGGACTTTTTCGTAACCTGTTTTATCACAGAGAAACCGCAGAACGGAAATTTAACTACTGGACTTCAGATCGACCGATTGGGGAATGAACTTTACTAAATCTACATCTACATGACTACTCTGCAATTCATACTTAAGTGCCTGGCAGAGGGATCTTCGAACCGCTTTCAGACTATTTCTCTAGCATTCCAGTCTGTAATAGCACGCCGGTAAAACGGACACTTAAATATTTCCGTAAGAGCTTTGATTTGTCTTATTTTATTATGATGGTCAATTCTCCCTATGTAGGCTGCCGGCAATAAAATATTTGCTCATTTGCAGAAGAAAGTTGGTGATTGGTATTTCGTGAAAAGCGGACGAGCGTAGTGTTGTAGGTGGTCTCTTCAGTAGACTTTAGTTTGCCTTCCCTACAACATTATTTATGTGATCATTCTAATTTAGGTTGTTCGTAATACTAAGTCCTAGGTATTTAGTTGAATTGACAGCATGTAATTTGTGTGATTGACCATGTAACCGAAACGGATTTCTTTTAGTACTCATGTGGATAACCTTGCACTTAGTCATAGTCACTCGCCTTTCTCGCACCATACAGATGTTTCTAAATGATTTTGCAATTGTTTTTGATCTTCTGATGACTTTACAAACAGTAAATGACACCAACATCTGCAAATAATGTAAGAGGGCTGCTCAGATTGTGTCCTATATCATTTACCTAGATTAGAAACAGCAGAGCGCCTATAACACTTTCTTGGGGACCGCCAGATATCACTTATGTTTTATTCTATGATTTTCCTTCGATTAATACCTACTGTGACCTTTCTGACAGAAAGTCACAAACCCAGTCGTATAACTGAAACTGTTTCCTCGAATTTAGTCCAGATCTGCTCTACACTTACGTAGTCAGTTTGGAAGGAGTGGTGACTGCCTTCTAGAAAGGCGTCAAGCGAACTTTTATCTGATTTTTAAACAGGTATACTTTGCGTTTATTTTTGATGAATTTGAGTGTTGTGGTGGTCAGTCTCCCTACGATGACTTTGTGGTCACCAATACCTGTATCTGTCATGATGCTCCATATTAGCTCAGGATTATTAGTTACTAAGACGTCAGCTATGTTTCCACAGACATTTGCACTTCGGGTGGGTTCCTTAACTAATGCTTCCTATTATCTATCTCTTACGTGGTAAATGAGATTAATTACAACAGGAGCTGGGATGACGTGCTAATATGCACATTAGGGGAAAGTTTAACGAATTATGTTGACTCCACACTGACATTTATTCAGAGACATTTAACTGGTATAAAATCGTAACACTATGGTTCCGGAAGGGGAAACTGCTTGTCATCGTATTAGTCATCAATACTCAGGGAGGATTAGGTTGACTAAATAACGCAAAACAGCGCTCATGTGCACACACATTAAAATTCGAACATACGTAGAACAACCGAAGGCAAAATTCCCTATTTTGCAGTAAAGGTTGAGTCGTCGAAGCTGGCTCGTGACTCGCACCAAAACAGAAGCACGAAACGTGACCGTATAGAAAACAAGGGAGAACCCATTTGAATCTAGGTAAGCGATAGCAATGTTATCAGTCGAGAGATTCCCATAATGCTTCTGAAAAATTACCTAAAAATTGTAGAAAATTCCCAACAGGGAAGAACTGAACTAGCTCCCATTCGAAACCACCTTCCAAGTGCACACAGAAGCAGTGGGTCATAGTCACCAGACACCAGCACAGCGACTGCCTAACTCTGCAGAAAATGCAACCTGCCTGGCCTCCGTGAGCAGAGACAGAAAAAAGTGGAGGGGGCGAGCTGACCAATGGCTAGACGTATTTTGTAGTGGTACCAGGCGATCGGTTCAGTGACTACATTTTGAACAAGTGCTTGCTTGCACGTGGGTCTGAGGGAACCAATCCCGAGGCCGTGCGTCCAGAAAACCAAGAAATCCCGGACAGATAAACGGCCAGCACATCTCGCGCGCCAACCGAGCTTCGAAAAATTAAATTCAGAGGCCATCCCAGGTTTTGCTACGAAGCTGAGCCATGAAGTCCACCTGAGTTCACCAATGCGCATGTGTTTGCAATTACACCCACACTTATGCAAATTAGCATTCATCCATGTTTAAGAAAGGTGGTAAGAGATACGTGGTGTGCTGAGTATCAATCAAAATAGAAAATGAAAATTAAAAATCTATCAGTTCGGTTCCCAGCATGATCTTCCCCCTGGCACTGTAAATCTTGAGGAAGTACAGGCAGACGAAAAACACTCTGCACAACTTGATAAAACTACAAAACCACGTGTAAGGTGGATTGACTGTCGCCTTTCACAACCATCACAACAATTAGGTCAGACATGGAAAAAAAATCTAAACTAAATCAGGCTGGTCTGATAGTAAGATAAATCCCAGTATTCGTAATTCAGTTTTCACCCAGGTGAATTGTAAGACAGTCCTCGTAACGCAACGTAAAGTTGCCTGTCATAGTTGTATTAGCTGAACATAGGGTTGTTTAAAAATGTCACATATTCCTACAGGACGTCAAATTTAGAGGAAAAGTTCATATAATCGTATGTCTGGGTGTTGTGTACATAGTTCCGCATAGTCAGCGCGTACACAACTTTCCCACTAGAGCACGCCCCGCTAAGCACAACAGCGCAGGCGCAGCGCTCGTCCATCTCCGCACTACGAGATGGCGCTGCCTTAGAGACGGACCAAATTCTGCTTCCGCCGATTCGCGTATTAATATGTAAAGCAGCCAATGAGATTGCTGCTAACGTAGAACCTTTTCTCCTCGCGGATCACACTCGCGCAGTGATACCTGAACGCGCGAGGTATTATAACGAGTGTACAGACCTCCGATTAGTCAGTCTGCATTTGTCTGCACCAGTCTGCATTAGTCTATACCAGTCTATAGTCAAGTTTCAGTCTGCACCTAATAATATTACCATATTCCTGTACATAGCCATGAAGATAAATGAATAGACACTTTGTCAAGTATCAGAGATATGTGAGAATAAGATTAACGTACCAAGACCAAAGGAACTTCAGACTGTCAATTGTAAACAGCATCCAGAATCAAGTTACGTAATGTCTATGCTTTTTATTATTTTAATAAATGTGTGTGAAAATTAATCAAGTTCTGTTTAAAGTTGGTCACCGTCAATCTGCTACTCTAAGTGTGCAAGTGGCATTTCTATCGTCTGACCTAACGGCAGAAGATTAACACCCCACGATAAGACCACGAGACATATTGCTGACACTCGCCTACTTCTTTAGAGCGACAAGTCAAATAATCTGTTGGTGTGAGTACCAAAGGTCTTACAGTATGCACGCCACACTGGGAACCATACATTTTGAGATACAGGCCAATGTGTCCTCTCATTCTCCTCTGTCTGTTATGTAGAAGCAGGCACTATAGGCAGTGGTGCAGGTGGTTACCGCGTATTCTGAAACGTCCTTTAGCCCTTCTTCGCAATGAATCATGCACGCCTTCAAATACATCAAACTCCATTAAGATTGTGTCACATGCATTGGTCACACGCTCCTGTATCGTCTGCACATTGTCGATGGTTTCAGCGTACACCAATTCTTTTAAATGTCTCCGTAATCAGAAATCCGGTGAATGAGGAGGCCATGCTGCCAGTCCTCCTCGATCAATCCATCTCCCACAAATAGTTACTGTGAGGTACTGTTGCATATCCATGGAAAATTGGATGGTGACCCTTAGTGCATAAATCACAGACGTTATCTTTCTGCAAGGTTAATGTTCTCCAACAGAGCTGGTATTTCGTCGGACACAAATCAGTGATAAATCTGTTAAACTGTTTGGTAAAGTGTATGGCGTGGTTAGCTCCTGCACTGTTGGTTAGAATGGGATTTCCAGGATGGCTTTACGTGGGCTTTGATTCTCTGCTCAACAAGGATGAGGTTTGCGGGCAAAGGAGGTTCGATCAGGGTTACAATAATGTCTTTATTGGTACCTGTTTACAATCATTGGCTTGCAACTGCAAGTAATAATGGGGCTGAGGTGATTATCATGACTTTTCCCGATGTGTCAGCCCTTGGCTGCTGACCATGCGGCCCGCTGATGCTGCTGCATTGCCAGATGCTTCGATTCCCCAGTCGTGGAAGGTGTGTTCGACGGCGGTTGCTGTGAGGACGTCTCGCTGTGCCACGCACCAGTGCACAGAGTACAGAGGTCACCTGTTGATACCCCGGCGAGGGGAAGGATAGCTGGATGCTCACTTTATATTCCTGAGAGTGCAGCAAAGAGCAGGCCCAGAAGTATAGGTGTCAGGTAGCGGTTGCTGCCCCGTTCATGACATGTGCATCTGCGTCATCGGCATGACGCTGAACAGCAAAGGCTGGACGTCAGTAACTGCCCAGCTGTTCGAGAGCTGAGGAGCTAGTTCGGGCGGTCTTAAATGCTGCTGCTCCCCGCTGACTTTGCGGTGGCGGTGGTGCTAGCGTGTCACACCGAATTACCTGGAATAGAGGAAATAACCAGCTGTCTTAAGTGGAGTGAATTGGACTGTAGTACTTCCTGATGACGGACCTGGTTTCGTCTTGTGGAAGGCTGTGACTCAGAAGAGGTGGGAGTTGTGCTCAGCATAGGGGTCGGTGACCAGGGCTGGCTGACTTCAGTGTGGCGTGGTTACCATCCTAGTGCTAAGTATCTGGCTCCAAGCGCTACCCTCGACAGAAGATATCCGCCCTTGATTTTGCTGAAATATATACACTTGTTCCTAGAATGAAATTTTCACTCTGCAGCGGAGTGTGCGCTCATATGAAACTTCCTGGCAGATTAAAACTGTGTGCCGGACCGTTTTAATCTGCCAGGAGGTTTCATATCAGCGCACACTCCGCTGCAGAGTGACAATTTCATTCTAGAAACATCCCCCAGGCTGTAGCTAAGCCATGTCTCCGCAATATCCTTTCTTTCAGGAGTGCTAGTTCTGCAAGGTTGGCAGGAGAGCTTCTGTAAAGTTTGGAAGGTAGGAGACGAGGAGCTGGCAGAAGTAAAGCTGTGAGGACGGGGCGTGTGTCGTGCTTGGGTAGCTCAGTCGGTAGAGCACTTGCCCGCGAAAGGCAAAGGTCCCGAGTTCGAGTCTCGGTCCGGCACACAGTTTTAATCTGCCAGGAAGTTTTATACACTTGTTTATCTACTCTTCACATTTCCACTTCCCTAATTGTCTCATTTTGTCCTTTACGCTATTTACACTTTCTGTCTGACTTCACTAACACTTGGCTCTATACAGAGTTCTTTGTTCATGGTTCACTTTGTCCTTTGTGAATTTTTTTGTCATTGGTGAGCACATTTTGGCGCCACTATACGGAAGGCAACAGATATCAGAGTGGTTTTCTAGCATTATGATCTGACTTGCTCTTATCTACTCCTACCTGTATCAGCTTCTCCAAGTTTATGCTAACAACTTATTGCTTATCGTTAATCACTGACGAGGGAAATACGTGTACTGTGGTCTAAATCCTCCCTTAAAAATGGGGAACAAACCTGACCTATGCGAGTAGAATGGTTTGTGTACTATCCTATCTTTTGACAATACTGGCCTACATGAACTCTTTCGGTTTTTACACTCTTCTTTTACTAGATATTCTTATACCTTAGTAATTTGGATAAATTTATTTACAGCAGGAGGGGATACATAGCAATGTTTCATTTATCGTGTTCTCAAGATCTGACGGAACAAGCAATCCAAACTTTCATAAGTTATGACTCTTTCCACTCTTTATTAAATTTTTATTAGTTCCTGTTGTTCTGAGAGGTTTGTCCAGTTATAGCACCCAGCTGCAGGTGCTACACCAGCCCCACATGTGCTGTCTTACACTGAAGAACCAAACAAACTGGCACACCTGCCTAATTTAGTGTAGGGCCCCCACGAGCACGCAGAAGTGCCGCAACACGACAGACATGGACTCGACTAATGTCTGAGATAGTGCTGGAGGGAACTGACACCATGAACCCTGCAGGGCTGTCCATAGATCCGTAAGAGTATGAGAGGGTGGAGATCTCTTCTGAACAGCATGTTGCAAGGCATCCCAGATATGCTCAATAATGTTCATGTCTGCGTAATTTGGTGGCCAGCGGAAGTGTTCAAACTCAGGAGAGAGTTCCTAGAGCCACTCTGTAGCAATTCTGGACGTTTGTGGTGTCGCGTTGTCCTGCTGGAATTGCCCAAGGCCGTCAGAATGCACAACGGACATGAATGGATGTAGGTGATGGAATCGGATGCTTACGTAAGTGTTGCCTGTCAGAGTCGTATCTAGAAGTATCAGGGGTCCCATATCACTCCATCTGCACACGCCCCACACCATTACAGAGGTTCCACCAGCTTGACAGTCCCCTGCTGACATGCAGGGCCCATGGATTCATGAGGTTGTCTTCATACCCTTACGTCCATCAGCTCGATACAATTTGAAACGAGACTCGTCCGACCGGGCAAGACGTTTCCAGTCATAAACAATCCAATGTCGGTGTTAGCGGGCCCAGTCAAGGTGTAAAAGTTTGTGACTTGCAGTCATCAAGGAAGGTCTCCGAAAGCCCATATCGATGATGTTTCGTTGAATGGTTCGCACGCTGGCACTTGTTGATTGCCAAGCATTGAAATCTGCAGCAATTTGCGGAAGGGCTGCACTTCTGTCACGTTGAACGATTATCTTCAGTCATCCTTGGTCCTGTTTTCACAGGATCTTTTTCCGGCCGCAGTGTTGTCGGAGATTTGATGTTTTAGTGGATTCCTGATATTCCGTTACACTCGTGAAATGGTCATAGGGTAAAATCCCCACTTCATCGCTACCTCGGAGATGCTGTGCCCCCAACGCTCGTGGGCCGACTATAATACCATGTTCAGATTCACTTAAATCTTGATAACCTGCCATTGTAGCTGCAGTAACCGATTTAACAGTTGCACCAGACACTTGTTGTCTTATATAGGCGTTGTAGACCGCAGCCCCGTATTCTGCCTGTTTACGTATCTCTGTATTTGAATATGCATGCCTACACCAGTTTATTTGGCACTTCAGTGTATAATCCTATATTCTCACCGACTACAGGTGCTGTATCAGCCTCAAGTGCGACACCGAGTAAAGAAAAAAAATCACTTTAATTCTTTCACTTCCACATCTCATAGACTTTCCTGCTATGACACTTACTCCTCTTGATCAGCTATTGTTAGTGGATCTACCACTGTCATGAACATTGCTTCTCGAGAGACCTAGAGCAATTTAACTGATGACGTCACATCTAACGACCATCTTGCATCCCTGTGGTATCTGAACACTTTAGCTGTTTCGAGAAAATTCTGCATTTTGTGAAGCCAATAAAACCTAACCAAAGGAAACCATCGCGACTCTTTATTCTTCTTCTAATTTATCGGCAGTGCACAACGGGTTAAAACTGTCTTAACGAACTGAGTATTATCTGTTAACTACTTTCCTTGGCGTCATATTTTCTCAGAATACATATACTAATATTCCGATGTTAGCCATGACCGTAACACCTGCATGATGCTTATCTTTAATTTTTAATAAGCATGTTACCCGCATCGTCTTTACTCATCCTAACACATTTACTCTGCACAATTCCTATTTAGAATAATAAACTTTTGCCTATTCTGGCTTATCCTTAAAAATTTACCGAAGTTTTCAGGGTATCCAAGGTTTCTCACGCCTAAGCCAGGCACACACTCTGCACTGACTGATCTAATGCCCTTTCCGTTGACATACAAACTAAACGATGAGACTGACTGCCCAACTTAACTACACAAGGTGCAAGTCACTAGAGTTAATGGTTCAGCTCTCCGTCCCTTATCGAACGCTACAGTGATATCTAACACCGCCATTATGGGAAAAGCGGGGAAAGATCAAACCCATTGGTGTAGGGAATCATACAATCGAATATTCAAGTCCATTCTTCCATTTCCATATTTTGCTGTTGCAGATGATTCTTCTACTCTCTGTCTTCCATCCATCCACTCCCTTTCCCCCTTCAGAAAAGTGCTGTTTTGGAATTATGGATTTGGCAGCAGTCTTCCGGTTGTCCATCTTCATTTTCAGCAGCCCTTCTGACACTAATTATACGAGGGGGTACCCAAAAGAAACCGAACTTATTTATTCACATTTTAATCACAAACCTTCACTCCCCTTCAAAGTACTCTTCTGTTTCACTAAAACACTTGTCTAATCTTTCATTCCATTTTTCAAAACATTGTTTAAATTCATCTTTTGTGATGCTTTACAGCGCCTCCTTCGTTTATTTCTTCTTGTTGTCGTACAGACAGATGTATATGAGTAGGGGTATTGTCATGATGGAAAAACCATCACCGAACTGCCACAAATCAGGGCACTCCCGTTACACACTGTGGTGCAGTCTTTTCAAAATTTCCAGTCAGAATGTTTGGATAACTGTCTGACCCTGCGGAGCAAACTCTGAATGGACAAGTCTTCTCACATGGAAAAAGCAAATCAGTATTGTCTTAACGTTTGATTCCACCGGACGAGCTTTCTTGGGGCTATGCGACCTTAAAGTCTTCCATAGCCTGGATTGCAGCTTTGATTCAGGGTGGTAAGCACAGCACCAAGTTTCGTTCAGCAACATCAGCAAAACGCTTTCTTTTTATGCCTCTTTTCATTACAGGAAACAAGGATAAAAAGTCGCAAGAAGCAAGGTTGGGTGAGTAAGAGGGGTGAGAAACAGGGGTCATGCCATTTTTGGCCGAGAGCTGTCATGCGAACAGAGCTATGCGACCAGTGGCATTGCCATGAAGGAAAAACCATCACCCTACTCCCATCAATCAGGCCGCTCCCACCGCACACTGTTGCACAATCTTTTCAAAACTTCCAAATAGAAAACTTGGTTAACAAAATGATCCTGCAGAGCAAATTCTGAATGGGCGACTCCTCTCACACCGAAAAAACAAATCAGCATTGTCTTAATGTTTGATTTCACCTGACGAGCTTTCTTGCGGCGAGGCGACCTTGAAGTCTTCCATAGCCTTAATTATAACTTTGATTCAGCATCGTAAGCATAATACCGAGTTTCGTCACCTGTGATAATTTTTGAAAGAAATTTTGGAGTCGGCCTGCTGTGGCCGAGCGGTTCTAGGCGCTTCAGTCAGGAACCACGCGACAGCTGTGGTCGCAGGTTCGAATCCTGCCTCGGGCATGGATATGTGTGATGTCCTTAGGTTAGTTAGGTTTAAGTAGTTCTAAGTTCTAGGGGACTGATGACCTCAGATATTAAGTCCCATAGTGCTCAGATCCATTTGAAAGCTTGGATCAATTCGGGACTCTTCTTTCATACAATAGCATGTTCCCACGCGAACTTGTTTTTGTTCAGCAGTCAGCAGTCGCGGCATGTATTTGACAGCCGCCATTTCTTTCCTAAATCTTCTGTCATAATTCGCGGCAACGAACTCCAAGTCACTCCCGACAGCTCCAGAATTTCTTCAGTGGTTCTTTGTCGATCTTTTTTGATAATTACACGAACGTTTTCGACATTTCCATATTTTCAGACCGTGGAAGAACGACCAGAATGACGCTTGTCGTCAATTGACATTTTACCCCTTTTTGAAACGGAAAACCAGTCAGACACTTGAGTTTTCCATGTAAATTGAAGGTGGCGAGGGGAGCAGCTGCATCAGAACATTACCCAGAGTCAGCGGCGACGAGTGAAAATGTGTACCGGACTGGGATTCGAACCCAGGATCTCCTGTTTACTACGCGTGTGCGTTAACCACTGCGCCATCTTCTTTTTTATCTCATTTTTTTCGCTTTCGTCCGTTGCATCCGCTCGGGGCGGACGTCGTAAGACATCAGTTTAAGTTCGTTGTTGATCGATTAACTCAGTTTTTTTTATTACAGAGGGCTGCTAACCCTCTGACCGAACACGCTGAGCTACCGTGCCGGCATGTTCAAATGTGTGTTAAATCTTATGGGACTTAACTGCTAAGGTCATCAGTCCCTAAGCTTACACACTACTTAACCTAGATTATCCTAAGGACAAATACACACATCCATGCCTGTGGGAGGACTCGAACCTCCGCCGGGACCAGACCATCTGGGACACAGTGTCAGCGCAGCTCGCAGACACATCTCACGCTGACCTACACTCCCACCGAGCGCCACCTATCGGCAGTCCCTGACAATTTCCTCCATGCTCGCTACTCAGAGGTTGCCGCAGGAGGTCGGCCATACTTGTGCATCCGCACTAAAGAAGGTAGATCCATTGCCCATCTAGGCGAATCAATTATATGAATGCGTGGTGTCTGTTCTTTCCGATAGTATAGGAACTTTTCTTCTAGGTTTCACCCCTGTACCAATCTGTGATACTTACCAAAAAAAAAAAAAACACTGAACCACTGAATACCAGTATCAGCTTGGCTTTGTCCATCAGAAGTATAGTAAATTCTGTTATTGTAGATCTCAAAGAGACTAACTGATTGAATCCCATGAACGCTTCCCTAGTGCCAAACAAGTAGTAAGCATGCTAGGTGCCGGGGTGGAGAAGCGTTTGTACCTCTTTAATTCAGACGAATTTTGCATGAGAACGAGACATGCACTCGACTCCACCTTATCTACCAGCTAATTAATTATGCTCACAACGATAAGGAAGGAAATGATGGTGGACCCTGCTAGTTGGTAGAATAAGGAGTGCACACTCACAATAATTTAATAAAAATCGTAAGCTACTCAAAAAAAGAGAACTTTGTCATAATAAACAACAAAAAATGGGATTCTGCCTATATCTACGAAATGATATGCGGATTAAATATCACAATGAGATTTATTATATATCAGAACATAAATGCACATGATTGTCGACACACACAGTAGGTTAAAGGATAGGGTATACTGAACTATTATGAGAATAAGAGCTGGCTCGAGAACAAGGGGTTTCTATTCTCTGTCATGCAATAGATTGACGATAATGACTGGAGGGCCTAATGAATCAAATATTATTCTCCCGACTATATAGCAGTATTGCATTTAGTAGTGAGAGCTCAAATGGGATCACATAGAGAGACATGCAAGGTGGACTTGTAGCAAAGCGAACGCTCGTGCTGCTGAGGGATTCAGTATAAAATTGATAAGGTCCTACAATGCCGGAGCCGCAAACTACTGTACCAGTACTGAAATCTGCAGCACGTCGTCGGTAGGCAGTGTCCAGATGATGTAGGGACCGACTTCTGCCATGTAGCAATACTGTGTCAACCCCTGGCCGCGAAGGCTGTCCGAGAATTCTAAGTTCTTCCCAAAACGAGCGACAAGTCGCAAGACCGTCCGACTCCAAGGGAGAACAGATCCCGAATCTCCTCTGTGATGCGATGCAAGAACGAAGTCAGCATTGCTCTACTCCCTGCTCTCCTCGAAAACCACGAATCAGCATTCAGTTCTGATTCCAAGATTCCCCCCACACTGTCTCAGAACATCATTCGCGCCAATAGCGACCGTTCCCTCCAATTTAGAGCACGGCTTTATGACGTCAACTAGCCTCAGTTTAAGTTGACCAATCATGCCTCTGCTATCCAGCTGAGGGCACTGAACGTGCCATTTGACAGGCTACGAAAACAACCTGCCTAGACCACCGGCCATCCGGTGCCAGACAGTCGCACCCAGCAGGGCACAGTCCACAAGTATTCTCCGAATCAAGAGGACAATGCAGTCAGTCGGTACCAGGAATCTTCGTTCCAGACGCGCCGGTACGGTAAACACATAAACTGCGGCCACCCTCAGACGTCTCACAGGTCGTTTCGCCCAGCATACAATAGGCGAAACTCGACCGACGACAGTCATTCCGCCAGCACTTAAGCCTATTGTACGAACCCCACAGAATTCAGGGAAGTACAGCCCCCAACCGGAAACGCAGTGTGCCGCGTCCTCCGATGCTCGCCTAGCACAGGCCACCCATGGAACTAACCCAACATGTATAGGAATAAAATGAAAAGTATTTTTTGAGCTCTCAGTACAAATACTCTAGTTACAATAACCTTATTCGATCTGTTACCACCGTGCAATGACATAGAACAGTAATAAAATTGATAAAAATGAGAGGCGAGCTGCAAAAGAGGGTATGGACCCTCCTAAGCTAGACATCTATCATGCTGGTACCACAAATATCTACATAATTCCAGCGGTACTCTGTCAGACCGGGTAGCACTTCCAAAACAAATGCTGCGTATCTGTTACCCGTTTACGTTTTTTTCAATAAAGTGGGAACCAATTTCGGAACCTCCACTATTCCCACAGCAAGCTTTCACACACCATTACCTACTGTATTCGACCTGCCTCAGCGACCCAATAATACGCATTTCTTACATGGTAACAACTATTGAACTATATGAAAAAAACGTAAATTAGTTACAAACTACGGCATGCGCACACTTTATTCAATATCTAACCGTTACTACAGATATTTGGTTTTAGGTTATGACATGTTTGATATGCCTGCCATCATTGGCGATGATGTGGCGCAGACGAATAGCGAAATTCTGCAAGAGCCGCTGAAGTACTGGAACATCGATGCAGTCGATGACCTCCTGAATGGCTGTTTTCAGCTCAGAAATGGTTTTGGGGTTATTGCTGTACATGTTGTCTTTAGTATAGCCAGACAAAAAGGAGTCGCATGCGTTCAGATCCAGAGAATATGGTGGCCAATCGAGGACCATGCCAGTGGCCCCTGGGTACCCCAGGAACAGAAAGCGGTCCCCAAAGTGTTCCTCCAGGACATCAAACACACTCAAGCTTCGATGGGGTCGAGCTCCGTTTTGCATGAACCACATCTTGTCGAAATCAGGATCACTTTGGATAATGGGGATGAAACCATCTTCAAAAAACTTCACGTGACGTTCGGTAGTCACCGCGCTATCTAGGAATATCGCACCGATTATTCCGTGACTGGATACTGCACAGCACACAGTTACCCGTTGAGGGCGAAGAGACTTCTCGATCGCAAAATGCGGATTCTCAGTCCTCCTAAGGCGCCAATTTTGCTTATTGATGAACCCATCCAAATGAAAGTGGGCTTCGTCGCTAAATCAAATCGAATAAACCATAGTAATTTTCATCATGCCCCGCGGCCATCAGTGCAGTTTGAATGTCCTAACGCAAACCGTTTAGAAGTTATGACGATTTTATTTCTTGAAGTTCAATAATTGTCACCATGTAGGTTCCACTTCCTTTCATTTGTAAAAATTGCTCCATGTGTAAAGAGAATTCATTGAAGAAAGAAACCACTGTTCTGAAGTCGCGTCACAAATAATCGAAAGAATTTTTTGTTGGTTAACCTAGTGGTTATTTTGCTGGTGAAGTGATTATAAGCAGTTTTCGTGCAAGATGCGAACGCTGGACTGTATTATTCCAAAGGCACTCACAGTTTTACCTGAAGCTGACAGACGGATTCCGAGCACTAACTGTCAGAATGTGTTATTACGTTCAGTCTGCTTGTTGCAGATTTGTACCTTACCCTCCGAATAGCATTCCTTTGCCTTTCTAATAATAATGTTTCGCCGGCCGGGATGGCTGAGCGGTTCTAGGCGCTACAGTTTAGAACCGCGCGACTGCTACGGTCGCAGGTTCGAATCCTGCCTCGGGCATGGATGTGTGTGATGTCCTTAGGTTAGTTAGGTTTAAGTAATTCTAAGTTCTAGGGGACTGATGACCTCAGAAGTTGAGTCCCATAGTGCTCAGAGCCATCAATAATGTTTCGCACGTTTGCTAAATTCTCAATCTTAGTACACACCGTCTATCGGGTATGCATTTGTATGTACAGTTCAACTGTTTTCTTCGAGTTCCTTCTGCATTCTCCGTAATGCAGTAGAGTATCCCATTTCTTTTGGTTTCCGAAAAACATTCTTTTTCTTTTCTTCAGATTAACCAGTCTTCGACACACGTGAGCTACACAGGTGTTCGTCTCTTTGCTCTCTACGATTCTTTACTTTACATTAATTTATATGAGGCAAGCACCTTAATGACCATACGCCTGCTCTATGATCCTCTTCCATTTCTTTATGTCCAGTGCATTGTTTGTATTTTCGGTGTTGATGTTCATCGTAGCTGCGTCCTCCCGGATGTTAACTAGCCACCTACTTCCTGGTCTTCCTCTCGTTCCACCTATTGTCTTGCTGAGTGCTATTTTAGACAATCTATTTGCTTGCTAAATGGCCTGCCCAGCTCAACCTTCTCTTCTTTAACACTTCGTCGATGTTACGGTCTTTGTACAGCTCTCTTAATTCTTCATGTGTTGTTCTCCTCCACTCCATGTTATTTTCGTCACATACCGGTCCAACAATTTTTCTTAGCATTTTGCTTTCGATTATGATAATTTTTTATCACTCTTTCTTTCTAAATTTTACTGCTTTACATCCGTATAATGTTCCTGGTAGAACAATCGATTCATACTAACGGATTTTGAAGTTAGTGCTAAATGATATTTTCTTTAAGTTTTTGGCAAAACTAAAATCTAGTTTGTTCGCTGTTAGTAGACGAGCATCTTTTTCTAAATCAGTTCTATTTTTGTTACTGAAAATACTCCCTAAGAACTTGAAGCGGTCAACTGTCTTGAAAGGAATCCATCTACGATACTAGCCGCAGAAATTACTATAGCTACACTCTGAAAAAGCTAGTGGTAGTGATATCTTGGAAAAGAGAAAATGCTATACGCCCTTTAGTGAAGACTTTCTTAGAATTCGTCTCTGTGAAAACAGAAGAATTACGATATCTCAAATGGTCCTACAAATATTTGAGATGAACATCTTAGCTGACTCGTCCTGTAGTGCGTCAGTTTGTTCAGTGTTATACTTGAAATTTGGGCGTAATCTCACGAAGCGTAGTAAGCAGTGTAGTATGCGCAAAGGATATGCGAAGCTTTGTAATTTACTTTTCTAACGAGCCCTCTGGTCTGGGTACTGTTTTATGCACCGCCTCTGCTATCAACTGGTCCAGAAATTTCCTAGCTGTGCGCTTTCAAGACGCCACATTCAGAACGCTGCCAGCTGTTACGATTTACTGGAGCGTACAGACGAGTGGAACACTTGAACGAGCGCCAGCTAGCGCAGCTAAAACAGGAAACGGAAACAGTTGCTGAACACTAACAACAAGCGAGCCGGCGCGTAGACGGCACGAGGACTGGCTGGGAGCGTGTAGCTGGCGATACGAGACGTGTTAAAAATAACGGGAATTTTTGTTTTTTTGGAAAGTATTTTATTTATTGATGTACATTAATGTTATCCCCATAAGAATAGTCCTCAGCAGACACACTCGAAGACAAAAAATGACGCTGTACATGTGCAGATAAACAAATGATTATAATATCAGAAAAATCGTAACCAAGATAGACAAGAAGCCCACGCCTACCACAGTAGTACAAGTTTATATGCCAACTAGCTCCTCGAATGATGAAAAGATTGAAGAAACTAATGATGCAATAAAAGAAATTATTCAGATAGTGGAGGCAGCCCAAACCTTAATGGTCATGGGGCACTGGAATTCGATAGTAGGAAGAGAAGGAAAAATAGTAGGTGGATATGGAATGGAGGTAAGGAATGAAAGAGGAAGCCGCCTGGTAGAATTTTGCACAGAGCATAACTTAATGATAGCTACAACTTGGTTTAAGAATCGTGAAAGAAGGTTGTATACGTGCAAGAGGCCTGGAGACTGTATAAGGTTTCAGATAGATTATATAATGAGAGATTTATTGGTGATGAACTGTAGATTAAAACTGAAGAAACTACAAAAAGGTGGAAATTTAAGGAGATAGGACCTGGGTAAACTTAAAGAACCAGTGGTTGTAGAGAGTTTCAGAGAGAGCATTAGGGAACAATTAACAAGAACGGTTGAAAGAAATTCAATAGAAGAAGAATGGATAGCTTTGAGAGATGAAATAGTGAAGACAGCAGAGGATCAAGTAGATAAAAAGACGAGGGCTAGTAGGAATCCTTGAGAAACAGAAGAGATATTGAATTTAATTGATGAAAGGAGAAATATAAAAACGCAATAAATGAAGCAGGCAAAAAGAAATACAAACGGCTTAAAAGTGAGATCGGCAGAAAGTGCAAAATGGCTAAGTAGGGATGGCTAGAGGACAAATGTAAGGATGTAGGGGCTTATACCACTAGGGGTAAGATACATACTGCATACAGGAAAATTAAAGAGATCTTTGGAGAAAAGAGAGCCAGCTGTATGGATATCAAGTGCTTAGATGGAAAACGAGTTCTAAGCAAAGAAGGAAAATCAGAAAGATGTGGGGGACAGATGACCTTAGCTGTTTTTAGTCCCCCTTAAACATCCCAACAACCACCAACCACCATCAGAAAGATGGAAGAAGTAGATAGAGCGTCTATACAAGGGTAATGTACTTGAGAGCAATATTGTGGGAATGGTAGAGGACGTAGATGAAGATGAAATGGGAGATTTGATACCGTATGAAGAATTTGACAGAGCACTGAAAGACCTAAGTCGAAATAAGGCCCCGGGAGTAGACAACATTCCTTTAGAACTACTGATAGCCTTGGGAGAGCCAGCCATGACAAAACTCTACCATCTGGTGAGAAAGATGTATGAAACAGGCGAAATACCCCCAGACTTCAAAAAGAATATAATAATTCCAGTCCCAAAAATGGCTCTGCGTATTATGGGATTTAACTTCTGAGATCATCAGTCCACTAGAACTTAGAACTACTTAAACCTAACCAACCTAAGGACATCACACACGTCCATGCCCTAGGCAGGATTCGAACCTGCGACGTGGCGGTCGCGTGGTTCCAGACTGTAGCGCCTAGAACCGCTCGGCCACACCGGCCGGCCAATCCCACAGAAAGCAGATGTTGTCAGGTGTGAGAATTACCTTACTATCACTTTAATATGTCACGGCTGCAAAATACTAATGCGAATTCTTTACAGACGAATGGAAAAACTGGTGGAGGCAGACCTTGGGGAAGATCAGTTTGAATTCCATAGAAATGTTGGAACACGCGAGGCTATTCTGACCCTACGACTTATCTTAGAGGATAGATTAAGGAAAGGCAAACCTACGTTTGCAGACTTACAGAAAGCGTTTGACAATGTTGACTGGAATACCCTCTTTCAAATTCTGAAGGTGGCAGGGGTCAAATACAGGGACCGAAAGGCAATTTACAATTCAAACAGAAACCATATGGCAGTTATAAGAGTCGATTTCACGAAACGGTAGCAGTGGTTGAGAAGGGAGAGCCGGCCTCTGGTGGCCGAGTGGTTCTAGGTTCTTCAGTTTGGGACCGCGCGACCGCCGCGGTCGCAGGTTCGAATCCTGCCTCGGGCATGGATGTGTGTGATGTCCTTAGGTTATTTAGGTTTTGGTAGTTGTAAGTTCTAGGGGACTGATGACGTGAGATGCTAAGTCCCATAGTGCTCAGAGCCATTCGAACCACTGAGAAGGGAGTGAGACAGGGTTGTAGCCTATCCCCGACGTTATTCAATGTGTATATTGAGCAACCAGTAAATGAAACAAAAGAAAAATTTTTAGTAGGTTTTAAAATCCATGGTGAAGAAATAAAAAGTTTGAGGTTTGCCGATGACATTGTAATTCTGTCAGAGACAGCAAAGGACTTGGAAGAGCAGTTGAAAGGAATGGACAGTGTCTTCAAAGGAGTATATAAGATGAACATCAACAAAAGCAAAACGAGGATAATGGAATGTAGTCGAATTAAATCAGGTGATGGCGAGGGAATTAGATTAGGAAATGAGACACTTAAAGTAGGAAATGAGTTTTGCCATGTGGGGAGCAAAATAACTGATGATGGTCGAATTGGAAAGGATATAAAATGCAGACTGGCTATGGCAAGGAATGTGTTTCTGAAGAAGAGAAATTTGTTAACATCGAGTATCGATTTAAGTGTCAGGAAGTCTTTTCTGAAAATATTTGTATGGAGTGTAGCCATGTATGGAAGTGAAACGTGGACGATAAATAGTTTAGACAAGAAGAGAATATAAGCTTTCGAAATGTGGTGCTACAGAAGAATGCTGAAGATTAGTTGGGTCGATCACGTAACTAATGAGGAGGTACAGAATAGGATTGGGGGGAAGAGGAATTTGTGGCACAACTTGACTAGAAGAAGGGATCGGTTGGTAGGACATGTTCTGAGGCCTCAAGGGATCACCAGTTTAGTAGTGGAGGGAAGCGTGGAAGATAAAAATCGTAGAGGGTGACCAAGGGATGAACACACTAAGCAGATTCAGACGGATGTAGGTTGCAGTAGTTACTCGGAGATGAAGAAGCTTGCACAGCATGGAGAGCTGCATCAAACCAGTCTCTGGACTGAGGACCACAACAACAACATCAGAAAAATTGGACGATTTATTCAAGAGAAAGAGCTTCTCAAATTGAGCAAGTCAGTAAAGCCTCGGTCCATCTCTGGCCCTCATGCAAGCACTTATTCGGTTGACATTGATTGATAGAGTTTTTGAATGTCCTCCTGAGGGATATCGACCCAAGTTCTGTCCAATTGACGCATTAGATAGTTGGAGATTGGTTGAAGGGCCCTACTCATAATATTCCCGACGTTCTCAATTGTAGAGAGATCCGGCGACCTTGCTGACCAACGCAGGACTTGCCAAGCCCAAAGACAAGCAGTAGAAATTCTCTCCGTATGTGGGCGGGAATTATCTTGCTGAAATGTGGCCCCAGATGGCATGCCATGAAGGGCTACAAAATGGGGCGTAGAATACCTTCGACGTAGCGCTGTGCTGTAGGGGTGCGGCGGATGACAACCAAAGGAGTCCTGCTATGAAAACAAATGTCACCCCAGATCATCACCCCTGGTTGTCGGGCCGTATGGAGGGCGAAGTCAGGTCGATATCCCACAGCTGGGGGCGTCTCCAGGCATGTCTTCGCTGGTCATCGGGGCTCAGTTCGAAGTGGGACTCATCACCGAAGACATTTCTATTCCAGTAACGGAGATTGCAGACCGAAGACGTGAAATAATCCTGAAACAGTTCTGAAACTCGATCTTTGGGACAGGTTTTTGTTCTCTCAGCGATGCGTTTTTAATCTCACCTGTGTCTGTAAAATGGCGGGCATTCAGGTTTACTTTATCTTTTAGAACAGAACAAAGTCAGAGGGAGGCTGCGACATTATTACAGTATTGTTTTTGGCCACAAATTCGTACACGAGCAATGAAGTATGAGCTCGTGAATTATTATGTTACAAAAGCCATAAATTTTGTAATTTCGCGTTTAGTATTAGTCCAAATTCACGAGATTTTTGTTGTTGTTGTGTTGGTAAACATATCCGGCACGTATATGGATGGTGTTAATTAAATTTAAAATTTGGAAATTTGTGGTAAGGTCTTATGGGACCAAACTGCTGATGTCACCGGCCCATAGGCCCACACACTACTTAATCTAACTTAAACTAACTTACGCTGGAGGACTCGAACCTCCGACGGGGCGAGACGCACTGGCCGTGGCAAGGCGCCCCAGACCGCACGGCCCGTCGGTGTTAGCCATATCGTGTATTTAGTCTGTTGTCAAATCAAATGTTCAAATGTGTGTGAAATCTTATGGGACTTTACTTAAAAATGGTTCAAATGGCTCTGTGCACTATGGGACTTAACATCTGTGGTCATCAGTCCCCTACGACTTAGAACTACTTAAACCTATCACCACACACATCCATGCCCGAGGCAGGATTCGAACCTGCGACCGTAGCGGTCACGCGGTTCCAGATTGAAGCACCTAGAACCGCACGGCTAGGGACTTATCTGCTAAGGTCATCAGTCCCTAAGCTTACACACTACTTAACCTAAATTATCCTAAGGACAAACACACACACACCCATGCCCGAGAAAGGACACGAACCTCCGCCTTGACCAGCCGCACAGTCCATGACTGCAGCGCCCTAGACCACTCGGCTAATCCCGCGCGGCAGTCTGTTGTCAGCTGTCAGCAAGGTTACATGTGTTTTGGAAGAGTCGGTGATGATTTATTTTGCATAAAATGGATCAGAGAATTTGTATTAAATGTTGTTATAAGAGCGGAATAAAGTGTAGATAACTTTTAGGAATGTTGAATGTTGTTTTGGGTGAGTCCGCTGTTAGTAAAACGAGGTTTTACGAGTGGTATAAGCGTTGCGATAAAGGGCGTGAATGTGTCAAAGATGCATTAGTACATCAACCGATGAAATGGGGTAAAAAGTGAAAAAAATTCACATGAACTATAGACGAAACGAAATCCGGGCAGTTGCTGACAATGTTGGCATGTCGACTGGCTCATGCCATGGAATATGTTCGGATGTGTGGGGGTATGAAATATGGGACAGCAAAATTTATTCCATAATTGTTGTATTTCGATCAATTACAGCGGCGAGTGCAAGTTCCTCAGTAGTCGCTAGATGAAATCAGCCACGACGCAGAACTATTGCAACATGTTCAGTGGAAAGACACTTCAGCTATCAAGATATTAGCAATAAATTTTCAGAGTGTTCGGAATAAAGTTCCTGAATTTACTGCCCTCCAGGAAGCGTGTGGCCGTCAAATTATTCTCGGGACTGCGACCTGGCTGAACCCTGAGATAGGAAGTTCTGAAATATTTAGTGAGGGTTGGAACGTGTATCGGGTAGACAGATTAGACACCGTAAGAGGTGGTGTCTTCATTGCAGTTGACAAAAATATTGTGTCTACTGAGGTCGAAGTAGAATATGATTGTGAAGTTATCTGGACACGTTTAACAGGGCTAGGAGAAATAAAGTTAATTGCTGGGTGTTATTACCGGCCACCAGGTTCCACCGTGACAGTTCTAGAATCATTCAAAGGGAGTCTACACTCTGTATCGCAGAAGTACTCGGATCATGCTATATTAGTTGGAGGCGACTTCAGCCTACCCAGTATAGACTGGGATGTCTATGGATTCATTACAGGTGGTACAGACAAGCCGTCGTGTGAATTACTTTTGAACACATTATCCAAAAACTCTCTTGAGCAGCTAAATCGACAGCCAACGCGTAATGGAAATATTTTAGATCTGGTAGCGGTAGCCACGAACAGACCAGACCTCATCGACGGTGCCAGTGTCGAGACAGGGATTAGTGATCATGATGTTGTCATTACGACTATGGTTACGAAAGTCAAAAACTCGGTCAAGAAGGCCAGGAGAGTATTCTTACTAGAAAGAGCAGATAAGCAGTTGTTAGCATCCCACTTAGTAAATGAACCGACTTCATTTACTTCCGGTACGATGGATGTGGAAGAATTATGGGCAAATTTTAAACACATTGTAAATCACGCATGGGACAAGTATGTGCCGAAAAAGTGGGTTACGGACGGAAAAGACCCACCGTGGTTTAACAGTGCAATTCGGAGAATGCTCAGGAAGCAAAGACAGTTGCACTCGCGGTACAAGAAAGATCGGGAGAACGAGGACAGGCAAAAGTTAGTAGAGATTCGTGCTGCTGTAAAAAGAGCGATGCGCGAAGCATACAACCACTACCACCGTCATACCTTAGCAAAAGATCTTGCTGCTGCAAACTCAAGGAAATTCTGGTCTTACGTAAAATCGGTAAGCGGGTCGAAGGCTTCCATCCAGTCACTCACTGATCAGTCTGGCCTGGCAACGGAAGACAGCAAAACGAAAGCTGAAATTTTAAATTTAGCATTTGAGAAATCTTTCACGCAGGAGGATCGTACAAACATACCGCCGTTTGAGTCTCGTACAGATTCCCGTATGGAGGACATAGTGATAGACATTCCTGGGGTTGTGAAGCAGCTGAATGGGTTGACAATAAATAAATCTCCTGTTCCTGATGGGATTCCAATTCGGTTTTACAGAGAGTACTTTACTGCATTGGCTTCTTACTTAGCTTGCATTTATCGCGAATCTCTTGCCCAACGTAAAGTCCCGAGCGACTGGAAAAAAGCGCAGGTGACGCCTGTATATAAGAAGGGTAGAAGGACGGGTCCTCAAAATTACAGACCAATATCCTTAACATCGGTTTGTTGCAGGATTCTCGAACATATTCTCAGTTCGAATATAATGAATTACCTTGAGACAAAGAAGTTGCTGTCCATGCATCAGCACGGCTTTAGAAAGCATCGCTCCTGCGAAACGCAACTCGCCCTTTTTCCCCTGATATCTTGCGAACCATGGATGAAGGGTATCAGACGGATGCCATATTCCTTGACTTCCGGAAAGCGTTTAACTCGGTGCCCCACTGCAGACTCCTAACTAAGGTACGAGCATATGGGATTGGTTCCCAAATATGTGAGTGGCTCGAAGACTTCTTAAGTAATAGAATCCAGTACGTTTTCCTTGATGGTGAGTGTTCATTGGAAGTGAGGGTATCATCTGGAGTGCCCCAGGGAAGTGTGGTATGTCCGCTGTTGTTTTCTATCCACATAAATGATCTTTTGGATAGGCTGGATAGCAATGTGCGGCTGTTTGCTGATGATGCTGTGGTGTGCGGGAAGGTGTCGTCGTTGAGTGACTGTAGGAGGATGCAAGACGACTTGGACAGGATTTGTGATTGGTGTAAAGAATAGCAGCTAACTCCGAAAACAGATAAATGTAAATTAATGCAGATGAATTGAAAAAAGAATACCGTAATGTTTCAATACTCCATTAGTAGTGTAGCGCTTGACACAGTCACGTCGATTAAATATTTGGGCGTAACATTGCAGAGCGATATGAAGTGGGACAAGCATGTAATGGCAGTTGTGGGGAAGGCGGATAGTCGTCTTCGGTTCATTGGTAGAAGATGTGGTTCATCTATAAAGGAGACCGCTTATACAACACTAATACGACTTATTCTTGGGTACTGCTCGAGCGTTTGGGATCCCTATCAGGTCAGATTGAGGGAGGACATAAAAGCAATTCAGAGGCGGGCTGATAGGTTTGTTACTGGTAGGTTTGATCATCACGCGAGTGTTTCGGAAATGCTTCAGGAACTCGGGTGGGAGTCTCTAGAGGAAAGGAGGCGTTCTTTTCGTGAATCGCTACTGAGGAAATTTAGAGAATCAGCATTTGAGGCTGACTGCAGTACAATTTCACTGCCGCCAACTTATATTTCGCGGAAAGACCATAAACATAAGATAAGAGAGACAAGGGCTCGTACAGAGGCATATAGGCAGTCATTTTTCCCTGGTTCTGTTTGGGACTGGAACAGGGAGAGATGCTAGTTGTGGCTGGCCGGTGTGGCCGAGCGGTTCTAGGCGCTTCAGTCTGGAACCGCACGACCGCTACGGTCGCAGGTTCGAATCCTGCTTCGGGCATGCATGTGTGTGATGTCCTTAGGTTAGTTAGGTTTAAGTAGTTCTAAGTTCTAGGGGACTGATGACTTCAGATGTTAAGCCCCATATTGCTCAGAGCCATTTGAACCATTTTTTTTTTTTTTTTTTTTTTTTTTTTTTTTTTTTTTTTTTTTTTTTGCTCGTTGTGGTACGAGGTACCCTCCGCCACACAGCGTATGGTGGATTGCGGAGTATGTCATAACAGGTGATGAAACTTTGGTTACGGATATGACCTTGAAGCTAAGGCTCAGTCGTCTGAGTGGAACCATTCTGGATCGGCAAGGTCGAAGAAAGGTCAACGAGTCCCGCCAAGTGAGGAGGCTAGACACACTGTGATCTTCGTCCGCCCCTGGTAGCTGAGTGGTCAGCGATACGTTATGTCATACGTAACGGCCCGGGTTCGATTCCCGTCTTGGCCGTAGATTTTCTCCGCTCAGGGACTGGGTGTTGTGTTGTCCTTATCATCATTTTAACCCCATGGACAAGCAAGTCGCTGAAGTGGCGTCAACTCGAAAGACTTGTACCAGGCGAACGGTCTACCCGACGGGAGGCCCTAGCCACACGGCATTTCCATTACTGTGATCTTCCGTTTTGATGGCACATTGCACCGTGAATTTTTGGCACAAGGTTGAACGATCAACTTGGAGTACTATTTACACGTTCAACGCCGTTTGCATTAGGTAATCCGAAGAAAAGACGCCCGGACTTGTAAACAGGTGTTTTGTCATGTATTGCCGGCAGGAGTGGCCGTGCGGTTCTAGGCATCCGTCTGGAACCGAGCGACCGCTACGGCCGCAGGTTCGAATCCTGCCTCGGGCATGGATGTGTGTGATGTCCTTAGGTTAGTTAGGTTTAATTAGTTCTAAGTTTTAGGCGACTGATGACCTCATAAGTTAAGTCGCATAGTGCTCAGAGCCATCTGAACCATTTTTTTGTCATGTATTACAAGTGGCTTTATGATAGTAAAAATGAAAGCCAATATTAATAAAAATGCGACTGTTCAGCGTAGGTTTTTGTACGTTTTGTACTGCTGCTAGGAGGATTCAGCTTTTTCTATTTTGGCGCTGAAAAGACACTTGAACACACCTGATACATCATTTGTTAAGTAAATGTTTTGCATGTGAAAGACGAAAACGCCTACTTTTAATTTCACGTGATTTACTTATTTATTTTTAAATCCCGTACCACTTCTCACTGGATTTCGAGTAGAATGTTCAGTTAAATATAACTTTTTGCATCTGGTAGTGTAGTGTTTTATGGTATTTTTTAATGTTCATTGCGAAACAGCACTATTTGTCGAGCATGTGCTCTGACTTACAAATGCGATTACCTGATACTTTGTTATCGCTATGTTATAGAGTTCTAGACCATGCATGAGTGCGAGCAAAATACATGTAAGAGTACAAAAGAGTTTTTGGATTGAGAGTAATCCTTAAATACGCGTTCTTTCACAAGCAAATGTGAGTTGCTAAAGGGCGATAACGTCGCAGCCGCAAGTCGAAGGGGGTCCACGTACGTTCGGTTCAAAATGGTTCAAATGGCTCTGAGCACTATGGGACTCAACTGCTGAGGTCATTAGTCCCCTAGAACTTAGAACTAGTTAAACCTAACTAACCTAAGGACATCACAAACATCCATGCCCGAGGCAGGATTCGAACCTGCGACCGTAGCGGTGTTGCGGATCCAGACTGCAACGCCTTTAACCGCACGGCCACTTCGGCCGGCCGTGCGTTCGGGGTAACCATAAACGCATCAGTATAGGAAATTGGATTACCATCGATTGATATTGGCTTAGTGTTAGATTTTCGTGTTGTTTTAAACATCCATTAACAGAAACTCCAAATATACTTGGAATCCTTCCTCGAAAATGACTGATAAACTGCACAGTCATGTGCTGCCATTGGGGCAACTATGATTTTTTTAAATAGAATGATACACTTTCTTAACGACATCCGAAAACGCTTGAAAAGACGAGTCAGTGATGTAATACTTTTCAGTTTTGAGGTCTGAACTCTTCGCTAAAGAATCCCAGGAACGTACTACAGTTGGAAAGCAGTGTGGCCAGAGTAGAGAGTTGCGATGTAAACACTGCCAAGCAGAGCTCTCGCGTGAGGCACCAAAACAGGCCTAAGTTACTAAGATATAATCTTATTTCTTACACAGATACAGGGTCAGCTATGATTTTCGTGTGTGGAATTAAGGCATATGCTAGCTTCTGACGAGTTAGATGGGACTTAGAAAAACTATTTCAAATGTGTGTACGTTTCCAGGTTTTTGCGGAAAAAAATACATTTTCGTCAGATAGTTTTCCATTTAAACCCGCCCCGTTGCAACCGAAACAGAAACGTCGGCCACTCATACTTCATAACGACAAACAGCCCTATTCAAGGGAAAAAGGAAATTATTGTATTACCTTTCTTAGATTTGAAGAACAAATAATAATACCTGGCCTGTCTTTTCCTGGAGATGCCTGAATGCTTCTTAAATTAAACCAGCGGCTGTCGGAGAAATGTGCCTGTGTATACCACTGGAAACCGAAATCAGACGGAGGCATTTCAAATCTCGCTTCCCGCGCCCGGGTTCCCGGGTTCGATTCCCGGCGGGGTCAGTGATTTTCTCTGCCTCGTGATGACTGCGTGCTGTGTGATGTTCTTAGGTTAGTTAGGTTTACGTAGTTCTAAGTTCTAGGGGACTGATGACCATAGCTGTTAAGTCGCATAGTGCTCAGAGCCATTTGAACCATTTTGAAGCATTTCAGATAAACAGCTTATTCGTTTCAATAAAGTAAACATTTTATTCAGAATGACTGACTACATGTCACCCACAAAATAAATACTTTTCTTAACGAAGCGTAGTTTTACATTTTAGTTAACTACGTACTCAAGTGTTTGAAAAACGACTGCATGGCACATTTGCAATCGCCGTTTGAGAGATAGATGAACAGATAAAAGAGCATTTTTTATGATATGCCGTTGCATGCTGTGACGTTGCCACGATGTCGTCTGGCGTTGGTGGGGCTTCATGATAGACTGCATCTTTCATTGCTCCTCATACAAAGAAATCAATAGAAGACAAATGAAGAGACTTGCCCAGCCATTTCACTGCAGTATTCCGTCCTATACAAAGGTAAGGAAACGTTTCATTCAGTATTTGCGTTGCATTACGGAAAGAGTGAGTTGGGCAGTCGTCCTGTTGGTACTATATGCAATATCGCTTATACAGCGGTACTCTTCTAGAAGAACAGATGGGATTTTCGTAAGAAACTGTGCATTAGTATTTCCATTCCTGGGATCAAGTAAAGTCCCACAATGGAATTTTCTATGATGCCGCATTATAGGTTTACGCTACACGCAGAGGACAGTAGCGCATGTTAGGTAAATTTACATTCCTGTAGTTTGTGTGCTAAAGAGCACATGCTGGAAAAACGTGGTGTGTCTCTCAAATGATGCAGAGCAAACCATCAAAATTCTATGCGACTTTAGAAATCACGTCCTGCGATTGCCTGATGTAGTGACAGATGATAAGAATGGAATTTATGTCGAATGCGAATGATTCCCCTGTGGTTATCCCATACTCCTTGGCAACAAGTCTCGTGCAACTATATGCCTTATAAAAGCAGCTTGTCTATCTTCTCATCATTGATTAACGGACTTTGAACGTGGAATGGTAGTTGGAGCTAGACGCATAGCACACTACATTTTTGAAATCGGTAGAGAATTCAATAATTCGAGATCCACAGTGTCAGGAGTGTGCCGAGAATAGCGCATTTCAGGCAGTACTTCTCACCATGAACAACGTAGTGGTCGACAGCCTTCACTTAATGACAGACAGGAGCGGCATTTGCGTGGAGTTGTCAGTGCTAACAGACAAGCAACACTGCGTGAAATAACCGCAGAAATCTGTTGTAACAGCTGAAACGTCCCCTTCCTAACAAGGAAGAATGTACACACACAATAACACTGTGTCGTCTGTTCACAATAACAATGCATTCGTAATTTCTGTTTAAATAAGTTGTCTTGGTTCTTGACTGGATATGTAACTTCAAACATTGTTGCATATTAACAGATTCTAAGTCTGACAAAGCATACTAGTACTGTAAAGTGAAAAGTTATATGGCAAAGACAAAGTTAAAAAGCAGATTATCTTTCAATAAACGGTTTTACATGTGAAATGTGGTGTAAACCTTTACTCTTCCTAGTACGCAGAGTTTCAACTTGAACGGAATTATCATGCGGTATACGTCGGTGAGGAATGCTAAAATTTTTCTCAAGGTTAGCGTCTATGTTATTTTTCTCTGAGCCAGACGGCGCACGCGACTGCCTGCGGTGCGAGTCATTGTCTGTTCCTTTGTTGGCGGGCGTCGTTATTGGGATTAGGAGACCTAACTTCTACAAATTCACCTTGACGAGAAGGCCCTGCCCTGTTTGAAGCTCGCCAGTTCTGATGCAATTCGGGTCTGTCGTTACGATCATATCGTCTGTCGTCATGTCGGTAGATTCCATAGTTTCTTTCTTGTCGGTCACGTGGTGGAGAATTTCTCCCTGAATCGTAACTGTGCGCTGGACCGTTGCATCTAAAGTTATTCTTTCTCCCTTGATAATAATTATTTTGGTTCCCATATTGTCTGTTTCTCTGATTGTCTCTGTGATAGTCATTACTGCGGAGAGGTGATCTTTCCCTGTAATTATTACTACTCTGCCAACAGTTGTCATACGGGTGGTGTCTGTTTTGGTCACGATTTACGTTGTAAGACTAGCCTTATCGTGTACTATTTCTGTCATCGCGGAATTGTGACAGATGTGACCTGTAATTGTTGTGCTCCTGTTTTCGCGTTCCGCGATTGTCAGTGTCAATTTCCAGTTCTTGTAACAGTCCCTGAAAAGCTTCAATGTCGTGTTTGCAACGTCCTGCTAAAATAATATGTTGTAAATGTTCAGGCAATTTGATTAAGCAAATGCGGATGAGTTCTGAGGGGCTGTATGGGTTTGAAAGATACTGATTCTTATGCAACATGTCTTCAAATTTTTCATAAGACTGGAAAATTCAGATTGTTCGAAACGTTTCATCATTATGATGCTATGTTTTACTCGGTCTTGTGTAGCTTGAGACCAATACGCTGAGAGGAAGGCATGATAAAATTCTCCTTCACTGTGGCAATCGTGAATGACCGATCGCATTCTTACATCTGGTTCATTCTCTAAATAGCCACACATAAATTCTAACCTGTGCTCCAATGATCAGTTGGGAGGAAAACAATGAGAGAATTGATGAAGCCATGCTTGTGGATGAATGTCGTTGTCAGAATTCTTAAATGTTTTGAATTTACATGTAGTAATGAACAGCTTATAGTCAAAATCATGGTGTTGGTGAGTCGCACATCGCTCATTGTTACTTGGTTTCGGCGGTTCCATCTCAAAATCCAATGCGCCTTGGCAATTTCTTTCATAATTTCCGTAGTGTCCTGTGTTATTATTTTATGGTTGTTCCGTATTTCTATGTCCCTCTTCCCGTACTGGAGCGCGAGTGTCCTCTGAAATATGTAATTCTTGTATTACTTGTGCCAACTGATCTTGTACTTCCCAGATTTCTCTTTTGTACTGTGTATTGATTTGATTTTGATTTTGTTTGAATTTTCTAATTTGTTCATACTCTTCAGTGTCCGTGAAGGCTACAAGTCTTGTGTTATTCAGATCATCATCTACCTTTGTAGATAAGTTAGTGAACTGATCTGAAAGTTCGGCTACTTTATCAGATAGTGAAATTATTTCCTTTGTGTGTTTTTCTGAACCACGTTTCAGAGTGTCCATTTGTGTTGAAATCGTATCTATTGTGTCTTTTAAGTTTTCCTGAGTTTTTGCAAGCTGTATAACCAAATCGGTAGATGCAGCTGAGTCAGTTTTAACTTGCAGGATGTCGTGATTTTCATGAACAATAGTTTGCAGTTCCTTTATGGCTGCTTCGTGATTGTGTAATACATTTTCATGACTTGAAAAAATAGGTTGGAAATGCTCATAAATTTGTGTTTTTACGTCGTTACAGACTTTTTGACATTTCGATTCGATTTTATGTAACTCAGTAGTTAAATCTTCACGTGTTTGTTCAAGCATGGTGTGAAGATTTTGTTCCATTGCGTCTAACTTTTGAAGATTTTGTCCCATTTGTTTCTGATTTTGTTCAAGCGTTGTGTCTAGCTTTTGAAGATTTCGTTCCATTGTGTCTAACTTATGTAGCCTTTGTCCCATTTGTTGCATTAACTATAATAACAATGCACTGGTGTCTGAAACATGTACTTCAGTGCTTTTCGGCAGTGAATTTGCACCGGCAACATTCACATTTTGACAAGCCGAAAATGTGTCTTGACTCATTTGAGAAAACGGTGAGAACCCACAACCTGGGTCTACAGTATTTGCAATATTGTGTCCTGTCATTTCGGAATCCTGAGGCGAGCTGTTGCCGACCGATCGATCGATAATGCTTCCCTCTTCACTAATTGTTTCACTGTCTACACCATTATTTGCCGCCCACTCCATTGCCCTATGCACAATTACTAAATTACTACTTTGAATGTCTGTTAATTCATTACACAGTGGTGCTGATAAGCTACGCTCGTCGTCACTATTATTTCTCAGTTTACTTTGGAGCCTTGTGTTACGTTTTTCACACGCCATTATTGTCACAATATTTCACACGATAACACAGAAAAGCACAATTTGAAGAGCAAAAATAAGAGAACACATTAACATAGCACTGAAAAAAATATCTAGTTAATTGCAAGCGCAACTGCGAAATACTTGGTGCAAATTTACATGCATGCCACAACTGTTTTACTGTACAACAATGAAAGACTGCAACTACAAAGGAGATTCTCTCTACAATTACGCGCTAGCAATAAACTAAAGCTACACTAATTACACAAACTACAAGAAAATATCAGAAGATTCCAGTGAGGTATCCTCGGCTAAGGGTCGACATATTTAACGTCCCCTTAGAACAATTATACAGGACTGTGCTTAAACTGACACACAATATTTTTTTTAGCGCAACGCAATCTGACTTTCAATAATTCCTACAAAAGAATGGCCCTGACTAACATTAACCTATACCTTTCACAAATCACTTACCTCACAAAAATCTTCGTTACTCGAACTGCTGCAATACAGCGAGCGCCACTACTGCCAGCTAAATAAAAGATTCAAACTACGGAAGGCACTAACTACTGATAGGCATAGTTAGCAAATGAAAGATTTTAATAGAGAACAAACAATGTATTTACCTTAATAGTGTTGAAAAATCATGATATACATAGCAGTTCATGACATCCAGTCTTACAAATTTCAAAACTCCGCCATTTCTCTCCCCACATCCACCACAGTTGGCGGCTCACCTCCAACTGCGCAACGCTACGCACTGTTAACATCCAGCTGCCCAACACTACAATGGCAGATATTCCAACAACAATGCAAACCAGCCACAGACTGCACACAGCACATACAGAGCGCTACGTGGCGTTACCAATATAAAAACTTAAACAGCCTACTTATACAGCGACCGGAACCATCGCGGGGTAGTAGTGACGGAAACACGGCGGGACCCATGGAGCGGCCCATGGGCAACAACACAACGGGAGAGGATGGACACGACCAACGGAGGACGTTATGACACAACAAGAACAGACAACAGAGTAACGAACCAAACAAGACAACTACGTTCACTGGAATAGAAACACAAAAGTCAATATGCTGTCTGAGGTGATACATCTTGAGACGCACGTGATGTTAGACTGCTGGTTGAGCTTTTTTTTTCCTTTATTGCTATTACATTCCCCTGCCCCATATGGGCAGGCGAGGGCTGTCAGCGGCACAATCCGCCGCTCTTCAGCCGAGTGACATGACAACTAAAACAAAAATAAAATGTTACATATATGAGGCAATAAAAAAGGGGAACATAAAACAGAGTAAGGGGAGGAAGTTGAGGTAAAAATACACTAACATGGAAACGTGCATGGGGAACAATAAAAAAGTCACCAGAACGTTAAAAAACACAGTTGGCGATTCTTAAAACACAAAGAAGACACAGGATGCACATGGACATTTTAAAAGTCGGCCACAGTATTAAAATCATTCCAGAACAACACACTTAAAACCCACTTGGAGCACACACAATGAACAACAAAACTGCCGAGGGAGAGGTCAGTGAGGATAGAAAAGGAGGGGAGAGCAAGGGGCAGCAGGGGAGGCGGCGGGATGAAGAGAGTAGGGGCGTCAGCGGGTACACTAAGAGGCAGGAGACACGTGGGGCAGGAGATGAAGAAGGAAGACAAGGCAGGAGGGAGTGCAGAGGCACTGAAAGGGAGCACAAGAGAGGGAGGGGGAGTCTGAGGGGGAAGCCGCTCAGGAGAAGGGAGGGGGAGGAGAGGGAGCCCTGAGGAGGAGGCAGGAAGATGGAGTTCTGGCTGAGCTTTTTTTTCTGTATTGTGATTTCAACGCCTTGTACAAAGGTGGGCTGTCAGCAGCATAATACGCTGCTCTTCAGCCGAGAGTAATACAATATAAAACATTATGGAGGTACACATAATACAAGACAATTGGCGGGTAAAAAACTGTAGACACCGAAAAATAATATGCACGAAGCCGTTCACGCTGGACAAGAAAAAACACTAAAACCTGTGGACACGGCGCACAAAACACGGATGACTGCGACGGCACAGGTGAACAGTGGTGGCGTGATGGCGAAAGAACACTAAACACAAAATGAAGGCACACGCACTAGACACTGATGGCGATAATCTCCGGTGCGCGAATGTCCACTGAGCATGTACGAGTCTGGGGACCTGTCAAAAGAGGAGGAGGGGAGGTGGGAGAGGGAGAGGAGATAGCAGAGATATCATGGGCAGGGGAGATACGGGGAAGGGAGGAAGGGGGAGGGGAAGCCCAGGAGAAGAGGGGTGGAGGAAGGGGGGAGGGGGGAAAAGGAGAGAGAAGGGAGGGAGGGTGCCCAGAGGAGAAGACACAGTAAGTGGGAGGGGAGGATCAAAGTTGATAGGAGGGGTGGATGGAGGGGAGGAGGACATCATCAGGGATGGGGAGCTGGCGGAAGCCACCTTGGGAGAGGGTAAAGAGGGTGGAGAGATGGAGACCGGGTGGGACATGGGAATGCAGGCACGGCAGGGGGCGGGGGTGGGAGGGGATGGGCGAGACAAGCGGATGAGGAGGATCAAGTTTATGGGAGGTGTACAGGATCCGTATCCTTTCAAGGAAAAGGAGGAGGTGGGGGAACAGAATGAGGTCATACAGGATCCACGTGGGGGAGGGGAGACGGATGCGATAGGCGAGGCGGAGAGCATGGCGTTCAAGGATCTGAAGGGATTTGTAAAAGGTAGGGGGCGGAGATCCAGGCCGGATGGGCGTAACAAAGGATAGGACGGATGAGGGATTTATAGGTGTGGAGGATGATGGAGGGGTCCAGACCCCACGTATGGCCGGAAAGGAGCTTGAGGAGACGGAGTCAGAAGTGTGCCTTGGCTTGGATTGTCTTGAGATGGGGGGTCCAGGAGAGGCGATGGTCGAGGGTGACGCCAAGGTTCTTAAGGGTGGGGGTGAGGGCGATAGGACGGCCATAGATGGTGAGATAGAAATCAAGGAGGTGGAAGGAAGGGGTGGTTTTGTCTACAATGATCGCCTGGGTTTTGGAGGGATTGACCTTGAGCAACCACTGGTTGCACCAAGCGGTGAACCGGTCAAGATGTGATTGGAGAAGGTGTTGGGAACGCTGCAGGGTGGGGCAACGCAAGGAAGGCGGTGTCATCGGCAAACTGGAGAAGGTGGACGGTGGGTGACGGCGGCGGCATGTCCACCGTATACAAAAGGTACAGAAGGGGGGAGAGGACGGAGCCTTGGGGCACACCGGCAGAGGGAAAAAAGGTGTAGGAATCCGTGTTATGGATAGTGATGTAGGAAGGACGGTGGGAGAGAAAGGAGCTGATCAGGAGAACGTAGTTAATGGGAAGGGCGAAGGTTTGGAGCTTGAAGAGGACACTGGAATGCCATACGTGGTCATAGGCACATTCGAGGTCCAGGGAGAGGAAGATTGTGGAGCGATGGGAATTAAGCTGGTCGGAAAGGAGATGAGTGAGGTGAAGGAGAAGGTCATCGGAAGAGAAGGACGGCCGAAAGCCACAGTGGGTAACGGGAAGGAGGCGGTGGAGATTCTGGTGGATGCGTCGGGTGAGGATGGATTCCGGGTCCTTGCTGAAGACCAAGGTAAGGCTGATTGGACGGTAGGAGGTTTACCAGGTTTAAGGAACATCAGGATATGGGAGGTTTTTCACATGTCGGGGTAGTAGCCGGTGGACAGGACTATGTTGTAGAGCCTGGCCAGGGTGGAGAGGAAAGAGACAGGAGCTTCATGAAGGTGGCGGTAGGTGACACGATCGTGACCAGGAGCGGTGTTGCGTTTTTTGCGGAGTGTAGCAATGAGATCCTGTGTAGTGATAGGGGCATTGAGTTCCGTGTGTGCAATGTTGTCCAAGTACTGGAAACCAGGTGCGAGGGGAGGGACAGATGTGTCAGTTCGATCGCGGACATCTGGGAAGAGGGAGTAATCGAACTGGGGATCATCGGGGATGGAAAATATATCGGACAGATAAGAGACAAAGTGATTGGCCTTACTAAAGGTGTCAGGGAAGGGGTGATCATCATGGAGAAGAGGATAGTAGGGAGAGGGTTTAGTTCCGGTAAGGCGACGGAAGGCTGACCAGAACTTGAACGAGTTTATAGATAGGGTAGCATTTAAACGGGTGCATGTCTGTCACCAGTCCAGGCGTTTCTTAGCCGCGAGCAAATTGCGAATGTGTCGCTGGAGTTGCCGGTGGCGTCATAGTGTGTCCGGGTCACGTGTGTGGAGGAAGGCACGGTAGAGACAGCAGGATGGCCTGTGGGGGTAAGGCAGGACGGTGGGGGTGTATGGCGACAGTAGGGACGTGGGCCTCCATGGCCTCAGGCAAGGTCTGCTGGAGAAAGGAGGCAGTATGGGTAACATTGTCAGGGTGGTGGTAGGTGAAGGGGTGGCTATTGACCTGGGTGGAGGGGGTATCCCAGTAGGCATTCCAGTTGTCACGGGAATAGTCATGGATGTACTTTCGGGGAGGGTCATTACAAGGGTCAGGGCGGGGGCGGCGACCGTCTGAAACGGTGAGGAGGACAGGGAGATGGTCGCTACCAATAGGCTCCAGGACATCCACCATTATGCGGCCAAGGAGGTTAGGGGAGGAAAGGATAACATTGGGAGTGGACTTGGATTTGGGACGGGTGTGCTGGGGAATGGGGATGAGGTCGCCTTGAAGGGAGGAGAGGAACCGATGCCACCGCCGTAACTGGGCGGCGGAACGACTATGGATGTTGAGGTCGGCGGCGATCACGTAGGAGGAGAAGGTACGGTCAATGTGGGAGAGGAAGTCGAAGGGAATAGGGGCGTTAGGGCGGACATAGATGGTGGCGCAGGTGACGGTAAGGCCGGGGAAGAGGAGACTAAGGATCAGGTGTTTGGTGGGGTCGGGAAGGAGAGGTTGGAACCGAACTGGGATCTGGCAGTGGTGACCAATGGCAACTCTGCCACGCGCAATCAGGAGGCGATTATCGGAGCGGTGAAGGAGGTAGGGCGAAGTGTGGACGGTGTGGTGGGGTTGGAAGAAGGTTTCATTGAGGAGGAAGGCATCCATGCGGTGGGTGGCAAGGGTGTGCAGGAAGGGGTTCTTGTTGGCGGGAAGGTAGCGGATATTGTTGAAAAGGATATGGTGCTGTCGCACCATGACAGGGATTTAGACAAGGGTGTCAAGACGGGAGAAGGTGAAATGGGCCTGGTTGTGGGAGTAGGTGGCATACATTTTTAGGTGGAAAATGGAATGGGCAGCGAGGGATATCTGTTGGAGGGTGTAGGGGCGCTGGAAACGGTGAATATTTTGGAGGACGATGGTGAGGAATCTGATGATGTCTCAGCGGTAGAGGGAGGGTGAAGGGAATTGCTGGGAGGGGTGGGGGCGTCCAGAGGGCGGGCAGGAACAGTGAGTTTAGGAGTGGTAGGAGGGTGTCAGGCCTTACATTTCTGGGAGTAAGTAGGATGAGGGAAGTTACAGGTATTACAGGAGGGCGGGACTGGTGATTGGCGCACTGCTGTAAGAAGTGGGCTTGCTTAAAGTGCAGGCAGGTGGGGGCCTCGCGGCACTCAGATGTCAGGAACTGGAAGGGTCAACTTGGTAGCATTGGTGAAAAAGAAGGACACCCTCCATCAGGAGACAGTTTATGGAAGGGGCGTGTTCAGTAAAAACCCACATAAGGTGGGTGGGGCCGGCGGAGTTGTGTATACGGCGAACTGCGTGCACCTCCAGATGGGGATGCACCTTGAGCTCCGCCAACACCTCCTCCTCCGTGATCATCGGACTAAGCCGAGTGATCACGGTGGTGAGGGTCGGCGGGCGATGTGGGGGTTGGGGTCAGTGGGAGGGAGGTGGGGATGGGGCAGGGGTGAGGGAGGCATTAGGGCCAAAGCGGGTGATGGGGATACGGGTAAGGATATCAGTGTGAAGGGTAGGGCTGGAGGAGGAGATAAGGACCGAGTCACGGCGAGGCGTGAGGGGGGAGATGGGGGCACCGGGAAAATGTTGGCGAATGAAGAGGGTGAGGTTCTGGGCCTCAAGAAGGGAGGGATCAGGACGGGAGAGGAGGTAGCGGTAGGAGGAGGGGGAGGAGGAGGGGGCCGGGACAGGCGGGGAGACATCCATGGCATCATGGCCAGGGGAAGGGGGACGAGGCGGAGCCTTTTTAGGTGCAGAGGAGGCAGGGGTGCCACTGGGGCGTTTGACGGCAGGGGAGGAGGTGTGGGGAACGGGAGCAACTGGAAGGTGGCATGGAGTGGCAGTTCCAGTTGCTGGAGTCGGCGCCAGAGACTGTGAGGGCGATGGCGATGGCAATGGCGGTGGTGATGGCGAGGAGGGGGACGACAAAGAGGACGAAGGTGAGAGTGAAGTGTGGGCTGTGGCCCTCCGGGCCAACACCCGAACGGAGGTCGCGGAAGGAGCAGAGGGAGGGAGTGGAGGGATGGGATCAGCAGAGGCACGGGAGGGAGGATCCGAGGATGGGACAACAAAAAGTGAGAGAGATGGGAGAGTGAGGAGTGGGGGGATGGACTGAGGGGGGGGTGATTGGGCACACCACGTGATAGTGGTGGCGGTGGCGGAGGGAGATGTGTATATGATAGCAGTGGTGGTGGCTGTAGTAGTGGTGGTGGGGGTTGACATCGTGATAAGGGGAAAGACACAGGACAGGACAAAGAAGCGAACGAGGGACTGGCAAGGTGATGAGGAACACAGAGTAAAAGGGACGGAGAATGATGAAGGAGACTGGGGCCGAAGCCCCACTCTGCTGCTGCTGGCCGGGGGGGGGGGGAGGGGGGCGACCCGGCTGGCTGGCCGGTGGGGACGCTGCTGCTGCTGGCTGGGACCGCTGCTGGCTGGGACCGCTGCTGGCTGCTGGCACCTGCAATTTACCTATCGCTTCGATTAGAGCCGGAAAGGCACAATCGAAGGGCGGTATCCTTCCAGATTACAGCCGGAGATGCTGGCTGAGCGCGAGGCAGACGCTTAAGTATGCTATCGGGGGCGCCGCTATTGGTCGCTGCGACCACGTGTTCCACTGTGGCGCCCTCACACTAAAAGCAGACCAGGAGGCGCGCGCCGCCACAGCTTACGGTGCAATGGTGCAGAGACCTCTATGGGTCTTTGACGTCCATGACGTCTGGCCCGGATTCAAATTCCGCGGCGCGCGGTACCAGAAAATCGATGTGGGACGTACGACGAACGTGTCCGTTACGACAGTGCGGCAAAATTTGCAGTTAATGGGCTATGACAGAAACCGACTGACAGGATTGTCTTTGCTAACAGCACATCACCTGCAGCTCTTCTCCTGGGCTCTTGAGTTATCGGTTGTCTCCTAGCCCAGTAGGAAACCTTGGCCTGATTAGTCCCAATTTCAGTTGGTAAGAGCTGATGGTAGCTTTCGAGAGTGGCGCAGACCCCACGAAACAGTGGGCCCAAGCTGTCAACAAGGCATTGTGCAAGCTGGTGGTGGTTGCATAATGAGGTGGGCTGTGTTTGTATGGAATGGACTGGGTCCTTTCATCCAACTGAAGCGACCAATGGCTGGAAATGGTTATGATCGGCTAGCTGAAGACCATCTGCAGCCATTCACGGGCTTCATGTTCCCAGACAACAAGGTCATGTCACTGGGCTACTGCTCGCAATTCGAGCGAATGATTTGGCCACCCAGACTGCCCGACATGAATCCCATCGAAAATTTATGGAACATAATCGGAAGATCAGTTCGTGCACAAAATCCTGTACCGGCAACACTTTCGCAGTTATGGACGGCTATAGTAGCAGCATGGATTAATGTTTCTGTAGGGGACTTCCAACGACTTGTTGAGTCCGTGCCACGTCGAGTTGCTGCACTACACTCGGCAACAGGATGTCAGACATGATACTAGGATGTATCCCATGACTTTTGTCACCCTATTGTACAACGCAACAGCTGATTCCGGCCGACTTCCTTCACTTTTAGAATATTTCTCGGATTCTTTTGTGAAAAGTTTCAGCGTCAACATTAACAAGCATTATATCACTGCACTCGTCTTTTCAAGCGTTTTTCGATTCCGTTAAAAAAGTACACAAGTCTATCAAAAAAATGATACTTGCTGTAGTATCTTGATCGTACAAGAATTAAGATTCTTTATCATAGACCAAAGCATATGTCCCATAGTGTATATAATTTGCCGAAAACCGTGTTTCGATATCTGGCAACGTTCACGAAATAAAAAGGATGTTACTTCTTGCGTGACTCATCCGGTATTGGTAAACAAAAAATGTAAATGTTGTATGACTAGGGCCTCCCGTCAGGTAGACCATTCGCCGGGTGCAAATCTTTCGATTTGACGCCACTTCGGAGACTAGCGCGTCGATGGGGATGAAATGATGATGATTAGGGCAACACAACACCCAGTCCCTGAGCGGAGAAGATCTCCGACCCAGCCGGGATTCGAACCTGGGTCCGTAGGATTGACATTCTGTTGCGCTGACCACTTTTTTTAAAGAAATTTTGCAACCTTTATATATAATTTCTTTTAAAAAAGTGGTCAGCGCAACAGAATGTCAATCCTACGGATATATATATATATATATATATATATATATATATATTGCAAAATTTATATAAAGGAAAGTGGTCAGCGCAACAGAACGTCAATCCTACGGACCCAGGTTCGATTCCCGGCTGGGTCGCATATATAATCTAATTTTGTTCGATATTGTTCGTTGAATTTGTTCGGGGCGGACGTACCATGACACCCGTTCAAGTTCTCTGTTGATCCTTTCACTCAGTTTTTTTGTTACAGAGGGCACCTAACCCTCTGACTGAACACGATGAGCTACCGTGCCGGCATCCACTCAGCTACCGGGGGCGGACACCCGGTATTAGTTCATGTATATCTTTGTTGCATAAGAAACTCCATAGAGTTTCTTGTTGTGTGAAAGGTATACCAGTAGCAAGACAGAATCAGTCACTTCAGTGCGAGATAGCAACGGCAACGTTATCGACGACAGCGCCACTAAAGTGAAGTTACTAAACGCGATTTACCGCACGTCTTTCACCAAAGACGATACAATAACCATTAGAAAGATTAGCTGCCAACATTAATAACTTGGAAGTAGATGCTCTCGGTGTAGTGAAGCAATTTAGTCAGTTTATAAGAGAAGTCTGTCGATCCAGATTGTATGTTAGTTAGTTTCCTTTCAGAGTATACTAATAAAATAGCTCCATTTTTAGCAATCATATATAACCGCTCGCCCGAGGAACTTCGGTAACTAAAGTTCCAAAAGTTGCACAGATCACGCCAATACAATGGAAAAGTAACGGAAGTACTAAGCTGAATTATATGCGTATATCGTTGATATCTATTTGTTGTAGGTTCTTTTGACATACACAGTGTTCCAACATTAGAAATGCATCGAAGAAAACGATGTTTTGAAACATAACCTGCACGGATTCAGAGTAATATCGCTTTTTGAAACACAACTGGCTCTTTATTCACACCAAATAATGTGTATTACCGACAGTAGGTCTCAAGCCGATTCCATGCTTCTAGATCTTCGTAAAGCATTTTACACTGTTCCACAGAAGCGGCTCCTAAACAAATTACATGCCTAGTATCATATAATCTGTGCAACTCGATTCGTAATTTCCTTTGAAAAAGGTCATGTCCGTAGTAATTGACGGGAAGACATCTAATCAAACCGAAGTTTTAACTGTGGTTCCCGAAGGAGCGCTGTAGGCATCTGCTGTTCTTACTCTATGTAAACGGTTTAAAAGACAATCTGGGCAGTTTACCATGACGTACTTGCGCTATAATGATGTTCATGATTTCTCGCACAAAGATGATAACATATGCAAAGTAAAAATCATATACGCAGATGAACCAAAAGCTAGCTGCTGTGGCCGAGCGGTTCTAGGCGCTTCAGTCCGGAACCGCGCTGCTGTTACGGTCGCAGGTTCGAATCCTGCCTCGGGCAGTTAGGTTTAAGTAGTTCTAAGTCTAGGGGACTGATGACCTCAGATGTCAAGTACCATAGTGCTTAGAGCCATTTGATGAACCAAAACATTA
Source organism: Schistocerca piceifrons (assembly GCF_021461385.2). NCBI lineage: Eukaryota > Metazoa > Arthropoda > Insecta > Orthoptera > Acrididae > Schistocerca > Schistocerca piceifrons. The sequence goes on from NC_060149.1 coordinate 665,435,507, forward strand.
ATAGCGTGTTGATCCATCTTTGGAACGCAATTCATCAGCGATTCCGTGTGGCACTAATCCGACAAGTCCTTGCCATGTTTTCGATGGTATGTGGTACCAGGTGTCTTACGTACAGCTCACCCAATACCCGTAAATTATGGTCCGGTGGTTTATGAGAGCGGCGCAGGCGCCAGGTAGCGTCGCAGATGTTTTCCATCGGGCTGTGATCAGGCGAATCTGGTGGCGAAAAAATCAATGTGAGTTCACAATCATGCTGCTCCGACACTGTAGCACGGTTGTGGCCTTGTCATACGGACAGTTACACTGCTGAAAGACGCAATCGCCGTTGGGGAATACATCACGCACGAAGGGATGCAAGTGGCCCGCAATAATGTTCATGTAGTACAGAGCAGTCATGGTGCCTTCGAGTAATACCACAGATGCAGAGGAAGTCCAGAGGGATGTCCCCCATAGCGTGATACTGCACCCACTAGTCTGCATCTGTGGCGCGTTGCATGTTCACGTGGATCACGGTGTATCCTGGCATGACCATACACCTGTTGTTGTTAGAAACGTGATTCATCCGATCAGGCGACACGTTGTCATTGATCTATTGTCCTGTCTCGGTGGTCCCGTGCCCACTGAGGTCGTAACCTGCAAAGTCCTTGGGTCAAAGGGGAAAAAGTAGGTTCATCTGCTGCGAAGCTCTGTGTCCAGTAAAGTGCGCTGACCGATGAGCTCAGTTCTCCGAAACCCTTGTCTTTACACCAGCACTCTATTCTGTAGTCAGATATACCAGAGGTCGTCGCCTATGCTGCCTTACAGAGTAGACAAGCCTCCGATCGGTGCGTTCTGTCAGGAGGCAAAGACGTCCAATAAATTGTCGCTTACTCGTGCCTTCATTAGCTTTCAATCACTTTCGGTTGATGGTCACGGCAGCCGACCAGCTTCGGTGGTCCTAAATGCTCGTTACCAGGCGTCGGGGAAAAACATCCTGCCCTAGGCCCTTATATCAGTGGATTTTCCGTTTGCGGCACGTGTTGTCGCTAAAGTGATTCCCCATTCGCGTCTGGTCCGCTCCGCATTCCTTACCGCGCCATGTGCCAGCACTGCTACCAGGCAGTATTCATATATGAAGATGGTATGTCCGAAAGAACAGATACCATCGGTGACCATGCAGCTCTCTTAGAATGAAATGATAATTAAATCAAGACCCTAATCTGCCGACAGCCGTTAATATACATCAACGGGGACAGTTGAAAACGTGTGCCCCGACCGGGACTCGAAGCCAGGATCTCCCCCTTACATGGCAGACGCTCTATCCATCTGAGCCACCGAGGGCACAGAGGACAGCGCGACTGCAGGGATTTATCTCTTGCACGCTCCCCGTGAGACCCACATTCCCAACTTAAAGTCCACACACTACATTCGTAGTGCCCCTGCCCATTCCACTCATTACTCGCGGCAGACAATCTTACAGAGTTCGGGCAATGCGTGTGCATCCAGCACAGAAGAAAAAGGTCAATGATCGCTTAGCCTTAACTATATGAAGATGGTATCTATTCTTTCGGACATGTCTGAAAAAACAGTAATGAGTGGAATGGGCAGGGGCACTACGTATGTAGTGTGTGGACTTTAAGTTGGGAATGTGGGTCTCACTGGAAGGGTGCAAGGGATAAATCCCTACAGTCGCACTGTCCTCTGTGCCCTCGGTGTCATGTAAGCAAGAGATCCCAGGTTCGAGTCCCAGTCGGGGCACACATTTTCAACTGTCCACGTTGGTGTATATCAACGCCTGTCGACAGATTAGGATCTTGATTTAATTATCATTTCAGGCAGTATTCAGTCTCGCAGCAGATTGTGGCCACAATGCTTTGTACTCAGAAAAAGTGTTATCTTTGGCTAATATCGCCACATCTCATACTATAACAACCTTTCAACTTTTAATGTTGTTTTCGGTGCGAACCCCAATTTTGATTTTCGTATTTTTGAAAGTTTCGTCTATTTTGTTATAAATGCCACTGTTAGAGGGGAGAATAGCGAAATTTTTTTCGTGTTTAGCTGTTTCTCTCCTTAGAGTAATCCCGTTTTGTTTAACTTACAGCTTCTGTTTGTGCACCTCCTTAAGAACTTGTATTTGCAAATTGTTTACTTTGCCTAAATTTTGAAGGATCGCTATTTCTTTGCTAATCTTTTCCTCGTGAACTTGAAAATATATCATTTTCCATATCAGTGCGTGAAAGTACGCTATATTATGGATTACCGTGTAGCAGGATCCGTTACTGATTAACGTGTTTGTAGTTGTTGGTTTCCAAAAATTTCCAAATTTGTGCACTTACTCATTCTTCTTTATTATAACATCTAAACTGTTAATACAGTTAATACTTCGATTTCACAGATGAATTTGAACTTATCATGCCTATTATTTTGTTGTGAATGCATATTAGTAAAGTACTCGTCTGTACAGTTCAACTGCGCTAAGGCGTCATTGGCGAAATGTTTTTAGTAAATGACTTTGTCGGCACCCTGTTTAAATTGCTTAAAAACCTTTTCTTAGTACATCTAGTTAATAAATATGTAGGCTAAGTGCCCCGCCACGCAATTCCTAATGTCTAAACTGTCCGGCTGCGAATATATAGCTTCCTCAGAGTTAAAGCAGCTGGAAGAAAGATTAAGTTGCAACAGCTGACAGATTTCGGCATGATATAGTGTCTTATGCTTAACTGAATTATTTTCAGTGATCCATACGGTTTCTTATCGTAATGCCAAATTTCAGTTTCTTTCTGCTTCTGGAACGTAATGCGCTTCGTCGGTCCTAAGGAAATCGCACTACGGGACTGCTCAATGCAACAAGGCACGCTCGCGGGGTAGCATCGCTCAGCAGACACCGACCCAGCCATAGCAGGAGCGCTGTAACAGCTGGTCGACGCCAAGCAAAAAGACCAACTCAGATTAGCATCAGTACACTGGGGAAGTTGAGCATACCTTTTCCGTTCCTCATAGCCGTGTCAGGTGGCAGTAAGCTTCGGTATTTGTAACGATTGGACTACTAGTGCTCACTCATTATATCCTTAGTTTTACGGACTGTAGCCTACCGTACAGTCTCGGAAATGTTCAGACAAGATAATTTTTTTCTAATTATTCAATACAGAATTTGGTTTTATTTTTTGTTCACAGTTTCCGGAGATTATGGGTGAAATAGCTTATTTGATGAAAAAGAAAAGCAGGATCCTCGAAGTAATAATTTCAGATGAATCCTTCAAGCCTTGTGCCATCAGCAGCAACACGTTTCAAAGGATGGACACTGCCAGTTGAATACCGGGCGTAACATTTTTCCTTGATCACTCCAAATAACTTCTTGTCCTGAATTGAAAATGTGTATCAAGCAAATGTTTTAATACTGGAGGGTGATTTACCAGCACGATTGCTTTCCTAGTAACTTTGTTCGTTACGAGGATATGAGCAACAGTACGTTGTTTATAAGGAGTACCCTGCATTTTTTTTTTTTTTTTTTTTTTGTAGTCCATTTCCTCTTCCCAAGACTTGTTCAGAAAGTATCACATTGCACTGTTCCCGTAATCATGGCTTTATTAAAAACGTAAGACAAAACTGACTTTGAGAGTTTTTTACTAGCACAAACTGCTGTTAGCCGTGTAACGTATATTATCAGTGTGCTAGAGATGACAGTAAACAAACGGAAAAACAAGGAAAACCCACACCGGCCATTCAGACAACCGTGTTCCGTTGGTTTGTGTGAGTACAACACAGAGAAGATATTCATCTACGGAGAATGCAAGTCAGAAGAACAGTGTCGCCGTTGGTTTACTGTGAATTCCAGCAAGTGGACGACTTATATCATTATGGATATCTGAGCTGTGTGCTCATATAGATGAGTCAGTCATTTTTATGTCACGTTTTTAAAAACGTCGTGTTTTCGTGAAAGGTACTCTGTGATACATCTCCGAAGAGGTCTTGAGGAAAGGAAGTGGATTAACATATGTACATTTTCTTTCATTTCCCTTCTGGACAAAAAATGTTTTGAGGTGTTCCAAATAAGTAGGATACACTGCATATATGGTCTCCAACATTTCTAAATCACCTTTGTGTTGCCTGAGATGTTCTTGTCACAGTTCTATTAAATGCTGCACCAGTTGTATACGTTGCATTACCAAAACCTCTTTTTATGCAATGTCCATTAATAGCCATATCAGTAGTAGCGTAATGCAGTTTCCACACCACTCTGCATTGCTGCCAGATTTATTCAAGGTGATAGACCCTTTCCCAACCTCTTCCACTCCCCTTAAACTATTGTTCTGTTAATTGATTTATGACCCCATAGGATTGATGTATGAACCTCTGGGGATAATCTGTGCTGCTGAGAAACCACTCTGACCCCTCACCTCCCCCTTCTCCTCCCCCACATCTCTGGGAAATCCCCAATACTCCATCTCCCTTCACTGACAAGCACACTTTTGATATCAGATTAATTGACTAATTAATTAAGTTGATCAATTAAGTACCCACTCTCTATCTGGAATATACTCCAATCTCCCAGCCCTTCACCCACCTCCCCTCCCTCATCAGAAAATTGGCGAGAAAATAACTTGATCTGTGCTGTGCTGCTGGAGAGGAAGGATATAGGGTGATTTATTTTTTTATTTTGGGTGAACCCTGTTCAAAATCACCGAGAAAAGCTCAGCTCCTCCCCTCCCCTCCCCCCACCTGGAGAAATGACAGGAAAATCTGAGCTGTTAGACGAAGGTGCTAGTATTGCCTTGTCCAGTAGCTACATTTGCTGATTACATAATTACACTGATACAGAACGGAGGTGATTTTTTTTTATGGAAAATTTTCATGTGTGTGCTCATGTTGATGTGCAGGGATTGATGGAGCTAGCGTATAATGCTGTCACCAGAGAAAGTCCCTCCCCTAGCCCTCGCCCCCTCTATCCCCATCCATCCAGAAAAAATTAATGGGAAAAATCACTCAGGCAGTGCTGATCAGGTTGGCTAGAAGGATCCACATGACACGAAATTCAACTACATTGCAGAAGGAATAGTAATATATTTTTTATTTATAACATTCAATTTCCAGCTGTGGGATCTCTCTTTTATTTGATGGGAAAATCTCATCATTCTCTACTGTTAATTGCTGCGCGGGATTAGCCGAGCGGTCTAAGGCGCTGCAGTCAGAGGCTGTGCGGCTGGTCCCAGCGGAGGTTCGAGCCCTCCCTCGGGCATGGGTGTGTGTGTTTGTCCTTAGGATAATTAAGGTTATGTAGTGTGTAAGCTTAGGGACTGAAGACCTTAGCAGTTAAGTCCCATAAGATTTCACACACATTTGAACATCTACTGTTAATTTAATTTTGGAAGATGCAGGTCTTGTAAAATACATCGAAATTAAATAAATAGATCGCTTTTTTCCGACTGGGCAAGAAATACTCTCACGAAACAGACATCAACATAACTTACCACATGTAATTATAGAGTTACAGACAGCGCTAAACATATCTGGCGAAGAAACAACTTTCCGATTGCATTCACTTGCTTCTTCGCACACGCTGGGTGATAACGAGGTCATCACCGCACATGCATTGTACAGTGGGCTGCGATAGCGCGAGTGCCAGGCCGCCGTCGGTAACTGCCTCCGGCGCCTGCTTTGAAGTAAGCATCAGGTGCTGCACCCCTTGGATACCAGACGCACTTCTTGTTTTCCTCCAAAACACACAACTTCCATACCAGGTCAGTGGAAGCTCCTGCACTATATGCTCCCCCTGGTGTGCAGGTTCTGATGGAGTTAGTTCACAACACCACCCGTAGAGTAGCTGGGAGAAGGAACCTTCCCGCCCATCGCCCCTCCAGTCCCCTCCTCCCATCCCCCTCGCCCCTCCTCCCCCCCCCCCCAGTTACTTACTGTCGAACAAAGCATCAGGTGGCGGTAACCCATCGATATTGGTACCTGGGAAATCCCCATCAAAAAACATGCTCTCTCTCTCTCTCTCTTTCTCTCTGCCTATCTCCGCTGTTTGTGTGTGAACCAATGTCTCCAACTACACACTACACAGACGGAGGTTTTGATCTCTCCTCAGAATATTGTGTTTCTATTGGCAAATCCTGGGGACAAAGGGATAGCTGACACAATTTCGATATAAAAAATAGAGGGAAATCATCCACTTGCACTAAATTATGAGATTAATTGTTTAACACTTTACTGGAGTCAGACAGGACGCTTAAAACACTCACATCCACCTTAAGATCAGTCTCCTTTGTAATAAAACATATTTTAAACGTATGAGAATCACACACAAACATTTTGCAAATCAAAAAATTTAATTTCCACCACAAATAGATAGGAACGCTAAATATCTCTGAGATCTTGTATTCACCGACGTTTGACAACACAAGCATCCTGCTCCACCTCAACGTTTCCACTAAACACATCTGGTGAAAAAATTCTACCGATCACACGCACTCAGGATCATGAAGAGTGCCACTTTCCCCCATCTGGCGAGCTGCACCACGTGCAGTCTGCCGCCGGGATCCCAGGCACAGTGCGCCATAGCGGGGGGCCAGTCAGGACAGACGTGAACACGCATCAGCAGCTGCACACCCATCCACAGCGTTCACTCGCTGTCCCTGCCAAAATGATCAGAGGTCGGGGAGACTGTCACCAAGCAGTCAACTGATCAGTTTAAATGGGTGGAATAACCGTCCAGCGCAAACACCCGTCATATCGAATATTCTCTAGCAAAACACACGTCCGCTTGCCACTCACCCGCCATACTAGTTACTTCGCTAATCCCCGTGGCTGCAGGCAACAGCTGGAATCATTTATCTGTAGCAGTCGATCACGTGAGGCTGAGCCGTCACTTCTGGTTAGCCGCTGGTGAGACAAACAGCCATGGCTTGGACGTATACAGTTGTTCTAACCAATACCACCGTTACATAGACCACCTAGTTAGAAAAAAAAAAAACAATCCAAGACAGGGATGTTGTTGATGGTACACTTCCAGTTTCTCACGAGAAATGTAGATTCTCACTTTTGTACGAGTTATTTTCGAAGACAGACGAAATCGGGGCATACAGGCGTTTTCACATCTCTAAAGCATCGTTATTTGTTGTGAAAATCCTGTAACAGTATGGCGTAGGCTATATTTCCTCTAAGCATTCTCACATCAGGTAAAATATCTATTCTAATCAGCTTAATGTCTGTTACATCCTGCATCACAGGACTAGAATATTAAACTCATTTTTGGCTCATAACTGGATGCTAAGAACATACTGTACGTCTTAAGGTAGCAGCACAGAGAAGTTGTGAATATAAGGTTTATACTACGCGTCACAAACTAAATCTGGTAATATACATGATTTTATTACGATGGTCATGTCGCCCTGTGTAGGTGGGAGATTGAAATTCTATTAAAAGATCTCTTCGCAACGAAAAATCGCCTCATTGTCTCTCGAACTCCCGAATCATATCCGTGGTACTCTAGCACTTGCTTCCACCTGCCCGGTGCCTCGTCATTGATACCAAATTGATACGCTAATTAATTAAACTGATCATGGGAGTCACTTTAATCACTTTCCACGATGAGTAATTTTTTCCAACTGTTGGATTACACACGCCAGGTATCTCAGATGGGAATCCCTGGAGGGAAACCAATGTTCTTTTTGAGGAATACTATTGAGAACAGACATCTGAAACGACCACAGAAGGATTCTGCCACCGGCAACATACATTTCATTAAAGGACCATGAACATAACACACAAGAAACTAACCCTCATAAGGAGGCATATAGGCAGTCTTTTTCTCTCCCTCTGTTTCCGAGTGGAATAGGAAAGTGGATGACTAGTAGTGGTACAAGGGTACCCTCCACCACACACCGCACGATGGCTTGAGAAGTAAGCGTCTACAAGTAAATGTAAATTTAGTCTATCTTTTAAGGTGTCACTCCATCCGTTTATAGGCACATAAACCGCACGGAAATATGTTGCCTCTTAAAATGGTTCAAATGGATCTGAGCACTATGGGACTTAACATCTGAGGTCATCATTCCCCTAGAACTTAGAATTACTTAAACTTAACTAACCTAAGGACATCACACACATACATGCCCGAGGCAGGATTCGAACCTGCGACCGTAGCGCGCGCGCGGTTCCAGACTGAAGCACCTAGAACCGCTCGGTCACTGCGGCGGGCTGCTGTCTTTTATTTATCAATATAAAAAAGTAAATATCTCCATATTAGCTCCTAATTTTGTCATTGCAGTCGCTTTGTGTGACGTATGTGAGAGGTTGTAATATGTTTACCCACAATGCTGAGAAGGACTGGTATCACGCTCACCTCTCAACTCCTCTTTCGTTAGATTATCGTTCACCTGCCGTATTCTCACGAATCTTCCAGTCTTCGATATATAGTATTTGAATCCACATGATATCTACGAGTAAGAGATGTCCCCCACAATTCACAGTCCGCTGATAATTCTCTCGAAATCCCATCACGTTCCGAGAGCACTGTTACTTTGTTTAGAAGGCTGTCTAGTTTTCCACCCGTCACTGACTAGGTAGAGAGCTATCCAACGAGAAAAATAGCATACTAACATACAGGAGGAAATTCACAATCATTCATCACACTCCCTACGGCGAGAAACTTTGAGATGATAAAACTACTACCTTCTACACAAAAAAATAAATAAATAAAAAAACATAGATGCTTTGTGATACATGACACTATATAGTTTTCTGGAGATGTAGAGCACTCAAGGTTAACATCTGATAATGTTTCGGAAATTATGTTATGCAGGCATCAATCCCACAAAGTGATCGTAAGCAACGGAAAATGCATCAAACAATGACATTTTTTGAGGAAATTGACAAATGCATGTGAAAATACACCCCATGGTGTACTAACCTTGTGAACAGAACACACTTTCTTCGACACATATAACAGCTGTCAAGCAAATGTATACAGAGGAATTACAGTAGCTTACACAAACCCCTGTCACTATCTTAGTCACTGCAGTTATGAAAGTCAAGACTCGATTTATCTCCGAGATGTGGCAAGGGAATGGAATACTTCACATACTTCTTCATTCGTCTAGAGAAGGGTGCCAAAATAGGTTCACCGTCGGTTCGGTGGACATGATTGATCACACATGCACTGAAGTCCTTTTCTGACTGCAGGTAGATAGCGCTCAAAGTCACACTCAGAACATGCAGTTGAACATAAGTCGAACGCAGGTTATACCAAACAGCTGTTACAACCCCAAAGAACAACGGAAAAAAGTTTAATTCTGTGATAAATGACCTACCGCAGTGTGCCTCTCTGTCCAGAGTGCTTCATAAGTCTACCATTAAATCATACCTGGCCGGCCGCAGTGGCCGAGCGGTTCTAGGCCCTTCAGCCTGGAACCGCGCGACCGCTACGGTCGCAGGTTCGAATCCGGCCTCGGTCATGGATGTGTGTGATGTCCTTAGGTTAGTTAGGTTTAAGTAGTTCTAAGTTCTAGGGGACTGATGACACAAGATGTTACGTCCCATAGTGCTTAGAGCCATTTGAATACTCCAGCTAATTTCTATCATCGTTTAACGCAGATCCATTTCAGTTTAGAAGCAGATGGTTCTCTTTTCCACGAAAGCATCAAAGGCAACAGTCAACTTGTATATACCACTACTATCTCAATACACATACAGCAGAAAAAAATGGTTCAAATGGCTCTAAGCACTATGGGACTGAACATCTGAGGTCATCAGTCCCCTAGACTTAGAACTAAGTAAACCTAACTAACCTAAGGACATCACACACATCCATGCCCGAGGTAGGATTCGAACCTGCGACCGTAGCAACCACGTGGTTCCGGAACGATGCGCTTAGAACCGCTCGGCCACCCCGGCCTGCCATTCAGCAGAATGTCGTTAAAAACCATGCAGCAACTGTTCTGTAAGGAATTTGTTAGCTGACACCGTATGGTTGTGGTTGTGTGGTTGGTAGAGAGTACAGAGAAACATATTGTAAATACTGTTTGTTGAGGTTTAAAACTCCTAAATAGTCTTACACAGGGCCAAACATGTGATCAGTTCTGTGGTTGGATATTTCTCGGTATATAGTTAAAGATAGGTTATAAAAATGCCGATAACTTTGGGGTCACACCTGGGCAAGTGATCCGGAAATATAAATTTACTACGCTACATTTGGTGGGCATCCACCTTAAACCATCTATTCGAGCCGTTTATTGCTGTCTACTAAAAATGAGTGTTCCTCCGTCCCCGATGCTTCTATGTCAACTTTTTCTCGTTTTCCCTCTTGCTGTCACATACTCGTTCCCATGTACAAGAATTTTCCTGTGCTAAGCAGACACTTAACTACGTCCTCATTCTCCCTCAATTTCTCCGCATTTGTCATATTTCCTTCCATTTATATGTATTTTTTGTCAGTTTTCGTAATTTTGTCTATTTTATGCTACTTCTGCACATGTGAGCATGACATCACTTCTCACTATATATTCTAAAATTATTTTGGAAAATTTTTGGAAATTTGTGGTGAGGTCCCTAAGCTTACACACTACTTAATCTAACTTAAACTAACTTACGATAATGACAACACACACACCCATGCCCGAGGGAAGACTCGAACCTCCGACGGGGGGAGCTAAAATTAGTTGTAATAAGTAGTGCAACTCTGTTTTTCTTACGGTTTCTGTGTGTGTCTGTATCTGTTTTACGTGGGACGTGGGGGGGGGGGGGGGGGCATGGCACAGAGTAGGTTTGGGATAGGAAATTGAGGGAGAAAGAGATGCTCACATGCCTGCTTGGGTAGGAAAATTCTTGTACATGGGAACGTGCTTGTGACAGCAAGAGGAACACGAGAAAAAGTTGACATGGAAGCACCGGTAACCAGAGAAACAGTCATTTTTCGTGGACAGCGAGAAGACAACCCTTTACGTCAGGGATAGGTTTCAGTCGTTGATCCACCACGCGTTGTGGTGAGGATAGGGTTCAAAGTTGGATCTGTGCTGTGTTATGGCCGGCATAGGTTTTGGAAGTGTATCCACCATGTATTACGGCCGGGATGGTGTTCGAAAGTGGATACACCGCGCATTATGGCCGAGATGATGGTTAGACGGTGGATCCACCATGTATTACTGCTGGGACAGTGTTCGAAGGTTAATCCATTCGCCATATGTCCAGGGAGACTAAAACGCAAGTTGGATCCCATTTGAACCCTATCTTGAAAATAACATGTGGTGGATCCATCCTCTGCCGCTATCCCTGACGTAATGCATGGTGGACCCACCAACGAGGTATATCCTGATCCTAACCCGAACCTACCCTGTGGCATGTGGTCCCCCGCGTGAAACCGATACACACAGAGAAATAACGCAGTTGTGCTAGGTGTTGACAACTGCATTACATTTATAAGTAATTTTAGAACACACGACGAGAAGTGATGCTATGATCACATGAGCATAAGTGACATAAAATCGGTAAAATTTCGAAAATTGATGGAAAATATGTATAAATTGAGGGGAAAAGCCAAATTGTGGGGAAATTGAGGGAGAATGAGGGAGTGCTCACATGTTTGCTTGGTGCAGGAAAATTCTTGTACATGGGAACGTGCTTGTGACAGCAAGAGAAAAACGAGAAAAAGTTGACATGGAAGCACCGGCAACCAGAGAAACAGTCATTTTTCGTGAACAGCGAGAAGACAGCTGTAATAGACTGTTTAACGTGGATGACCACTAAAGTTATATTATAAAAGTAAGTGTAGAATGTGCATGCTGCTAAAACTCAGGAACGAGTCCTGATATAATGAAAGGAGTTGTATGGCGTGGTAGCGCTCTATCCCTCATCCATGAAGAAGGTTCCCGGTTTTACCGGAAGGGCGTGCTTTTGAAGATACAAGTGCTGGAAAGTTTTGCCGTCTAGAAACTTCTAGAACATTCCAGAATATTCCAGAGTTTTCGAGAACATTCAAGAACATTCAAAGGTATTCGAGAGCGTTCCACAACATTCCTAAATCTTATGGAATGTTCCACATATTGTCCAGGATGTTCTGGAATTTTCGGGAATATTCTGGAACATTTGGGAAGACTCCAGAATGTTCGGCAACATCCCAAACATCCTAAATCATTGTGGAACATTCGAGAACACTCTCTATTGTTGTGGAATGTTCTGGAACATTATGGACCAGTCGAAGTCATTTTGATATATTCTGTAATTCGGCACTGATGGGAATACCCATTATCAGGGGTATACCGGGTGATCAAAAAGTCAGCATAAATTTGAAAACTGAATAAATCACGGAATAATGTAGATAGAGAGGAACAAATTGACAGACATGCTTGGAATGACGTGGGGTTTTATTAGAACCAAAAAAATACAAAAGTTCAAAAAAGTTTGACAGATGGTGCTCTATCTGATCAGAATAGCAATAATTAGCATAACAAAGTAAGACAAAGCAAAGATGATGTTCTTTACAGGAAATGCTTAATATGTCCCCAATCATTCCTCAACAATAGCTGTAGTCGAGGAATAATGTTGTGAACAGCACTGTAAAGCATGTCCGGGGTTATGGTGAGGCATAAGCGTCGGATGTTGTCTTTCAGCATCCCTAGAGATGTCGGTCGATCACGATACACTTGCGACTTTAGGTAACCCCAAAGCCAATAATCGCACGGACTGAGGTCTGGGGACCTGGGAGGCCGAGCATGACGAAAGTGGCGGCTGAGCACACGATCATCACCAAATGACGCGCGCAAGAGATCTTTCACGCGCCATCTGTCGGACATTTTGTGAACTTTGTTTTTTTTTGTTTTAATAAAACCCCATGTCATTCCAAGCATGTGTGTCAATTTTTACCTCTCTATCTACATTATTCCGTGGTTCATTAAGTTTTCAAATTTATACTGACTTTTTGATCACCCTGTATAAAGCAAGACCCGTCGTGGGTTTCAGTTTCTTATCAGTGACGAAGGGAGAAACCAAAAAAGTAATGCAGTGAGTGAATATAAACAAACAGTGAAGTGTGAGTAGTCAAAGTGATAGAGTGACTGAATATAAAATCGAAAACAAACTGTGATTAGTGTGAAAAATTTATATAGTGTCTTTGTTAGTAAAAATTTGATTTGATTTATGTATAATGGCGACACAGTCTTATAATAAAAGACAGCAAATTCGAGCCAACCATGAAAATATCAACCTAAGAGAAGCGTGGAGGATAACAAATAAACAGTACAACCTTAACAAATGAAGCATTGCAATACGATCCGACGAAAAAGTTTAACAAATACGAACACGTCGTAATCGGAAAAATGGATAACGTCTGCCAATATCGCAACGCGAAAAAATTCAATAGAGAAACACCATGGATGCACCTCTGCAGGAAGTTTTACATTGCATTACCGGGAAACTCCAGAATTAAAACACTTTCTTCAAAATATAAAACCATGCAACGCCTGCTTCCAAATGACTTCCTTCGGTGTCACTTCGATCAACACTAACAGAGAGCAAATCGATTATGTTTTCTCCATCCAAGGAAAACTCTATCACAACATGACATCATTGCTATCACTACCCAACGAAGATCACAAATTTCTGCAAGTATATTTAATCCGAAATGAAGGAACAGAAATTAATAAACGACGCACAAATATCAGTGAATTGAACGAAAAGTAGTCCAAGATGTACACAGAATCTTCACGAATACAATAAACTGATTCACATATTCAAAACAGCACTAGACCGAATGATTTCTGATAACTATAAAGGTATAATTCGAGCAAACAAAAGACCACATGGAGAACACGAACGTCGATTTAATGTATCTCAGGTATATGAAGTCACCACCATAATTGTGGACACTGAAAACACAAGCTGTGATATAACCGTACAACGAAGAAGGGAAGGACCGCAACTTACTGCAGACACGTCGTTCATATGACGCCCTCCAATATCCATTAGTATTTCTGGACGGAGAGGATGGATATCATTTTAATATGAAACAAATGCAACATGAACGAGGCTTAGAAACAAACAAAAAAGTCACTCTCAAGGAGTTTTATGCTTACCGCTAAGTGATCAGAGACAATGAAACATACAATGACATTCTCAACACTCGCCGTTTATTCCAGCATTTCCTGATAGACACGTATGCAGGAACAGAATCTAAATGGATGCTCTACATGAGACTGAATAAGGAGAAACTACGCACGGAAGAATACATCCACCTTCGAGACGCAATCACAAGTGTCGGCAACATTGACGATATTGGAACAATGGTAATCTGACCCTCATCGTACATAGGAAGTCTGAGGACACATACATGAATACACTCAAAATGCCACGAACTACTATAAGAAAATATGGACGACCTGATGTCTTCATAACATCCACATGCAACTCGTAGTGGCCAGAAACCAAATGGAAATGAGCGTACGGCATTGTGTGCCGAAAGTCCCCCATTCGGGGAAGTTCGGCCGCCGAGGACAAGTACTTATTGCATTACACACCACATTGGGCGACTTGTGCGTCGAAGATGGGAATTAAATGATGATTAGGACAACACAACACCCAGTCCCTGAGCGGAGAAAATCTCCTGCCCCAGCCTGGAATCGAACCCGGGCCCTTGGCGTGGCATTCCAACGCGCTGACCACTCAGCTAACCGGGGCGGACGCCAAAAACTAAAGAACAACTGAGATACGGACAAGCCTCCATCCGTCGATACAACATAATAGTCTGAGTTTTTCAACATAAAAAATCGAGATTTTTTGAAGTTATCACAAAATACCACGTATCTGGAACCGTTAAATGCTGGATGTACTCAGTCGAATGATAAAAACGAGGACTGCCTTACTCACACAATCTCAATGACTACACGACATAATTCATCGCACGGATATCGACAAAACCATTCAAGGTGAGTTTCCCAATGTTGAATACCCGGAACTGTACGACATAGTAATAAAAAACATGATTCACGGACCATGTGGGCCATTACATTAAACCCCAATTTGCCACGTATGAGTGATGGAAAATGTAAAAAAAAAAAAAATACCGAATCCATACTTGAACGACACACAAACCGGAGGAGTTGATGGCTATCGCAAATACGGAAGACGATCACCTAAAAACGGTGGCTTCACAGCAAAAATACGAATATAAGGCAGCGACGAACTGGACATAGATAATCAATGGGTAGTACCTATGATACCCTACTTTCCAAAATGTTACAAACACACTTAAATGTGGAATACTGCAATTCAGTGCAATCCATCAAATATCGCTATAAGTATGTGAACAAAGGGAGTGAAATGGCAGTACTTCAAATAGCCAAAGCAGCGAACAACAAAACGGAAACGACGGGATCCCCATGTACCAAATGTGAAGATACATTAACAGTAACGAAGCAGCGTGGCGGATTTTCGGTTTTCCCATACGCGAACGCGAACCAACCGTGCAACATCTAGCAGTACATTTGGAGAATGGACAGAGAGTTTACTTTACAAAAGACATCGCCAGAAAAATTACAAGCGATCCACACCAGAACACAATATTAACAGCTTTTTACCAACTGTGCCAAACGGATCTATTCGCGGAATCATTACTGAATGTCGTCGCCCTCATCTGTTATACGAGGAACACAACAACAAAAATATTTCAACGACGAAAACAAGGAATTTCAACAGAAGATCATCCAGGAATCATGAAAACTGTCGCACTAGACCAAGTATACACAGTACATCCGAGAAACGCTGAATGTTTCTCTCTCCGGGTGTTGCTACAAGAAATACGGGGACCAACAAGTGTCACAGATCTCAGGACTGTTGATGGTTACCTATGCCAGACATACGTACAGAGAAGCGTGCCATCGCTTAGGATTACTGGAGAGCGACAACCACTGGGAATTAACTCTACGAGAAACCTCACTCACAGCCTCAGCCGAACAAATGACAGACTTACCATAATCGGATATGAACAGTGAGCGCTACACACCACTGGAAAGCTGTATAGAGCACTGCTGTAGAAGGTAGTAGTTTTATAATCTTTAAGTTCCCCGTCGTAGTGAGTGGGATAGAAAATGTATGTCAGGTGAATGTATGTCAGGTGCTGGAAATATACAAGGGTTGGAACTCTAACAGTGGCAACTACTTATTTACAGCTCGAACAAAATAGATACGTGTTTCAAAGTTTTACTGACCTTCAGAGTAGTCACCAGCATTGTGTATAACCCGTTGCCAGCGATGTAGAACTCGTAGGATACTCTTACCAGTGCCATTTGTGTTGGCAGTTCGAGCGGCGCCGTCTATTGCCCGACGAATTCGTAGCAGTTTTGAAGCGAATGCCGTGAAGTGTTTCCTTCAGTTTAGAAATCGATTTGAACTCATGAGGGCTTAAGTCAGGGGAGTGCAGTAGGTGGTATAGCACTTACAAGGGAACCTCCCCATCGCACCCCCCTCAGATTTAGTTATAAGTTGGCACAGTGGATACGCCTTGAAAAACTGAACACAGATCAATCGAGAAAACAGGAAGAAGTTGTGTGGAACTATGAAAAAAATAAGCAAAATATACAAACTGAGTAGTCCATGCACACGATAGGCAACATCGAGGGTAATGTGAGCTCAGGAGCGCCGTGGTCCCGTGGTTAGCGTGGGCACCTGCGGAATGAGAGGTCCTTGGTTCAAGTCTACCCTCCAGTGAAAAGTTTAATTTTTTGTTTTCAGACAATTATCAAAGTTCAGGCACTCACACATTATCAACTTTGCTCTACAAAATTCAGGGACATGTTCAGATTTGCTTGGACATATGCAGGATTTGACGGTCTACACAAGGAAAAATTTGAAAACGTTAAAAACATATGTTTTGACAAAGCACAGGGAAAACTGTGCGACTGTGAAACTGTTGCATTCATTTGTTGCAGTTTATGTGACAAACTCTTATGTTTTCATCACTTTTTTGGGAGTGATTATCACATTCACAAGAAAACCTAAATCGGGCAAGGTAGAAGAATCTTTTTACCCATTCGCCAAGCGTACAAGTTAGGTGGGTCGACAATATGTTCCTGTCATGTGAAGTACATGCAGTCACCAGTGTCGTATAGAATATATCAGACGTGTTTTCCTGTGGAGGAATCGGTTGACGGATGACCTTGCGATCAAATGTTTTCGGTTTCCATTGGAGAGGCACGTCCTGTCGTCTACTAATCGCACGGTTTTTCGGTGCGGTCGCAAAACACAGACACTAAACTTATTACAGTGAACAGAGACGTCAATGAACGAACGGACAGATCATAACTTTGCGAAAATAAAGAAATTAAAATTTTCAGTCGAGGGAAGACTTGAACCAAGGACTTCTCGTTCTGCAGGTGCTCACGCTAACCACGGGACCACGGCGCTCCTGAGCTCACAGTGTCCTTGATGTTGCCTATCGTATACATGGACTACTCAGTTTGTATATTTTGCTTTTTTTTCATAGTTCCACAGAACTTCTTCCTGTTTTCTCGATTGATCTGTGTTCAGTTTTTCAAGGCCTATCCACTAAGCTAACTTATAACTAAATCTGAGGGGGGTGCGATGGGGAGGTTCCCTTGTTAGAAGCCCCATCAGTCAAACAAATCAGTAACATCTTGCACTATGCGTGCTTGAGCATTGTCCTGCAAAATGATGGTCAGGTCCTGCAGAAAGTGTCATCACTTCTGTCTCTAAGCTGGTCATAGGTTGTGTTCCAAAAGCGTATTGATTACGTGAAACTCAGCTCATTCTGGTCCTTAATGAGACGTTGAATGCAGTAGGTACAGTGTTCTCCTACTGCTGGTCAGTTCCAAATAAAATCAGAGACAATGTTGCAGGGAGGGCTGGTTAAGTACAGAGGAACAGTTGCAGGATGCATAGAGACACCATCTCGAGTTTTGGTCACGAGCCACGAATGTGAGACTACTTCATGGTCCCATCCACATAGGGAGAGATGGTCAATCATAATAAAATCTTACCGAATTAATGAAGTGTTTTGGCTAAGGGACGCAGTTTTTGCACCTCCTCTGTGCTGATGGCTATTTCCTACACTAACATTGTAAGAAACAGTATTTTCGTTATGTGGTGTGTGCAGTGTAACAGGGTTCGCAATGTGTCCACATGAATACAGCCCTCGCAAGGTAACGGAGTGGAGTAGTTTAGCAACGATACAAAAATTGAGAATCATGTTGCAATGTCATTGGCTAATAGTATCATGAGGTTGATGCAAAGAGATATTTTGTTGATGTAACAAGTCGTTGAGAGTGGTTGTTTGGAACTCCGGTAATTGGGTGAAATACGTTTAAATTTTGGGAAACCTGGTAAAATTACGAAAATTGATGGAAAATATGTAAAACTGAGGTACATATGACAAAAATGTGCTTGAATGGCGGTACATACATGCTCGCCTAGATGTATGAAAATAATTTGAAGCCATTTTGACTTTGTAACATCAGTATGATCTTACTGTAAAGTTGTTTTTGGAATGCCATTTAGCCTGAAGATAAGGTATTCCCTCGAAACATATCGCTAAATAAATAAGTAATACAATAGTTGACAAAGTTTGTGACTGGTAGCGGTAATTTAAAAAACCTTTACATACGTATGAAAATCATTCTATTATTCCATCGGTACAATTGACAAATGATTGTCCATACCACCCATGCTCTATGGGTGTAAGTCCTGCAGAAAACCCCTGGTTTCACACGCGGTTATGCTTTGTAAGCCATAAAAATGAGACACGCAGTGCCCAAAGATTCAGTGGCCTTGATGACTGCCGTCTGGAACACCAAAACAGTGATCATATACCTGGGTATGATATGCCTCGCCAATATGAGCAATCAATGCTCTTGGTCTCTTCGAAAATGGTACACTGAGGTATGTAATACCCTGTCACTGTGGAATGTGAGTTTAAATGTAGAAATCACCACCTTTGGAGAGGTGTTTGGAGATGCTCCACAATGCTGCAAACTCTTCTAGTTCCCATAGGTTGCGATGTCTTCCACATTTTTGTCAATAAGAAACACCATCTCCGTCTTTTATTTCAACCAACGGGATACCAATTCGATTCTACACAGTGTACGCGAAAGAACTTGCACCCCTTCTAACAGCCGTGTACCGCAAGTCTCTAGAGGTTCCAAATGATTGGAAAAGAGCGCAGGTAGTCCCAGTCTACAAGAAGGGTCGTCGAGCAGACGCGCAAAACTATAGACCTATATCTCTGATGTCGATCTGTTGTAGAATTTTAGAACATGTTTTTTTGCTCGAGTATCATGTCGTTTTTGGAAACCCAGAATTTACTCTGTAGGAATCACCATGGATTCGGGAAACAGCGATCGTGTGAGACCCAACTCGCTTTATTTGTTCATGAGACCCAGAAAATATTAGATACAGGCTCCCAGGTAGATGCTATTTTCCTTGACTTCCGGAAGGCGTTCGATACAGTTCCGCACTGTCGCCTGATAAACAAAGTAAGAGAGTACGGAATATCAGACCAGCTGTGTGGCTGGATTGAAGAGTTTTTAGCAAACAGAACACAGCATGTTTTTTTCAATGGAGAGACGTCTACAGACGTTAAAGTAACCTCTGGCGTGCCACGGGGGAGTGTTATGGGACCATTTCTTTTCACAATATATATAAATGACCTAGTAGATAGTGTCGGAAGTTCCATGCGGCTTTTCGCGGATGATGCTGTAGTATACAGAGAAGCTGCAGCATTAGAAAATTGTAGCGAAATGCAGGAAGATCTGCAGCGGATAGGCACTTGGTGCAGGGAGTGGCAACTGACTCTTAACATAGACAAATGTAATGTATTGCGCATACATAGAAAGAAGGATCCTTTATTGTATGATTATATGATAGCGGAACAAACACTGGTAGCAGTTACTTCTGTAAAATATCTGGGAGTATGCGTGCGGAACGATTTGAAGTGGAATGATCATATAAAATTAATTGTTGGTAAGGCGGGTATCAGGTTGAGATTCATTGGGAGAGTCCTTAGAAAATGTAGTCCATCAACAAAGGAGGTGGCTTACAAAACACTCGTTCGACCTATACTTGAGTATTGCTCATCAGTGTGGGATCCGTACCAGATCGGGTTGACGGAGGAGATAGAGAAGATCCAAAGAAAAGCGGCGCGTTTCGTCGCAGGGTTATTTGGTAAGCGTGATAGCGTTACTGAGATGTTTAACAAACTCAAGTGGCAGACTCTGCAAGAGAGGCGCTCGGCATCGCGGTGTAGCTTGCTCGCCAGGTTTCGAGAGGGTGCGTTTCTGGATGAGGTATCGAATATATTGCTTCCCCCTACTTATACCTCCCGAGGAGATCACGAATGTAAAATTAGAGAGATTAGAGCGCGCACGGAGGCTTTCAGACAGTCGTTCTTCCCGCGAACCATACACGACTGGAACAGGAAAGGGAGGTAATGACAGTGGCACGTAAAGTGCCCTCCGCCACACACCGTTGGATGGCTTGCGGAGTATAAATGTAGATGTAGAACATATAACAACCTCTCACATACGTCACGCAAAGTGACTGCAATGAGAAAATTAGGAGCAATGAGAAAATTAGGAGCTAATATGGAGATATCTACTTTGTTGTCTCGATAAATAAGAGACAACATGCTTACGTGCAGTTTATGTGCCTATAAATGGATGGAGTGACACCTTAATAGGTAGACTAAATATACATTTACTTCTACACACTTACTTCTCAAGCCATCGTACGGTGTTTGGTCATTCACTTTCCTATTCCACTCGCAAACAGAGGGAGGTAAAAAGACTGCCTACATGCCTCATTATGAGCGCTAATTTCTTGTATCTTATCTTCATGGTCCTTATGTAAAATGTATGTTGCCGGTGGCAGAATCCTGTGGTAAGTTCCGGAAGGCTGTTCTCAACAGTATTCCTCCAAAAGAACATTGGTTTCCCTCCAGGGATTCCCATTTGACCTACCTGGCGTGTGTAATCCAACAGCTGGAAAAAAATTACTCAATGTGGAAAGTGACTAAAGTGACTCCCATGAACAATTTAATTAATTAGTCTATCAATTTGATATCAATGACATAGCACTGGGTAGAAGCGAGGGCTAGAGTACCACGGATAGGAGTCAGGAGTTCGAGTGGTAATGAGGCGATTTTTAGGTGCGGAGAGATCTGTTAACGAAATTTCAATCTCCTACCTACACAGGGATAGATGACCGCCGTAATAAAATCAGCCGTATTACCTAATTTAGAATCTGACACGTTGTATAAACCTTACATTTACAAATTCTCTGTGTTGCTACCTTTACAGACTTCGCATGTGGCGAAGGATTTGTTTATTTTAAGAGAGTTAGAAAGTGAGGAAGCATCTGTGACAGAGGTAGAGCATGATCTTAGCTCTTCGTCATGAGCCAAAAATGAATTTAATATTCTAGTCCTGTGATGCAGGATGTAACCCATATTAAGCTGATTAGAACAGATTTTTTTACCTGATGAGAGAATACTTAGTGGGAATGTAGCTTATGCCATAATATTACAGGATTTTCACAACAAGTAACGATACTTAGCCATGTGAAAGCTCGCGTATGACGCGATTTCATCTGTCTTCGAAAATAATTCGTATGAAATTGAGAAATCCACGCTTCGTGTGAGAAATTCTAAGTGTACGGCAGCAACATCCCTGTCTTGGATTGCGTAAATTGGATTTTTTTTATTTTGGAGGTTCTACGTTAAGGTGGTTCTGGTTACAACTACTGTATACGTCCAAAACGCACCTGCTTGTCTCGCCAGCGGCCGACCGGAAGTGGCGGCTCAGCCTAGTGCGACCGACTGGTAAAAAGACTTGATTCCGACAACCGGCTAACTGGCTATTGCCCGCTGCCACGGGGATTAACGAAGCAACCAGTATGCGCGCTGAGTGGCAACAGAAGCGGATATGTGTTTCGCTTGAGAAGGTTCAGTAAGATGGGTGACAATCTGTCCAACCTCTGAGCATTTGGTAGGGCCGACATGTGAATGCTGTCGAAGGGCGCGCAGCTGCTGATGCGTGTTCAGGTCTTGATCTGTAGTGCCTCTTACGTAAAATGAAGTTTTGTAATTGCAGGATTTGAGAGTTTTGGCCAATTTGTCAAATAGATTTCTTAAATATGGGATGGTACACCAGTTGGTTTTAGATATGACTGTTGCTGCAGAGGGCTGATACACATAGGCTAACATTTTTCTTCTTTGTTTCTTGTGTAGAATGTTGTCAATTAAGTCAGGAGTATAGCCAATGTTGGATGCATTACATTTAGTGGTGTCTAATTCTGTTCTGACATTGGTATGGATGTAAGACGATGGACCATGGAATGAGACGCAGTATGTTTGTGGTTTATTGGCTGTTGTGAGCATGAGAGTATTACTGTGTCTGTTGTTGTGGGGTTTTCTGCAAATTTTTAAACTGTGTGTATTTTGCAGTGATATTACGTTGAGGCCTAAGAAGGTAATGGATTTTTCATCATAGTTTTTGTGTTGTTGCTTTAGATGTTCTAGGAATGTGTTCATTTGGATTTTGGTACCAGTCCACCGACACAGTACATCATCTACACATCTGTACCAGTATTTGATATTATCACTGAGGTGTTCATTATGTAGGGAATGTTTTTCGAGAGTCCCCATTGCCCAGACATGTAGCTGTTTATATGAAGATAGTAACTGTTCTCGAAAGAACAGATACCATTGATGACCATGCAGCTTCTCTAGTTCGAGTCCCTGTCGGAGCACACATTTTCAGCTGTCCCCATCGAGGTGTATCAGCAACACCTGTCGGCAGCTGAGGGTTTCAATTAATTATCATTTACTCTAGCTGTTTGTATAGAGTATTTTCAGATTGAAAATAATTTTGTTGTAAGATGTCTGGTTGGCCAGTGTTACGTCTTATGCTTGTACAGGGTTGACACCTTTCGAACGTATTTACTGCGATTCCATTGAAGCCACAAGTCCCCATGGTATACCATAGTTGCCATGACTTATAGAATGACCCTCGTAAGCAGGGTGAAGAAAAACTGCCGCAATTCGCAATCAGTATGCTATTTTTCATCTTACTTCAAGATAAAAGTGTGTCTCTCAAAACCAAGTCCTGTCGGTAGGTTTAAGAGGCATACGATTTAAAAAACGAGGCTCTGGCAGGGCTGCAACTGCGACGACGACCACTTAGCACGATTTCTGCGCCGTGCGGGAGCTGTCCCATTAGCTCAGAGCCGGCACGGTAGCTCAGGGTGTTCGGTCAGAGAGCTGGTTGGCCTCTGTAATAAAAAACTGAGTGAAAGGATCAACCACCGAACTTGAACGGATGACATGTGACGTCCGCAACGACCAAACACAACGGTCAACAACAAACAAAATGAAAAAAAAGAGAGAAAAGTGAGACGAGATAATGCCGTTGGGAACGAATATGCAGACTCACCGATGTTCGATGTTTAGGCCAAACTATCTTTTTTTCTGTTAAAACATCAAACTGTATTGTGTATTTCTTCGTATTATTGCTCCTTTACTTAAACATTGAGACATAATATGGACTTGCCCCCGGTAGCTGAGTGGTCAGCGCGGCAGACTGTCAATCCAAATGGCCCGGGTTCGATTCCCGGCTGGGTCGGAGATTTTTCTCCGCTCAGGGACTGGGTGTTGTGTTGTCCGAATCAACATCGTTTCATCCCCAGAGACGCGCAAGTCGCCGAAGTGACGTCCAATCGAAAGACTTGCACCGGGCGAACGGTCTACCCAACGGGAGGCCCTCGTCACACGACATTTCATTTTCACTACAGACGTAAACGACCACTTTGTTTTGTCCATGGCGCAAATAAAGCCAATAGAAAACTCCAGTGGGTGCAGTAACATCGTCTGTATCCAGTGAGATACAAAAAACAAAATAGATAAGCTACACTAGACTGCAAATTATGTTGCACATAATAATTCTATTCTGTACTGTTGGCATCCAGGCTTACAGTCACAGAGCAACGTTCACTTTAGAGATGATGTTCAAAGCGACCATCTTGAATTTGCAAACACTTCGCCACTCGCTTGATCATACTTAGCTGTGCCCTACGCAATATACCCTTATTACCATTTGCCGAAACGGCATCCACGCCAGCTACTACGTCGTTTACATCCATTGGTGCAGTACTATCAACTTGTTCCTTAAAGTGTCCCCACAAATAAAAATCTAGTGGATTAAGGTCCGGGGATCGTGGAGGCCAGAACATTGGACCTCCACGACCAATCCATTTCCCTGGAGTCGTTTCATTTAAGTAGTTACGCACATTCATTTCCAAGTGAGGCTGTGCACAATCACTACGAAGCTACAGCTGTCACAGAACGTCAAGTGGTGCGTTTTGTAATGCGTCAGGCAAAGCATTGCAAAGAAATGTGTGGTACAGGGGCGCATTCAACTTGTTCGGCAGTAGGTAAGGGCCCAGAAGCACTCCTTCCACGATTCCAGCCACAGGTTTATGCCAAAGCGTGCCTGAGAGCCACGTTCGTGGGTGATATGTGGGCTGTGTTCGGATTACTAATGGTTGTTGTTGAAAATACCTTCACGAGTGAAGCTAGATTCGTCAGTCCATATCACGTTTTTTTATAAAATGTTCGTTCTCTTCCACTTGGTGCAAAAGCCATGGAAAAAACTATACTAGTCGAATGTGGTTTTCTTGCCGCTGATGTTAAGTTAGCGTGTAATTAATGGATGCAGTTCTTCATCGAAGTCAGTATTTGAGATATTTGGAACTGCCTTGCAATATCACTGGCACTTCGCCGAGGTGACTGGTGAGCGCTTTCAAGAATCGCGTCGTCTGTTTGTAGAGCTCATCTAGTCCTTGAACGATCTCTGTCCATTACTTGTGGGCGATGATTTATCGCTTCCGGAAGGCGTTGGTCCAGGCGACGAAAAACATTCTTATCGGGATGTCGCCTTTGAGTATACCGTGCAGCAGCAGAAGAAGCGGCGGTTGCAGCTTGGTTATCGGATACACCCAGAACCAAAAGCATAATGACGTACTCATCTTTCGCGTACTCCTTTATGAAGCCGCCCTACATGAACTTGACAGGACCAGTTATGGTTCTGTACAGCTCGGTTAAAAGACGCAGGCCTGCAGTTTAATGATTCCCACTATTGTGATTGGCTATTTTCATGTGACTGAATGATATCCTGCCTATAAACGACGAGAACAAGGGAAAGGACGTCTGGAAAAAAAAGGAAACTGACGCGGGTCGAAAAATAGCTCTAGGGTGTGTGTGGATTTGATATCACAGTAGTCTACTCAGCGAGCTAAAACGGCTGGTACGATAGTGTGGGGTGATACACGTTCCTCTGTACATTCCGATGCGCCGCACGATGTGACGGTGGTGACAACTCCTCATTTTCATATGTGTGTTTTCAAAATGCACCCGATCTAATTTTGCTTGATAAACGTTTGTCTTGAATTTGCATGAGGAATCTCATGCCGACCTCCGAGTGTGGCATTTTATCTCCACCCTCAATACTGGTTTTAACTATTCGTTTCGCATTTCAAAACAAAGGATTTCAGTGATTTTGTTCCTGGGTTCGATTCCCGGCCTGGTTGGGTATTTTCTCTGCCTGAGGACTGGGTATTTGTCTTGTCCTCATCATTCCATCATCATTTATGCAAGTGGCTAGATTGGACTGTGTATAGATTGGGAATGTGTACGGGCACTGATGACCACGCAGTTGAGCGCCCCCAAACCAAACTGCATCATTCAGTGAGTTTTTCCTGAAACTGAGAAATACTTAAGGAAGATTCTTAGTCGATATGTGAAGATTAATTAACTTTAACTTTCAATGCGTCATTTGTATTTTATTTAATAGTCATTTACACAAATTTAATCGTGAAAGAGTATATGTATCATCCTGGGACTCGACAAATTTGGAAACTTTATAAGATTCTACTAAAACGGAAGTTGTGTTTCCAAATTTTGGATTCTTCACATCATCACTGTCCTTCTTTCTACTTCTAGTAGAAGCTACACATAACCCATCGTTTCCTCTGTTCTGATGTCACGCTGCTCAGCTGTTATGCAATTTAGTCGCCATAGGGTGAACATTCGTCCACAGTTTTCATATACACTTTTCATAAATTTATGCCTTATTTTTCATAGTTTCATACTTTGAAACTTACGGTATCTTAGTCTTTAAAATAATATGAGCGGAGAGCTTTTATCTAATACTTGACGCACAGGACAACCCATCTCTAGTTTTTATTGAAATAACCTTTAGAAGCGGCATTCCATGTCGTATTGTATGTATTGTATTGTATGTTAACCGGGGGCCTAGAAACGACGGAGAGGCTCCGTCCCCGCCGTAGCCGCAGTGGTCCACAACCCCACGACGACTATTGCAGTCCACTTCACCCCTCCGCCGCCCCACGCCGAACCACTATTTCAGGGTAATGGTGGTGTACGCGTACGTGGAGAACTTGTTTGTGCAGCAATCGCCGATATAGTGTAGCTGAGGCAGAATAAGGGGAACCAGCCCGCATTCGCCGAGGCAGATGGGAAACCGCCTAAAAACCATCCACAGACTTGCCGGCTCACTGGACCTCGGCCCAAGGCCGCCGGGCGGATTCGTGCCGGGGACCAGGCGCTCCTTCCCAATCCGGAAAGCCGTGCGTTAGACCGCACGGCTAACCGGGCGAGCGATATTCCATGTTAATCTACATATAATCTGTAATCACCTACAAGTTTAAGCGTTCTTTGTTTGAAGTCAACAGATATTATTGCACATTAATCGCTTCGCAGGATGAACTCAGTGCACTACAGATTGAAACACACATGGGCTCCAGGTGCCTGTCGTCTCCTGAAAAGCGCAAAGATTCCCATCGCAGACGGAAGGCAGTGCGCCTTACGAACGGCTTCAGTTTCCAAGAAATCACGCATGCACAGATGTGCATATGTAGTTGCGGTGTTGGAAATTGATGCATTTTTGCACAACTGAACAGAAAAGAAGCCATCGAGTGGGCGCATCTTAATGGGGCTGTCAGGGAACAGTAGCTTTGATTCTGAATGTCTTAAGTGCTGTGCACTTATGAGAGAAGAATGTCAAGATTAGGAGAAGACACGGATCCGACGCGTCGGCGGTGCAACCACAGAAGTAAACGGCGGTCACAATTGTCAGGGGGCCGTCTCATTTCTTTGGCCCACAAAGTGGGCTTGGTACTCTTTGTGCTGGGTCGGGCCCAGGGCCGAGATAACGAGCAGGGCGTAAGCTCCGGGCCCGGCCGTCACATTAATAAGACGCCTACGTACAGGTGCGGTGAATGGGACGGAACCAGTCCACTGCGGCAAACCTGTTCGGCGGTCCACTTGGGCCTGCTGTTGCGTAACCTTGCACACACCCCGCAGAGTCGCGTGACATACAGGACCCGCTGCAGCACGCACGCCACGCGAGTTTCCTCCCTCCTTCCTCCCTGCAATTCCGCGAAACTGATTTGAGCAGCAGAAGTTAAGATGGAGGACATAGCGCTAAGGTGCCAAAGAAGGGAACTGCTCACTGCAGCGATATCTAGAAAATATTATTGTACATCGTATATAGATAATGGACGGATATTCACACGAGGCATTGGATAAGTGCCGACTGTACATTACCTGATCAGAAGTATTCGGACTTCTATTAGTGGAAACTAATATATAATGTGTTCATCCTTCGCCTTTATTGCGGCTTGAACTCTGCTGGGGACACTTTGAATGAAGTGTCTGAATATCTGTGGAGGAATTGCAGCAGAATCCCGAGAAGGTAGTGTTGCTGGACACTAGGCCCTGGAGCTAAGTCGACGTTCCAACTCATCCCAAAGGTATTCCACTGGGTGCAGGTCGTGGTTCAGAGCTTGTTAGTTCATTTCAGGAATGTTACTGACCACAAATCATTGCTTCAAACGTGCCACTTTATGACAGAGTGCATTGTTATACTAATAAACACAATAATAATCTGCGAGCTGTTTGTCTACTGCAAGTAGCGCACAATGCTGTAAAGTGTGTTCATATACTGCCGCTTTTAGCGTTTCATTAAGTGCAGTAAGGGGATCACACCTTAAACACGGAAAAAACCGTACTGTAACGCCACCCCCCTGCGTATTTCACTTTTGGCACCAAACATGATGGCAGTTAACGTTCTGCAGGCATTAGCCAGATCCAAATCCTTCCATTGGATTGCCACATGCTATACCGTGAGTCATTACCTCAAATCACTCGTTTCCATTCATCCAGCGTCCAGTGCCGTCCCTGTTTACACCAACACAAGCGTCATTAAGCACTGACTACAAAAATGTGTGGCTTATGAGCCGTTGCCCTACCATTGTACCCCATTCTTTTTAACTCCGTAGCCACAGTCACTGTGCTAGCAGGTAGCATTTTGGGACTCACGAGTGATTCCTTCCGCTGATTTCATGCGATTTTTTACAACCACCGTCGGCAATGCTAGACGGACTCGTTCCGTCAGTGCATGAGGTCTTCCTCCTCTTGGTTTGATCGTGGTTATTCTTTCGCGTTTCCACTTGATAATCGTACAATATACCGTTAACTTGGACGGCTTTAAAAGGACTGAAATGTCCCTGCTTGGTTCGTTATTCAGGTGACAGCCAATGCCGAGTCCACGTTTGGAGTCACTGAGGTGTCCTGACCGACCCATTCTCTCTAGTGACTACAAAATACGGCGTCTCCTTTTATACTGGCGGGTCCGCCTCTCGTGAGATTTGGTGGTCAATTCCACGTTGCTTAGGAGTGTCCAGATACTTTGGATGAGATAGTGTATATCAATAAACGAAACCGCCGCGTACCTGCGTAACAGTAATGAGACAACTATCTGGATTTAATAACCGACTGGTCAGTAGATAGTTTTTCCTTTTAGTTACTCTTTTCAGTCGAATGAAACTACCGAATGAAACTAGTCTCCGCAGGCACATCAAACACTGAATGTTTTTCGCTCACTCTCCGGGTCTGAGTAGTTTCACATAATATGAGACTGACTCTAGTTTCTGACATTTATTTGTTCAGGCTTTTTGGTTATACATGAGCCATGTCTAGATTTGCCAACGTTTTACAGACAAATAACGTATCTTATTTTAAGGAAAGGTAGATAAAAGGTATATTTCTAAAAATGAAATTGTAGAAGCTAAAAAATTAGAGGGCACTAAAATGGGAAGGAGGTGGACATTGTAAGGTGTCAGGCAAATCCAACACCTTCCATGAAAACCCTGACATGATAAGCAAATCCAGTAGTATGTCACATAGCTCCGAATAAATCGTGACATTAAATTAACCAAAGTAATACGAGTAACAAGAGAGCAAATGGAATACCACAGACTAACACAAGAATGCCTAAATGCATGTCATACCTTCCCACCGTGAGACAGACGCAGTTCCGAGGGGAGAAACGAGAACAGAAGCCAAGAGCAGAACCATGTTAAGATGGAAGGCCCTATGATAAGGGACGGACACCCACGGCACCAGCTAACCGCTAGGACCACCCCCCAGCCCATGTTAAAAGCTAGAGCCCTCCAGAAGAACAGTATAGATCTTACAATAACACAAAAAGGGCCACACCAGCTGCAAGTTTTAGCGTGAGACTTTTTCGCGTCTCTGTTACGTCAGGACCACCCCCCCCCCCCCCCCCCCGCCAGCCCATGTTAAAAGTTAGAGCCCTCCAGAAGAACAGTATAGATCTTACGATAACACTAAAAGAACCACACCAGCTGCAAGTTTTAGCGTGAGACTTTTTTTGCGTCTCTGTTACGTTGCAAACTTTAAAAACATTGCCCCACCACAAAAAGTATAACGTTTCTCATTGGATAGACAGAATTTTTGTAGGCGGAACTTAAGGTTAACATTGAGACCCTGATTGGTCAGATGAAAACACAGCCAGATAGTTTTTTTAAACCAACTTCGGTAAATTGTAGTAAGGAGAAGTTAGGAGAGAGTTGCTTCCGAGACGGCGAGGTGAGCGGAGCTGTGCCGCCCGCCGCTCCCTGACGAACACCGACAAGGTAATGAACGCACGCGATGCCTCATAACAGCGCATAAAGCTTCACTCAGAACTGCAGAAGTCTCATCTGTTACACCCCCTTTTTGCGTAATACTAGTGTCGATCGTCAATTAAAGCTCATGGTGTTCACATTTGCCACTTGAAGTAAAAATCTGAAATGCGATGATTTTTCTGTTATATAGTTATTGAGGAGCCACATCAGCCACTGTAATTTACGACAAGTTAGATAAGTAATTAAAGATAATTGAGGGTCACTGTAGACCATTTTGATAGTTTTCTCTTTTGTGAAACTTAATTTAAACCTAGATTATAGATGTGATATGGCAAAGTAACCTCTGGCGTGCCACAGTGGAGTGTTATGGGACCATTGCTTTTCACAATATATATAAATGACCTGGTAGATAGTGTCGGAAGTTCCATACGGCTTTTCGCGGATGATGCTGTAGTATACAGAGAAGTTGCAGCATTAGAAAATTGTAGCGAAATGCAGGAAGATCTGCAGCAGATAGGCACTTGGTGCAGGGAGTGGCAACTGACCCTTAACATAGACAAATGTAATGTATTGCGAATACATAGAAAGAAGGATCCTTTATTGTATGATTATATGATAGCGGAACAAACACTGGTAGCAGTTACTTCTGTAAAATATCTGGGAGTATGCGTGCGGAACGATTTGAAGTGGAATGATCATATAAAATTAATTGTTGGTAAGGCGGGTACCAGGTTGAGATTCATTGGGAGAGTGCTTAGAAAATGTAGTCCATCAACAAAGGAGGTTGCTTACAAAACACTCGTTCGACCTATATTTGAGTATTGCTCATCAGTGTGGGATCCGTACCAGATCGGTTTGACGGAGGAGATAGAGAAGATCCAAAGAAGTGCGGCGCGTTTCGTCACAGGGTTATTTGGTAAGCGTGATAGCGTTACGGAGATGTTTAATAAACTCAAGTGGCAGACTCTGCAAGAGAGGCGCTCTGCATCGCGGTGTAGCTTGCTCGCCAGGTTTCGAGAGGGTGCGTTTCTGGATGAGGTATCGAATATATTGCTTCCACCTACTTATACCTCCCGAGGAGATCACGAATGTAAAATTAGAGAGATTAGAGCGCGCACGGAGGCTTTCAGACAGTCGTTCTTCCCGCGAACCATACGCGACTGGAACAGGAAAGGGAGGTAATAACAGTGGCACGTAAAGTGCCCTCCGCCACACACCGTTGGGTGGCTTGCGGAGTATAAATGTAGATGTAGATGTAGGTCATCCTTCGATCCATTGTAGAACTTGGAAACCCACACAGGGAATATTCGTTCACATTTTTGTTGAACGCAGTTGGTTTTTATCATCCTGTATTAAAACATTTCCTTTTATCAATAGTGCAATTTATAAACAATGTTTTGTGAGTAGAATAAAATTTCCAATGGTAAATTAACCGCTTTTTCGACGTTATTTTACCAGCTAACTAAAAATAGGAATGCCTTGAACCCCTTCCACTAAATTTAGTTAATATTAAGATTCTTTTACAAGGGGTGCAGTGGAGCTGACGCTGAAATCATTAAGTATTTGGCTATATCATCGCTAGTCTTACTGAACTCTTCTGAATTCTACATGTCATGTGTGGTCTGGCGTCTCCTTACCAGCAACAGGTCCCAGGTTCAAACTAGTCAATTCCCTAAAAAACACGCTCAGAGCGTCGTTGCGCGAAAGTGGTAGGGAGACACGATATAGAACAAACAGATCGCTCACTCTCCGGGTCTGAGTGGTTTCACATAATATGAGACTGACTCTAGTTTCTGACATTTATTTGTTCAGGCTTTCTGGTTATACATGAGCCATGTCTAGATTTGCCAACGTTTTACAGACAAATAACGTATCTTATTTTAAGGAAAGGTAGATAAAAGGTATATTTCTAAAAATGAAATTGTAGAAGCTAAAAAATTAGAGGGCACTAAAATGGGAAGGAGGTGGACATGTATGAAGGAAAATCATGAGCATATCCTCATTGGACTGTGTTTAGCAGCTATTCCGTAACACCTACATCTCCCAGGTACAGACACGCCTGTTCCTGATTTTCGGTTACCGGATGGCGTCATTCTTGTGGCGCAAAATGAACCCATGCAAACGAAGCGTAAAGAGTAAATATTGCGTAAGTTGTTTTGTTTGTCACGGCCTTGCCGACCACGTGGCAGGTGATATCTGAAGTGATCGTTGTCTCAAAAATTTACGGGTACCAGGCAAATGCTGGCTCCCATTTTGACTGGACCAGTAGCGGGAATCTTTCTGCACGGTGGACAGGGGGCCTGAAGATGGCGTAATATATCGCCGAAACTGGTAGCCTAATGAAATAACAATCTGGAAATTTAGACACCTCAAAGGTAAAATAACAGTTTGGAAATGTAGACAACTGAACGGTATTTGATTTGACATTCTGTACTGAAGAGCCGAGGTCTCGCAACCATCTGCCAAAAGAGGGACATACCGGAAACAAGCAGAAGTTTCACAGCTGCTCAGATAGTCACGTCAATACATAATCATCCTTTTCGAGCTGGCGAAGGAAGCGAATTGCCTTCCGTGGACAGTATGAATATATATTGTCATACATTTTCGCAATCACATGTAGCAACAGGTGTTATAACTTCGAATTCTGGGGCGTTTTAGAGGTGGTGATTGATGTTACGAGCACTCGTAAAATGTAGTAGTCATGATGTCAAGCCGGCAGCTGTGGGCGAGCGGTTCTAGGCGGTTCAATCCGGAACCGCGCTGCTGCTACGGTCGCAGGTTCGAATCCTGCCTCAGGCAAAGGTGTGTGTGATGTCCATAGGTTAGTTAGGTTTAAGTATTTCTAAGTCTAGGGGACTGATGACCTTAGATGTTAAGTCCCATAGTGCTCAGAGCCATTTGAACGATTTTGAACCACGATGTCAAAGAGAAACCATGGTATCATTTGTTAAGAAGCTCATAGCTGGCCCAGTATAATGTTCAAACAGCATGCTGGAACATGACCTGAACAGCAGACGCGTGTGCATATAGTTTGCGTTAACATGTAATCAACAGGTCACGTAGTCCCATAACCCTGGTTAATCGCTTGTTACAACGACAGTTACATTCTCATCAGATGAGCGCTACGTCCCTGTGTTTGTTTACTAAACAAATGGAAGTCGTAGTTGTTGAGAGAGCCTTGGATATGGCTGCCTTAGGTCCGGGTTTCCGCAGATTTGTCCCAGTTTTGAGGGAATCCTGGGGGAGTAGGTGGGAGACGTGTGTTGTACAACTGTCCGGGGTGTAAGCCCGGACCATTTTTGGGCAAGAGTCTAGAATAGAGCCGGTAACCTACTTACTTGTATCGTGCAGGAATGTTATCAGCCCGAGCAGTTCTAGGCGCTACAGTCTGGAACCGCGCGACCGCTACGGTGGCAGGTTCGAATCCTGCCTCGGGCATGGATGTGTGTGATGTCCTTAGGTTAATTAGGTTTAAGTAGTTCTAAGTTCTAGGGGACGGATGACCTCAGATGTTTAGTCCCATAGTGCTCAGAGCCATTTCAACCATTTGAATGTTGTCAGCGCTTTGCAGGAGGCATGATGGGAACGAAAGAGGACGTGTCACGTGTTTATGCTACGCAGCCAGTGAGAGAGCAGCAGGCAGACGACGTCTTTCGAAACAATGCATTCGGAAGAAAGAATGAAATATTGCTGTGAACGAGGCTTATAAATTTAATTGCTCCTTGTTTGAGTCGCAGCTATCCAAACTGTGCTAGTATCTGCTAATCTGAGGACAACCCCGAAAAAATAGTGAAACATTTTTGACAGTCGTGATTACAAATTTAATTGCTGCAGCAATTTGAAATGTGCTCTTAACCCCAGAACTAACCCTAGATTCGTAATTCGTGCCATATTCGGAAGAAAGCAATGAAATACTTGTGACAACGAAGATTGTTTATGTAATTCCTGCTCGTTTCACACCCAACAAATTATAATGTACTATAGAACGCAACATAACCACAACATCGTAATTCGAGACATATTCGGAAAAAGTAATGAAATGTTTGTCACAACGAAGGTTACTATTATAACTGATGCATTGGCAGAAAGTTAAGATATACTACTGGTTCCTACGTAAGCAAAGCGTACTAATTCGTATCATGTTCAGTAAGTAAGAATGAAAGATTAGTGACGACGAATATTATCAATTTAATTCTCCTTGTTTACTCGCAGTAAGGAATGTAATGTGAATTTCTGCGTCCCAACATGCGCACAACATCGCAACTCGTGATATTTTCCGAAAAAAAATGAAATATTTGTGAAGAGTAATATTATAATAATTTTTGTGAGTAAGACTGTGAGATCTTAACCTAGTGTAGATCATGGGCAAAGTTACAGATCAATCTGTTACCACAAGCAGGTTTTTTAGCTTTTAGATTCGCTGGCTTCGCCAACTCACATTCGATCACATCCTAACCTAACCTTGATCTCGGGATAGCTACAGACCAGTCTGTCACAAGCTTTTTTTTTTCTTTTTAGCTTTCAGATTCGTTCGCTTTCCCAACTCACAAACACACTTTCACTTGCGAACTTAACAACAACCTCGGAGTAACTGAAGTTAATCACGAAAAATAGATATTTGTAGCGACCAATAATATCAATAGAAACCAGAAGTAAAAACCTTCGGAAAGTCACAATCGCTTTTGTAGAGCATTTATTTAGATTACCGGTTTCGGCAAACAATATTGCCATTTTGGAATCTGTTAAGCGTAGACCGAATTGTAAGAACAAAATGAGTATAAAAATCAGGTACGACGTATCTACATAACTTTTTTTGTTACAAATTACAGATATATAACCACAACTCGAACGGTTTCCTGCCTAATTTTCTCAGCTTCTATCGCAGATGTGAGCCGGAGTGCTGTTTCCACGGATTCGATGATTTCTTCCGTAGGAACCAGCTCAGCGAACGGCGAAGTTTAGTCCCTTAGCTAGTGCTTTTGTGGCTGCGTTGCTGATGGTATGAGATGATAGGTTCACCACAGTTCCAGATGTATCCTGTCGAAGCTTAGTGTTTCTTGTCATCTTTGCTAGCTGCTCGAATTTCTTCTTCTGGCGAATGGTGGCGATTTCACTATTTGCGTACGCTTGCAGGTGAGTGACTGTCGACGTTATTCCAGTCGGTAAGCGATAACGTAGATGATAGCAGAAGATGTATTTGCAGCAATTGTTTGTTTTTTGTTCTTTTTTTGCATTTTTGTCTTTGATCTCCAGCCTTTCAACTGGGCCGTGCATGGTGATGAGCAATGATTCAGCTGCATACAGGGCTTCTGGTGTGAGTACTGTGTTGTAATTCCTTATTTTTGCATTCCATGAGAGGGACTTTTTGCTATCTGTGTTTCTGGTCAGTCGGAAGGCCAGTTCAACTTCAGTTCTGCTAGATTCCATTGCTTTTTTCTGGAGGCATTCCAGCTGATCCGCTCTCCAGGATATTTGAAATCTTTGATGATTTCAATTTTTTTTCCTTCCACTTTAATACGTTTTGGTGGTTTTTTTTACGTTTCTCATTGTCTTGGTCTTTTCAAAGGAGATTTTGAGACCTACATTTTTGAGTTTGTTTTTGTAGTTCGCGGGTCTGTTCTTTGGCTTCTTCCCAGGTCTCGACTGATAGTGTCACATCATCTGCGAAGGCTAGATAGCTGACTTTGATGTCTTTGTTTTTTGTTTCCAGTCGGATTCCACTGTGGATCTTCGTGTTCCACTCTCTGACTACTTTTTTCAGGACGCAGTTACATAGCAGTGGGGAGAGACCATCTTCTTCCCGTACACCAGTTTTTCCCTCAAAAGGTTCGGAGAGCTCTCCCATGAACTTGACTCTGGAGTATGTGTTCATAAAGGTTCCTCTGACTAGGTTTGCAGTTTTGATGTCTAGGTTCAATTCTGTTACTATAGAGTTGAGGGATTCCCGGCCTCCTGAGTCACATGCTTTCTGAAAGTCAATGAAAGTGACACATCATTCTGTTCTTGACTTTTGGTAGGCCATGAGGTTTTTGTTGTTTCCTTTCCAGAAGCTCGCTTGGTATTCTCTGAGCTGATGGTCTAATTGAATTTCTGCCCTGTTCAGTAGGACCTCAGAGAATAAAGTTTACGTGACGTCTAGGAGTGATGTCCCTCTGTAGTTGTTGGGGTCAGTTTTAGACACTTTCTTATGGAGTGGCTGGATGACAGCCATCTTCCATTCATCTGAGATTCTTTCATTTATCCAGATTTCTTCGAAGATGATTTGGAGAGTGTCTACAGCATTTTATTGACTTCTTCCAAAGTTCAGATGTGATTTGGTTTTATTCCGCGGCTTTATAGTTTTTCGGATTTGAAATGACAATCTGTAGTTCCACAGTGGAAGGTGTTTCAGAATTAGGGTTTGTTACTCTTGCGGTCTTAAAGTTCAATTTTTCAGTGGGTTCTTCACAGTTGAAAAATTTTCTGATATTTTCTGCCAGTATTTTGCAATTATCCCTGCTGTTGTGGGCAACATTCCTGTTTTTGTCTTGGAGCTGTAGGGTCGGTGGGCTGTATTTTTTTTTATGTCTTATAAAAGTTCTTTGTGCTGTTTCTGATGGGGTTATCGTATATCTGAAAGAAGAGTTGGACTTATTCGGGTTCTTTATTCTTTTGATATTTTTGCTCACTGATTTTCTTATGTTTAAGAAGTTTTGTATGTTATGTTCATTTTTCTGTGATTGCCACTGTTGCCATATTTCTCCTTTTAGTTCAATGAGTCTGTTACATTCTTCTGTCCACCAGGCATGTTTGTTTCTCATTCGTTATGGATGCTAATTGTTCTGCATTAATATTAGGGTTTATTCTGTTATTAGTTGGGCAGTTTCCAAGAATTTTTTTGTGTTTCTTCTCCTTCCCTGTTTGGGTCTTGCAGTCCTCCATAAGTAGGACATTGTGTTTTTCTGGATTTTTTTTAAATATCATCGGGTTGATCCCAAAAACGTTCTACCTTTTCTTTGTCCTTTCTGTTGCCTTCATATATGGGGGATGCACATTCGCGATGGTGTATTCTTCGTTAGCAGATTTGCAGGTAAGTGTGGATTGGTTGGTTGGTTGAGGTTTAAGGGACCAAACAGCAAGGTCATCAGTCCCTTGTTTCAAATATGCGCCATTCCGCTAATGGGACAACTCAGTAAAGTCAGAACAATAAAACGGAAAAAGGGAAAAAACGTAAAAAGGCAGTCATGTTGTCATTGGTAAAAAACAAAATGAGGGAAGTCGGCAAGAGAACGAACCCAACACTATGCTGAAGTAGCATAGGCAAGACCACCTGTGACTTAAAAGGTACAACTGCTATAATGTAGAAAGTACGTATGGGAATAGAAAGACTAACCAAGCCTTAAAAAAAAAAGGTAAAAACAGAGTAAAAGGGGAAGAAAAGAGGAATTCGGTCAGGGAGGTGAATCAGGAATCTCCGAACACTGCTTACAGTGGGAGACACCCAAACACTCACCGCCCCGCCCCAACACCAGAGAGAGATTAAAAACCTTAAAACTGAGAATAAAAACCACTTTCCCGGAGGAAACCGAGAACCAGAGAGACCATCCGGGAATCGTTAGCCAATATCAAAGGTAAAGTGTGGGGGAGCCTGTACTTAGCACGCAGAGCCAAAAGAAGGGGGCATTCAACCAAAATGTGGGCTACTAACTGGAAGGCTCCACAACCACAAAGTGGGGGTGGCTCATCACGCAAAAGAAAACCATGGGTCAACCGAGTATGGCCAATGCGGGGACGACACAGTGTGGTCGAGTCCTTTCGGGAGAGGCGAAAGGAAGAACGCCACGGGCCTGGTGTCACCTTAATCGCACGAAGTTTGTTAGACAGGGGAGTAGGCTCCCAAGAATTGGCCGATGACTGTGCGAAGTGGGATTTGATGTGAAGCCGTAAATCCGCTGCAGGAGGGGCTACAGAAAACGGGGGGTAAGTAACTGCTCCCCTAGCCAAACGATCAGCGAGCTCATTACCCGGGATACCCACATGGCCAGGGACCCAAAGGAAGTCAATAGAACAAGCAGCATGGTGAATATCGGCGAGATGGTCATGGATGGCAGAGACCAAGGGATGACGCGAAAGACACCGGTCAATAGCAAGAAGGCCACTCATCGAGTCCGTGCATAACAAAACGCGGTTGTGATGGGACTGTTTAATAAAGGTAATGGCCTGGGAAATTGCCATCAATTCCGCAGTAAACACCCCACATGTAGGTGGCAGCAGATGACTTTCCGTTCCAACAGAGGACGTGAAGGCATACCCAACATGATCAGCAGATTTAGAGCCATCAGTGTAAAATACAACAGCATCCCGAAACTCCCACAAAATTTGGCGGAAAAAGGAACGGAACACCACCGGGGGGATGGAATCTTTCGGACCGCGGCGGAGATCCATCCGAAGTCGAGGCCGAGGAACTAACCAAGGCGGGGTGGAGGGGAGGGAGCGAGGAAGACAGGACAAAGAAGGAAGCTGAAAATCATGGCAAAGAGACGCAGGGCGCAGCCCAACCGGTAAACCCGCCCGAGGGCGGGAGTCGGGTGGGCGACGTCCATGGTCTGGGAACAGGATAGAATAGGAAGGATGAGTGGGAGAGGAACGGATAGTGAGTGCATAAGACACCAGAAGCTGGGACCGCCGAACAGAAAGAGGGGGGGGGGGGGATCCCACCCAGCTTCAACCAGGAGACTATCAACAGGGCTAGTAGGGAAGGCACCGGTGGCCAAACTGATACCACGATGGTGGACTGGATCCAGCACATGCAGTGTGGAAGGAGCAGCTGAACCATAAACTTGACAACCATAGTCCAAGCGAGACAGAACTAGAGCACGATAAAGACGGAGGAGGAGGGAACGGTCCGCACAAGAGGAGTGGGCAAGGAAGCGAAGGACATTGAGTTTACGGAAACATCCTACCTTCAGGAGTCTGATATGGGGCAGCCAAGTGAGCTTGTTGTCGAAAAGAAGACCCAGGAAACGAAACTGTGGGACCACAGGCAATCGTTGTGCAACGAGATAGAGCTCTGGATCAGGGTGGATCGTAGTACGGCGACAGAAGTGGACCACTCGCGATTTTAAAGGAGAGAATTGAAACCCGTGTGAGAGGGTCCATGCAGAGGCACGCCGTATAGCTACCTGGAGCTGCCGCTCTGCAGATGCCATCGAGGAGGAACTAACCCAAATGCAGAAATCATCCATATACAGGGCAAGGGCGACCAAGGGACCGACAGAGGCCACAAGTCCATCAATAGCAATGAGGAAAAGAAGGACACTCAAGACAGAACCCTGTCGGATGCCCGTCTCCTGGGTCCGTGGAGAACTAAAAGCAGTACCAACTCGAACTCTGAATGACCGATGGATCAGGAACTGGCGGATAAAAATCGGGAGTGGGCCCCGAAGACCCCACTGATGAAGGGTAAGTAAGATGTGATGGCGCCAGGCCGTGTCATAGGCCTTGCGAAGGTCAAAAAACACTGCAACCAAATGGCGGCGCTGGGAAAAAGCCTGCCGAACTGCGGATTCCAAGCGAAGTAAATGATCGATTAAAGACCGTCCCTCTCGAAAGCCACACTGGTAAGGCGACAATAGATCCCGAGATTCGAGGACCAAATTGAGCTGACGGGCTACCATCCGTTCAAGTAACTTACAAACAACATTGGCCAAACTAATTGGCCGATAGCTATCAACAGATAGGGGGTTCTTACCAGGCTTAAGGACAGGAACCACAATGCTATCCCTCCACTGAGAAGGGAAGTCACCCTGGAGCCAGATACGGTTAAACACCCGAAGAAGATGTTGCCGTTGTGGAGCACTGAAATGTTGAAGCAGTTGGTTATGAATGGAATCTGGGCCAGGGGCCGTATCATGAGAAGAAGATAGAGCAGAAAGAAATTCCCATTCAGTAAAAGGTTCGTTGTAAGATTCTGACTCACAAGGGGTGAAACATAAGGTGGAAGCTTCAGCCAGCTGTTTTAGATGAAGGAAAGCAGCTGGATAGGAGGCTGACGCTGACGCCACTGCAAAATGGGTCGCAAGATGTTCTGCAAGAACTAATGGGTCCGTACAAATGCCATCTGGGAGGTGAAGGCCTGGGAGGGTGGACTGCCGATGGCAACCTTGGAGAGAACGAAGTGTAGCCCAGACCCGTGACAGAGGGACAGTAGAACCAAGGGAGGAAACGAATCGTTCCCAACATATCCGCTTACCCTGTTTGATTAAATAACGGGCTTTAGCACGGAGGCGTTTAAAGGTAGTAAGGCTGGCTACGGATGGGTGCCTCTTAAAGTGTTGCAAAGCTCGACGGCGATCACGGATGGCAATGGCAATGGCCGTACTCCACCACGGGACTTGCCGGCGACGAAATGGTCCAGATGAGCGCGGGACAGCAAGGCTAGCAGCGCGAACAATAGCGTCAGACACGTCACGTAGGACGTCATCAATACAACCCGACAAAGAGGGAGAAAACTAGACCTGTGCAGTGTATAGAGGCCAATCGGCGCGGTGGAAAGACCAACGAGGTAACCTGTCCATCGGGGAGCGGTAAGGGAGCGTGATAATCAACGGGAAATGGTCACTATCACAAAGGTCGTCGTGTGGTGACCAGTGTAATGAAGGGAGGAGAGAGGGTGAAGAAAGAGAAAGATCAATGGCAGAAAAGGTACCATGACCAGCACTGAAATGAGTAGGGGAGCCATCATTAAGAAGGCACAGGTCGTGGTCTGCAATAAACTGGTCTATAAGAATACCTCGTCTACATGGAAAGGCACTGCCCCACAAAGGATGATGAGCATTAAAATCCCCAAGGAGGAGGAAGGGAGGAGGAAGTTGCTGAAGAAGGGTGGTTAAGGCAGCAGGTGTAAGAGTCCTGTCAGGAGGGAGATAAAGATTGCAAACTGTGACTGCAGAGTCTAAGTGGACCCTAACAGCAACCGCTTCCAATGTAGTTTGGAGAGGAATCCACGTGCTAGCAATGTCTGTACGGACCAACGTACAAACGCCACCAGAAGCCCGCAAGCGTCCGACCCGATTTCGACAGAAAACAAGGAACCCACGGAGGGTCGGTGAGTGAGCATCAGTAAAATGAGATTCCTGGAGAACCACACAAGCTGCAGAGTAGGACGAAAAAAGGGATTTCAATTCCGGAAGGTGACGATAGTATCCATTACAATTCCATTGGAGAACCACAGAACGATGGTTTAAATGAGGGCTGAACACGCTAAATCCAGTCATACCGCCGGGTCCCCAACCGTCACCGACTAGGAGGGGGAGACATCCATGAACGACAGGTCAGAATGCGGTTGTGAAGTCGGGGAAGGGACCTCCGGTGACACCAGAGGCTCTTTGTCCCGGGACTTATGTTTCTTCTTCTTTTCAGGCTGAGATCGAGGAGGGCTGTGTGGCATAAAGGAGCCAGCTGCAGCAAGATCAGGAACAGAAAGAGACTGGGCGACCTGGGGGCCGAGAGACCGCGGTTCTCGCGGTCGCCGCGCGGCAGCAGACCTTTGACCTGGAAGGTGCCGGGAAGGGGAATCCCGGGAGAGGCGCCCTTGACCGGCAGACGCCGAAGGAGTGGGACACTTCTCCGGCTGGGGAGGGGGAGCAGCGCCCATAGGAGAAGGTGTGAGAGCCGCAGGGGAGGGGGGGAGGAGAGGGGTCCGGGATGGGGGTAAGGAAGGGGGAGGAAGGGGTGAAGATGTAACCAAGGCGTAACTAGATGTCATGGACACAGGGTGCAGTTGTGCATATTTCTTACGGGCCTCTGTGTAGGTTAAACGATCGAGGGACTTATACTCCTGTATCTTTTTTTCTTTCTTATATACTGGGCAATCTGGTGAACGTGGAGAATGACTACCATGACAATTTACACATACAGGAGGGGGAGCACAGGGACTCCCCTCATGGAGTGGACGTCCACAGTCACCACAGAGAGGGGCCTGGGAACAGCGAGAAGACATGTGGCCAAAACGCAAGCACTTAAAACACCTCATAGGAGGTGGGATGTACGGCTTCACATCACAGTGATAGACCATAATCTTAACTTTCTCAGGGAGGGTATCCCCTTCAAAGGCCAGGATAAAGGCACCGGTATCAATACGATTATCTTTAGGACCCTTCTGAACACAGTGAACACCCCGCCGTCCGAGATTGTCCTGAAGTTCCTCATCAGTTTGAAGGATGAGGTCCCTGTGAAAAATCACACCTTGTACCATATTCAGAGACTGGTGAGGGGTAATGGACACAGGAATTGTGCCAAGATGGGTACAGGCACGAAGGGCTGCAGATTGGGCAGCTGAAGCAGTTTTTATCAGCAACGAACCCGACCGCATCTTGCTCAGGGAGTCCACTTCGCCAAACTTGTCTTCAATGTGTTCCACAAAGAATAAAGGTTTGACACTGGTGAAAGTATCTCCATCAGTCCTGGTGCAAACTAGATAACGGGGGAAAGGTTTTGCCCCTAGACGACGGGCCTGACCCTCTTCCCAGGGGGTAGCCATGTAAGG
Source organism: Schistocerca piceifrons (assembly GCF_021461385.2). NCBI lineage: Eukaryota > Metazoa > Arthropoda > Insecta > Orthoptera > Acrididae > Schistocerca > Schistocerca piceifrons. The sequence continues at coordinate 665,478,015 of NC_060149.1, forward strand.
CAAGGCCGAAGGGGCAAGAGTAGCAGCACTTGAGGAATCAGTTCCACGCAGAGAGACGGCCGCAGAAGAACGGCCAGAGTTTTGGACCCGTATGCATTTCATCTGCATAGCGTCCACCCTGATACCACCCACTCCGATCAGGGGCTCTCCTCACGGGCGCCACCCAGCCACAGCAAGGGCCGTCTGGCACGGCGGCCATTGCCGGGAGTTCCGATGCTCCAGGATGACGAGCAACCACTCCAAGGCATGCATGAGGAGGTCACAGCTCAGGTATCAGAAGTGTGATCCCTGTGTGTTCAGGGGGCTCAACCAAAAGGGTACATAGCGACCCCACCACACGGGCTGGCTACCGTGCTGGCTATGCACCCTAGCATCAGACAACGACGTGAAAGAAAAGGTGGAATGTACTAGGAGGGCGCACATCGGAGACACTAGGTAAGGTGCTCTTCCCCAAATGGCTCACACTACGGAGGAGAAATTTTGTAATGGAGGTCAAACCCCAGAGGGGGACCAAGGAATGCCAAAAGGAGGAAATGATTACGCAACAAAGCCGGAGTGTAAAACCAACAGAACCAGGAGGATAGCGGGGGCCAACATAAGCAAGGACACCAATAGAGGGAGAGGAGAGGGCGAGGGGAAAGGAGCATGGAGGGGAAATGAGGGGAAGGGAAAGGAAATGCAGCCCGGGAGAGAAAGAAGGCTGCAATGGCTCGGGGCCCCGTGCTTGCCACGCACGTATCCACAAAAGAGTTGTGGACCCCCTGGGGGGTAAGTGTGGAGAGACTTTCAGATTGTTATTCAAAGTTGATAGCAGAGCCCATAAAATTTTTGTCTGTTACAAAGCCAGTTTCAAGGTGCGGTGTGTTTTCATAATTATTTTGCCTACTGTTCCTTTGTATACTCTGAAGTCTTCTCAACCAAATTGTTTTCATCCATGATTCCGGTTTCTTGTTGGACTGTTTGAGAATTTTGTGGTTCTTGAGGGTGTCTGTAAGATGTTTTAGTTTTCCAGTTTCCAGACACATCTCTGTACGATGCTGCAGACTCCCTAGAATCTGGTTATCTGCTTGCGCACTTTGGTGCAGTGGATTGTCCACCTGGGGAAATTTGCTTCACATCATACTCGTCCATGGTTGATAATGTTATGTATGGGATGGATCTTATTGTTAGAGCAACTGGTTTTCAACCACGGTTGTTAGTCCGGGAGGAGTTTCATAGCCAGCCCTAACATGGGGAACGCGCTGACCGATGGCCGTCCAATCCGGGGACAGCCGCATTTGAATTTCTATTTCTATGTTGTTCCGCGGGTGATAGTTTAGTTCCCACCTACCCTGCATATCTGCAGAGCTTTCCCCTGTCCGCCATCTGGAGACGCGCCCTGTGAAGGAACAGGAACCCCACCCCGAACGAAATGTTATTGCTGTACATTAATTATTTTGCGATTCTTCTCGCTGTCAGCGTAGTTCCATGTCTGTAGCACCGACGAGGCTATGTGAGCACCGCTGGTGTTGATGCTGGTGACACTGTTAACTTTGAAACTGGCCATGGGATGGCTTGTAAATACAAGGTGACAATTACTGGACTATTAAAAAAAAAGAAACGTAAATTATTTACAAACTACGCTGTGCAAATACTTTATTCGACATGTAAACGTCACTACAGATATTCGGATTAAGGTTATGACACATTCGATAAGCTTGCCATCATTGGCGATGATGTGGCACAGACGAATGGCGAAATTCTGCATGGGCCACTGAAATGTCGGAACATCGATGCTGTCGATGACCTCCTGAATGGTTGTTTTCAGCTCAGCAATGGTTTGGGGGTTATTGCTAGTCAAGGACGCCACTCCAGGCTGCATTGTTGTCAATTTTATTCAAGATGGTGGATCCAAGATGGCGGCCATAGATGTGGCAATGTCGCAGTGACCGCATTGCGGAAGTTCAAATTCTGGCGTGAAAATAGGTCAACTGGGCTACATCCACTAACCTAATCCCCTCCCCTCCCCCTCCTCCCACCACCCCTCCCCTCCGCTCCCAACCCGATCTCCATCTGTAAATTGGTGGGAAACAGGCTCAGTTCATACTGGGCTGCTGGATAGGATGGATGTAAGTCTTTATTTTGTATGGATTGGTTATTTAAACAATTATAGTTGTCATAGACAGTAGCTCCATCCAGTGTGTTCACCATGAGGTCTGGAATCCAACTGATCTAATTCGCAACACAACCACCAGAGGGTACTGTCAGCCCCCCTCCTCTCCACTCACATGACATAATCCACGATGGCGGTCTGTGGGAAAAATGGTGGCGAAAGGACTCTGTGTGTAGCTACTGGACTGGGAGTATGGGCGTAATTGTTTAATGTGTTCAATGGGTGAGATATCTGTGCTGGATAAGGAGAAGTTTAACGGGTATGCAGCTGAGGACTGTGTTCTTGTGTTCATAGCCATCTACACAATGTTTGGAAGGCAATGATATTTGGTGAAGACGAATACGCTTCATCAAATAATTAACATGCAAAAGGGTGGGGTTAAGTTACACTTAACAACTCATTCTGATAAATGCATGTGTTGTAGCTGTAGACCATTCGATAAAAGTCCAGTCAGTCTTCTGAAGCACAAGAGGCAACACGTTCAGTCCAGTGCATGCACTCCCTGCCTCCAGAGGCAATGCACCGGCTCACAACACGGCCACGCAATAGCCGCACATGTGGCCACGTACTTCCTGTCGCCTTGGAAATACCCACAGCCTCCATCCTTCCCATCCCCAGCGGACGGATACCCTTTGTCGTTGAACATGAACTGCTTGAGAAGTTGTTACATCTGATGTTTAAGCAATGTGCAGAATACCGTCACATACATAACTTGAAGAAATCACAGGAACTAAATGTACCACTGCACAAACAGAGGAAGAGAGAGAGAGAGAGAGAGAGAGAGAAAGAGAGAGAGAGAGAGAGAGAGAGAGAGAGTTAGTTTTGCAGGTGCTCAATAATATTTAAACAATTTGCGATATAATTACACATTTTACTCCGAGGAATACCACCATTACACTTCAACACGCACTAAAGATCGCTGCGCAAGTGTGAAACCTCTCTGAGACACTTTAACGCTTTTGTGGGAAACAGATCTCGAAACGAATATCAGCTGCAATATCTGATTTTACACGCCAAGATTATGATGTTTGGAAGTCGAAATAGGACGCTCACCACTTTTCGAGTTTTTTCTGTAGTTTGAAGGTACTGCCAGAAAGAGAGAGAGAGAAGAGAAAGAGAGAGACATTTCTGAGTCCGACAACTACTACAGTGTTGATCATTTTTCTTCTACGGTGAGCGGGCTTTGTTTACATTTTCTGCTAGAGTCGAGGAGGTTCTTTTCCTCACTTCTCGAAGCGCACAGAGAGGGATATCAGAACAGTTACACAAACAGAATTCGAGGCGCCGTCCTATAGACGAGAAAAATGATTGGAATCTTCGGTGAAATTTAAGTACCCCACAACTGCTGGTCTGGAGATATATCACGTGACTACCTGACATCACAGAAATTTCCGCAGATACCTTGCCCCGTCTTGTTTGAATCAGTCTGCAGAGGCGCCTACGGCCCACACAAAGGATGTCTTGCGACTCTCTGAAGTCTTGGAACTTTTTGTGAATGGAGCATTGTGATTGGTTCTCAGTGAATTTACCCACCAAACTGCTGCTACTGCAGGTGTGGGAGCATTGACCGCTATTTTCTGCAGAAAAATTTTGTACACATAGAAAAAAAACAAGCAGTCGTATTGCACTAACAGTTGAACCCTGCAAAAGTGGTCTACAGATCATAAAATACGGAAACTGTCGCCAAAGACACTGTCTCAATTACACTGCTCTGCTACTGTCGAGGAAAGCTTGACCTTTTCAGCGTGAAACCGGTCTCCAACCGGCCTGTAGCACCAATGTAATAAACACATACAAAATCATTCCTTTGGCATTCTGCATATAGCTATCGACTACCAGGCACTCATACATATATAGGGTGGTCCATTGATAGTGACCGGGCCAAATATCTCACGATATAAGCATCAAACGAAAAAACTACAAAGAACGATACTCGTCTAGCTTGAAGGGGGAAACCAGAGGGCGCTATGGTTGGCCACCTAGATGGCGCAGTCACAAACGTATAAGTACGTGGTATCACGTAACATTCCGCCAGTGCGAACGGTATTTGCTTCGTGATACATTACCCGTGTTAAAATGGACAGTTTACCAATTGCGGAAAAGGTCGATATCGTTTTGATGTATGGCTATTGTCATCAAAACGCCCAACGGGCGTGTGCTATGTATGCTGCTCGGTATCCTGGACGACATCATCCAAGTGTCCGGACCGTTCGCCGGATAGTTACGTTATTTAAAGAAACAGGAAGTGTTCAGCCACGTGTGAAACGTCAACCACGACCTGCAACAAATGATGCCCAAGTAGGTGTTTTAGCTGCTGTCGCGGCTAACCCGTACATCAGTAGCAGACAAATTGCGCGAGAATCGGGAACCTCAAAAATTTCGGTGTTGAGAATGCTACATCAACATCGATTGCACCCGTACCATATTTCTATGCACCAGGAATTGCATGGCGACGACTTTGAACATCGTGTACAGTTCTACCACTGGGCACAAGAGAAATTACGGGACGATGACAGATTATTTGCACGCGTTCTATTTAGCGACGAAACGTCATTCACCAACAGCGGTAACGTAAACCGGTATAATATGCACTACTGACAACGGAAAATCCATGACGACTGCGACAAGTGGAACATCAGCGACCTTGGCGGGTTAATGTATGGTGCGGAATTATGGGCGGAAGGATAACTGGCTCCCATTTTATCGATGGCAATCTAAATGGTGCAATGTTTGCTGATTTCCTACGTAATGTTCTACAGATGTTATTACAAGATGTTTCACTGCATGAAAGAATGGCGATATACTTCCAACATGATGGATGTCCGGCACATAGCTCGCGCGCGGTTGAAACGGTATTGAATAGCATATTTCATGACAGGTGGATTGGTGGCCCGCACGTTCACCGGATTTCTTTCAGTGGGGAAAGTTGAAGGATATTTGCTATCGTGATCCACCGACAACACCTGACAACATGCGTCAGAGCACTGTCAACGCATGTGCGAGCACTACGGAAGGACACGTATTGCCAAATGCATTGAGGTTGACGGACATCATTTTGAGCATTTATTGCATTAATGTGGTATTTACAGGTAATCACGCTGTAACAGCATGCGTTCTCAGACGTGATAAGTTCGCTAAGGTACATGTATCACATTGGAACAAACGAAACATTCATATTTCATTACGTACTACACGAATATGTAATAAAAAATGGGGGTTCCTGTTTTAAAAAAACGCAGTTGATATCCGTTTGACCTATGGCAGCGCAATCTAGTGGGTCAACCGCAGCGCCATCTGGTTTTCCCCTTCAAGCTAAATAAGTTTCGTTCTTTGTAGTTTTTTTCGTTTGACGCTTATTTTGTGAGATATTTGGCCCGGTCACGATCAATGGACCACCCTGTGCAAAAGGTTCAAATGACTCTGAGCACTATGGGACTTAACGTCTGAGGTCATCAGTCCCCTAGAACTTAGAACTACTTAAACCTAACTAACCTAAGGACACACACACAACCATGCCCGAGGCAGGATTCGAACCTGCGGTCGCGCGGTTCAAGACTGTAGCATCTAGAACCGCTCGGCCAGCCCGGCCGGCTGGACCACTCTGTATATTAGAGTTCGTCCATTCGGAGTTAATTTTCAAAGTCCCTAATGCTAAGAATCGTATCTGTTTGACACTTTGGAGCAGGGGTATGATTACCGCGAGACGGATCTGTTGTTGCAGCTCTCAAAATTGAGTTTACTACGAAGAAAACAAAAGAGCCTATTAGAGCATCATGCTAAGATTTTGTTTGATGCATGAGCGAGAAACGTGGACTTAATGATACATACCCTTTTGGATCCTATAAAGCGTCAGTGGGGGAGCTGAATTTTCAGAAAGGAATTCCACGTTATGTAGAAAACTCCTATACGCTTGAATGCAAAGAATGCTTTATTCCAGGAAAAGAATAGACTTCTGTTTATCCCTCCCAGCGCACAAGCTGTATGTAACTGAGTAATCACTATGAATCCATCGTCTTTCTATTGCAAGTCTGCTTGTTCAAGAACGCAGCTCTGCTCACACGTTAGAAAAACAAAATTCTA